>NC_082659.1:5016634-5323076 GCF_028023285.1 Balaenoptera ricei | reverse complement strand
AACCAAAATATCAGTAGGGATCAAACTATTATAAGGCAGTTATCAAGATGAATAGCTTTACACTACCATTGGGTTTTCTTCCTTTCTTCTTTGAAAATAGGGTCTAATCCAATCATCAGAATAAGCGGTTACTGAAGTTATTTATTCTGCCCCTAAAATAGCAAAGGAAATTGCTTATTCACTCCTTATTTAAGAATGGCAGTTGTAAGACAGATGAACTTGTGGGTCATTCTGTTTCCTTCAGCTAACCAGCCATTCTGGGCAAATTTATAAATTGTAAAAGTATGTTCTAATTATTTAAACCTTTTTAAAGCAAAATTTGGGCTAGGTGGCATAACGGAGAGGGGTTGGATTTGAGAAATCTTCCAATACATAGTTATAAAACTTTTAAAATCATCCTTTGGTAGAAAATAACAAATAACTCTGGAAAATCAAATGGTATCCTTCTAAGGAACAGAAATTTGTAAATGTTTTACATAACCTTAGCAAATCATTTTACCCAGGGTTTCAGTGAAGGTATCAGAAGGATTCTTTCACCCACAGGTCACCCATCATGCAGGTCTACACCAACCTGATGTGCCACAGAAAGGTAACTCTGGAAGCAGATATGTACATTTTAGTTTAATATTGGAAGTTTTAATTGGAAGTTTTAAGTTTTAATTTAATTTTTGCCTAATCCTCTGACATTTTTATTGTAAATGTTGAAAATAATGCCATAATAAAGAATGGGCTCTTTAAAATCCATTATTGAGAGCATAAGTTATTTATTTTTAAAAAATAAAAGTTACTATTTTGGTTTACCAAATATATGAATTAAATAAAAAGTCAAATTTTATTTCATCAAAATCTAAGTTAAATAGACTCCTAGAAAATATTTTAAATATTTGTTTTCAATTATGTTATTTCTGAGACAACTTTCTAATGTCAACATAGACAACCTGTCATGTCTGCATAATCGACGCAATGGACAAGATACTCTATACACACTGATTCCTTGCACTGAACACCGAAAACCACTTGCTTGTGTCTTATTCTCGAATGGAATTGACTATTTTTCCTTGTAGAATGGCAAAATAGTCTCAAAAATATTAATTCCATCCTTTTTCCAGATATGATTACAAAAGTAGCACCAGGTTGGTGAAGCCATAAATAGTGAATGCATTTACTGACTACTAAAGAAATGCTAAAAAACTAAAACTTATTATTCAAATATTCCTATATACATATTGTAGAGCAGTAGCTCTCAACCAGGAATGATCTCCCCACCCCCAGGGTCATTTGGCAAAGTCTGCAGATGTTTTTGGTTTCAGAGGTATGGCGGTGATGCTAATGGTATTAGTAAGTACAGGCCAAGAAGGCTGCTCAGTGTTCTAGAATGGACAGGACAGTCTCCCCCCAACAAAGAAATACTCAGGCAAATGTGTCAAGAGTGCTGCTGTTGGGAAACCCTGAAGCCGAGTAAGAGTGGACTTTGTCATTTATTAGCCTCTTAGGAACACACCAGAAGGTTGGAAATTTGCATGAATTTCACCTTGTAAAATCCCTAGAGACATCAGAAGGAGTGAGTGAATGGGTCTAAAACACCACCAGCAGATAGACTTAATAAATGTAACGTTCTTAGGGACGTTTACTTATTGGCCAGGATGCCATTATTTTCCTTTTTACATAGACATTTCTTAACAGCTTTCCTTTGTTTTCCAACAAGAAGAGGATGTAGCAGTTTAGACACAGTCTTCCTAGGTAAATAATAAACTCAAAATGTTTCATGATTGTTTTCCTTTGATTGCTTATAATTTTTTTCTGCTGAAGATTTAACTAATTTCAAAACAAGTTTTACATATTTTTTCAAAGATGCTTATTCAGAAAACTATTTTGAAATTTAAAAAATGTAATGGGTTATTATAATATTTCTTTTTAGTAAAATTTCTTTTCTTTGGTATTTTAAGACCAATTTATGTTAATGCTATTTAATATTACTATGAAAGTAATATTAACAATACTTTTTTAAAAAAACCTTTAATTAATGAATCACAAGGACATAGTTTGAGGGATTTTTACAAATTGAATAAACCCTTGTAATCATACTCAGATCTAGTTACAGAGCACTGACCACATTCTAGAAACTTTCTTTGTTCTTCTCAGTTATAACTTTCCACCAAATGTTACCATTTTGTTACATTTCTACATTTCTGCTTTTTACCAGCATAATTGGTTTTTAGTCTTTTACAAATTTTACATAAATGATATCCTACAGCATATAATATTTTGTGTTGGGTCCTTTTTCCCAGTCTCACGTTTGTGAATTCCTCTTTGTTGTATAAAGCAGTTGATGTCACTGCCGTCTTGTTTTCCATTGTATGAACTTACGCAATTTATCTCTCGTCTATACCTACTTGTCTTTTGATGGACAAAGTATGCATTTGGGGGGCTGCATAACTAGAAACAGAATTGACAGTTCAGGAGGTATGCATTTATAAATACGGCCAAACCATTTTCCAAAGTGATTGCACCAACTGACAATTTATACTTCCGAGGGCTGCTCCCTGGCATGGAGCCCTTGCCCTTGCCAACAACTAGCGGTTTTTAAACTTTAGTCACTCTCATAGGTATGGGATACTAACTCATTGTGGTTTTAATGAGTAATGCTTGGAGGACTGATGACATTGAACGCCCTTTCATTTTATTTGGACACTGGGTTACCCTCTCTTAAGACGTGCCAATTAAAAGGTTTTGATCCATTTCTGTTGGCTGTTTTACTTGTTGATTTATAAGAGTAAGATGTATTCTGGATATAGGTTCTTTGTCAAATATGTGTATTGCAAACATCTTCTTCCACTAGGAAACTTATAATTTTACTCTCTCAATGGTGTTTTTGATGAAGTAAAATTCTTAATATTAATGATGTTTGAACTTTTCTTTATGGTCAGTGCTTTTGGTGTATTTAAAAAAAATCTTTACCACAAAGTCATGAAAATATTATCTTATGTTGTCTTCTAGAATCTTTATTATTTTGCTTTTCAAACTTGGACCTACAATTAACTTAGACTTGATTTTTTAGTATAGTGTGAGGTAGAGGTCCTGATTCTCTTTTTTCCCACATCTAATTTTAATGAAAAGCCCATACTTTTGCCATAGCACTGCACTAGTTCCTTTGTTGTGAATCATGTGACTATTTACATTGGGTCTGCTTTGGAACTTTCGTTCCATTGGTCTTTTTTCTTTTTTTAAAATTTATTTATTTATTATTTATTTGTTTTTGGCTGCATTGGGTCTTCGTTGCTGCACGCGGGCTTTCTCTAGTTGCGGCGAGCGGGGGCTACTCTTCATTGCGGTGCGCAGGCCTCTCATTGCAGTGGCTTCTCTTTGTTGCGGAGCACGGGCTCTAGAGCGCAGGCTCAGTAGTTGTGGCGCACGGGCTTAGTTGCTGCGCGGCATGTGGGATCTTCCCGGACCAGGGCTCAAACCTGTGTCCCCTGCGTTGGTTTACATTAGGCACTCAAGGATAGCAATAGTTTAGTAATAGTAGTAGTGGTGGTAATAGCAGTAAACATGTGGGCAATAATTATATTAAGGGATATTCATTAAACTCCATAAAAGGTTCAGTTCTCAAAGCATACTTTAACATTAATTCCTATTCACTTAAAACCTGTGTTCCTTGTGAAATCTCGTTTTCTCCCACCATGTCTACACAGTACTTAAAATCACATAATGCATACACAGAGATACATTTCTAACAAAATCTAACTGAATTCTGATTTTTCTAGGACAGATCACGTTTTGGAGAACCACACATACATCATATAGAATAACACTAAGAACGTGTGTTTGGGGCACAGATATACCTGCGTTTGAATCTCACCTTCTCCACTTACTATGAGTGTGACCTTTGAGGCTCATTTCTCCCTGTGAAATATGACGACTGCTGTAAAAATGAGCTACTTTGAAATAAAGTATGTAAATAGCCCAGTGCTTATTTATAGTAGGTTTTTCATAAGTGTAGAAAATGCTGATATTAATAATACCCCGGGGCTTCCCTGGTGGCGCAGTGGTTGAGAATCTGCCTGCTAATGCAGGGGACACGGGTTCGAGCCCTGGTCTGGGAAGATCCCACATGCCGCGGAGCAACTAGGCCCGTGAGCCACAACTACTGAGCCTGCGCGTCTGGAGCCTGTGCTCCGCAACAAGAGAGGCCGCGATAGTGAGAGGCCCGCGCACCGCGATGAAGAGTGGCCCCCGCTTGCCGCAACTAGAGAGGGCCCTCGCACAGAAACGAAGACCCAATACAGCCAAAAATAAATAAATAAATAAATAAATAATTAAAAAAAAAAAAATACCCCAAGCCTCTGGTTTCCCATTTATAAATGTAGATATTGAAATGTATCATGCAAAGCTTCTGTGTATGTAAATAAGACAGTATTTGGAAAGGTAAAGCACATAGGAAGAAGGCTGGTACACTAAGCAGTCACTTGTCCCTAATAAGATGTTTAAAATAAATACCAAAGGGAAAATTTTATGATTTTACAACTTTTACTGAATGACTACTCTGTGCCAAAGACTGTTCTAGGCATGCTAGTTATAACCAAGGTTTCTCCTTTCATTGAGCTTACCTGCTAGAAATGATATATAATTTTTTGAGGGCTGAGAATATTAATTATAAGATCCTCAAACTTGTTTTTTTCCAAAGAATTTGCTAATTTTAAGGCATACCTGTTTTGTGTGTTGCAATTAATTCCAGATTAAATTTTTTGTTCCTTATGTGCTTCTATGTCTAAAAGATTCCAGATTATTTACCAAAGTGTCGGGGGTGGGGGTGGGGGGTAGTTTGTTACTATGAAACAATGTTGAGTAAAGCAAAGTTGACTTATTTAACCAGAAGTACTGTGTCTGAAAACACAAAAATATCATTTTGCATTTTTACTAACCTTTGAGCTGTTAAATTTCTCTTTATAATTAAAACCCATTCAAGGATTTTTGTCAAAATAGCAAAAGCATAAATTCTAAGCATGCTTTTATTTATAAATTCATTTACTCAACTACTTATTTTTCTTTGGTACTGATTTTGGACCACAGTTGCACTCTGGCTCTGGAAGTGGTGTGTGTGTGTGAGAGAGAGTGTGTGAGAGTGTGTGTGTGTGTGTGACAGTGTGAGTGTGTGTGTGTCTGTGTCTGTGTTACTGTGTGTGTGAGTGTGTGTGTGTGTGTGAGTGAGTGTGTGTGACTGTGTGTGTGTGAGTCTGTGTGACAGTGTGTGTGTGTGTGAGAGAGAGTGTGTGAGAGTGTGTGTGTGTGTGACAGTGTGAGTGTGTGTGTGTCTGTGTTACTGTGTGTGTGAGTGAGTGTGTGTGTGTGTGAGAGTGAGTGTGTGTGTGTGTGTGAGTCTGTGTGACAGTGTGTGTGTGGTGGGTGGGGGTATGCTGAGGACACACACTCAGTAGGTAACCGAGCTAGGAGAACGATGAGAGTCTGCTGCCACGTGGAATTCAGCGTTCGGGATCTGGAATGTTTTCTGGGGGCAGTACCTCTCAGTTTTGGGGGAACCACAGCCATTCCCTTATCAAGCCAGGTACTCCTAGATCCCCATCTGCTTCCTTTAGAAACAGCTCCGCTCAACCCTGATGAAGTTCTCAGTAGGCTTCCTTAGTGTGTCAGCCAGTGTCAGAATGAGTCTTCCTTTAACAGTGCTCGCCACCAGTTCATTCATCCCATGCTGGTTTATTCCCGTGCTAATTTCAGACCATCTCCACTTACTTCTGTTCCCTCATTCCTGCATGCAGTGGGCAAGCCTACCTCACGCTTCATAAAGAAAACAGATGTTAAAGAGCAACTCAGACACAAAACGAGTGAAATGCTTCTCCTCATCCTCTCCAAAGCTAGCAACTCTACAGGGGCTTGGAACCATCCTGTTCTAGCAACACGACTCCTCTTGTTCAGCCTTTCTCTCTCTCTTTCTCTCTCTCTACTGTAGTGTTCCTATTAGCACAGGAAACTGTGGTTCTCCCAGATTTAAAAAAATAAATACAAACAAAAGCATCAACAAGCAGAAGAAAACCCTGTGTAAGTCCACATCCCTACTGAGCTATTGCCATTGTTCTGTTCTCCTTCACAGCTTCCATTTTGGAACGTGCTGTCTATATCTGTGCTATTCCTACCTCCTAATCACTTGTCAAGGCTCCCACAATTAACCCACTGCAACTGGCTTCCCACAGCTTCTGTGCGAACCCTCTGTACCCCACCATACTTGACCTCCGTCCTGCGGATCACCTGCTCGTATTGCAAAACCATGTGTTCTTTTTCTCCCTGAGTCACACTTTTCTGCTCTTCCTTCTCCTTTAGTGGCTGTTATTATCAGTAACCTTTGCTGACTTCTCTGATATGTAATTCTGAATGTTTGAGTTCTCAGGGCTCAGAAATAGTTCCCTTACATCCTCCTTACACGTCTTTCTGAGTATCCTCATCCATTCCCAACCCTGAAAAAATGATTAGATTTCTCAAGGTCTCATTCTTAACAAATCCAAAACGGAATTGATGAATTTCCTCTCCAAATGCATTTCCTCCCGGGTTTTTCCCAGTTCATTAAAACTTACTAACCTATTGCTCATTCAAAAGTCTGGGAATTACCACTTATCTCTCTTTCCCTTACTCCTAAATATAATCTATCAGCCAGTACTAATAATCTTACCTCTAAAATATAGCAATTTTTCTCCATGTCCTTTGCTGACCTCCTAGTTTACGCCACCAATCTCTCTCGCCTGATTTATTGCATTACCTTCATAACTGATCTTCTCAGCTGCTCTGTTTACCCCTCCAATTGACTCTCCACCCACAAATCACAAGAATCCTTGAAAAACACTCATTGATTGAATGATCCCACTCACCCAGGTTTCGGTGGCTTAGACATCAGATAAAATCCAATCTAAGGCCCTGAGCATGTGACTCCCACCAATGCGCCAACCTCATCTCATACCATTCCCGCCCTCAGTCATAGAACGTTGGTATCTCCAAAATGCCAAGCTTTTTTCAAATTTAAAACCTCGGAAAAATCTGTTCCATTCCTAAAATTGTATGTCGAGGCACTATACACGGGTGGTGCTTTCTCTTGGTTAAGGCTTCAACTGTAAGGTCACATGATTACTGCAGCTTTCCATCCACTGTAACTAAATAACCTAATTGACATAAACTACTTCAGCACCTTTTTGTTTCCTCCATATTATTTCAGACATTGCAAACACTAGCTTATTTACTCTTATTTACTCCCTTGCATGCCTGTCTTATTGCCTACTGTATACTACCTTTGTAGACTGGCATATAGAATTTAGTCAAAGAATAAATGAAAGAGTAGGATAGGTTAAAATCAGTTTCCTGTCATTTTTCATGACATGGAAGAACTCTATAAATAATGCTTTCCTAAAACCAAAGAGAAACGTTAGAAAAATATTTAAATGTAATTTAACTCAAATCTTATTAAAATGGCCCAAAAGTAATTATTGATAATGATGTATTTTTTTTTCTTAAGATGACAAAGGTATCATTTAGGAAATAGTTCCCTGTTTAGTCTGAATCAAGGAATAAGAAAATAAACACAATTTTCTTTTTAAAAATAACATTGAAAAACAGTACAACATTTTAATTTTAACTATTTCAACATTTAATATTTAAACTCTTTGACAAGGTTAAGTCAATGGTAGATAGTAAACATAGGAAATCCACAACACTGTAATCTGAATATTTTTCTCTATCTTATTTTCACACTCAAAAATCAAATATGGATAGGAAAAAAATTTTAAATCCAGGAATACAAAGACAGAAAGAAGGAAAAAAAGAAAGTCTGATCCACACAGACCTCATAAAAAGTAACAAAACAAGTGTTTATTCATGAAAAGATAAATAAATGAATATTGGATTAAGGAAGACCCTATTCATTTTATATTTTAAGTGGAAACTTTTTAAGCACTTAATTGCATTTTCCCCCTTGAGTGGGGGAAAGTGAATTAAAGCACATGGCCTCAGAAATACATTCTGAGGTCAGTAGTTTGGGGCATGAACAGGAAAGACAGAATTATGTTGTAACTGAAACATTACACTTTTATCTCCTTTTTGCCCCACATCATAAAGGTTATCAAAAGCATTGCAGAGCTCTATAAGGCTGCCATTCATTTTATTCCTCAAACTCAGGAATCTAAAGTCCAGGACCTCGGAGAATGATCTTCCTTTCACCACCTCTGTATCTCTAGTACACAGAGCCTTACTGGACTGTCACGTACCCTGTCTGGCCCTAACCTCTTCTTGGCTAGAAAAAGTAATAGAAGTTTACAACTATCCCCATTTCATCAGAATGGAAGTCCTGCCACCCACAAAACAAAGGTGAAAAGGACATAAGGACAGAGGTGCTTGCCAAAGACCCAAAGCAAAAGGGTACCAAACGAAAAAGCAAAATCAACAACCACAAAGTTCATAGAAAATTTAGCGGTAAGGACCATGAGTTCAGTATCAGTGAGAATTAAATATTTAATTTATATAGCCTTCCCCTTGCGATGGTGAAATATCATTGACATAACATTTCTAATGTGTCGATTCTTATATCAGTCGAAGAGCAAAAGCAGTCATGGGTCATGACAAATGTATGATGAAGTAATATAAAAACCTGTCATCTAGTTGGTTTTAGTTTTTCCTATAGATTTGATGCTTCTACACACACTTTTTTTAGTTTACTAACGATATTTATTGGCATCAGAGCTAAAACCAAGTCGGTCATGAATGAAAAATTAATCTTTCAACTTCTAGTTAAATTTGGCAGATTCAAAGCAATTGTACAGCTCTGCTTTCCTCCCCAGAGCTTCACCCTAAAGCAGGGGTAATGTATTATGAGCACAGAGGTAAAAAGAACAGGATAGGAGAGCATGGTAGATGAAAGATACTGATGTTTTTTAAGATAAATACATAGAAGTGTTATCAGAGGAGACAGAGCTGAAAACCATGTGCCTAGAGCTGGGAAGAAGCAAGTCATTTTATGCCTCAGATCCACAAATATATTTGCTCACAGGTACTTGGCTAAACGGAGGTGAAGAAACAGGTAAACATGGGGAGATTGGTTGAAGTTAACGTAAAGACCAAATTTAGCCCTCAGATACTCCGTTTATCCCCTCCATCCAGTCAAGCTAATAAATCTTTGAAATCCTAGCCTGATCCTAGAGGCTCATTCTAGGGAGAAAATGAAAGAGAGAGCTCCAAACCCAGGGTCACTAGGAGAGCAAAAAGCAGGACAAGACTTACTGAAAAGAAGAGAGGACTAAGGAAAAGCCTACAGAGAAAACAGTAAATTTACAAGCTCCTTACTTTGCTTGGTCCCCATCCTGGTTAGCAGGCAGACTCACACACCCTCAATAGCCGTCCACCACCGTGCACACCTACCCCCGCCCACCGAAGTCATAGAATGTTTTTTTTCTGGAGAGTCTCTGTGGCCACAGGGAAAAGATATATAGGTTGCTTACAGAGATGTTGCCCCCAGTGAGGAAAAAAAACCCCCAGATGTCTACCCACTTGCTCTATATTAAATCCTATCAGTTGACTAGCTCCACACCCAGAGGGAACTTCTACTGATTTTTTTCAGTGATTCAGCCTTAAATATAAACAATAACAACAGCAAAGGATGGTAAGAAATTTGAGGGAACTCTCCAATGTAACAAAAAGAGAAATAAAACAAAGAAATGGAATCTAACGAAAACAGAAAATACGGGAAGTAGAAGAACCCTTAAAGAAAAACCCTATAATTCTTTCAGATATTATTAGAGAAGACATTATGAAACATCAACATCAGAAGAAATAATACCAAACTTAAACAAACACTTTGAAAAAATAAAGTAGGAAAAATACACATCCCATCTTATTCGATGAAGCCGTTATTACTGACACCAAAGTGAGATAAACACATACAGGCAAAACAATTTCTTAGAGGCGTATTTTTTCTTCAGGCATTTAAGCAATATTTTTAAATTCGTCTCTTGGCTCTTGATTATTCATTTTTTAAACATGTGGCAATTGTAGTCGTCATTATTCAACAAGTACTTAAGTTCTTGTGTAGAGACTAGAGACTATTCTCTTTGTGGACATGGATTCTGGTAAACAAGTTTGAGAGCTATTGGGCATTGAAACCTGGACCACTTGGTTTATATTTGCACAGTGAGGGAGACGGGAAAATGTCCACATGAAAACCCAGTTTCTAGCGTGTGTGACAAAGGATGAAAAGAGAAGACTATGGGAGGACCCATTTTGAGGGCAAATACCGATTCCAGTCAGAATGGCCATCATCAAAAAATCTACAAACAATAAATGCTGGAGAGGGTGTGGAGAAAAGGGAACCCTCTGGCACTGTTGGTGGGAATGTAAATTGGTACAGCCACTATGGAGAACAGTATGGAGGTTCCTTAAAAAACTAAAAATAGAACTACCATAGGACCCAGCAATCCCACTACTGGGCATATACCCTGAGAAAACCATACTTCAAAAAGAGTCATGTACCACAATGTTCATTGCAGCTCTATTTACAATAGCCGGGACATGGAAGCAATCTAAGTGTCCATCGACAGATGAATGGATAAAGAAGATGTGGTACATAAATACAATGGAATATTACTCAGCCATAAAAAGAAACGAAATTGTGCCGTTTGCAGAGATGTGGATGGACTTAGAGACTGTCATACAGAGTGAAGTAAGTCAGAAAGAGAAAAACAAATCTTGTATAATATCGCTTATATGTGGAATCTAGAAAAATCGTACAGATGAACTTATTTGCAAAGCAGAAATACAGACACAGATGTAGAGAACAAACGTATGGATACCAAGGGGGGGCGGGTGAGATAAATTGGGAGACTGGGATTGACATATATAAATTACTAGGCATAAAACAGATAACAAATGACAACCTACTGTATAGCACAGAGAACTCTACTCAGTGATCTGTGGTGACCTAAATGGGAAAGAAATCTAAAAAAGAGGGGATATATGTATACGTATAGCTGATTCACTTTGCTGGACAGCAGAAACTAACATAACATTGTAAAGCGACTATACTCCAATACAAATTAATAATAAAAACGAAACAAAAAAAGATTCATTTTAGACATGCAAGTTGGGAAGCATTTAAGACATCCATGTGGAAATGAGGTGGCAGTATGATATATGGTTCTACTGATCAGGAGAAGCCTATCCTGTAAATTTAAATATGACAGCTGTCTATGTGTCTGGTTGGAAAATGAAGCCATGTGTGTGGTTAAGGAGGTACAGAGTGAGCAGAGAGCTGCACAGAACCTAGGTTGGGGAGCTACAACTTGACATTCAGAATCCAGAGGATGAACCAGTGAAATAGCAAATGGAGAGGCAGAAAGAGGTATTGTCATGAAATCGAAAGAGAGTGTTTCTGGAGGGAGGGAATAGTTTAAAATGCAAGTCTAATTCTTCTGCACACTTTGTAAGATGACAACTGGAAAGTTGCGTCACTGGGCACTTGAGCGAGGGTGGTGACTGATCTAGCAGCGTGCAGGGCAGAAAACAGGTAGATGAGACAAAGAGGTGGTGACTCATTGGTTGATGTCTTACCCAAGAGATTGAGAATCTTCCTAACCAGTTCTTTCTAATTTGTTAAAAGAATGAACTTGGGTTTGGGGGTTTCTAAGATATAGATTTGAGGAACCCTGACAAGAAAGAGACTACTAAAAACGCACCTGCAGGAGGTTTTCAAGGGAGCCAAATATTAATAACAATCACAAAATCCAAGATCCGAGATTCTCCAGTTTTTGAGAATAGATTTTGAAACCACCTCACCTTCTAGTGGAATCCATGAAAGTGGATGAAAAAGGCATGAATACATAACTTAAACATATCTGATAAAACTCATTCCAAAATATAAAAATTTCCATTCAAATTCAATGGTAAGAAAACAACAACAAAAATGGGCAAAAGATCTGATCAGACACCTAACCAAAGAAGATTACCAGATGGCAAATAATTGCATGAAAAAATGCTCAACGTCATTGATTATCAGGGCAATGGTCATTATAACCTTCACAAGATGCCACTTCACATCCATTAGAATGGATAAAATTAAAAAAAATACAATACTAAGTGCTAACAAGGATGTGGAGAGACTGGAATCTCATATCGCGGACGGAAATGTAAAATTGTACAGCCACTTTGTAAAAACCGTTTGGTGGTTTCCTATGAAGTTAAACATATGCTTAGCAGCCATCCCACTCCAAGATACGTATATAAGTGAGATGCAAATTTAAGTTCACATAAAAATTTGTACACATGTATTTATAGAGTTTATTCACAATCATGAAAACTGAAAACAATGCAAATGTCCTTTAACAGAGTAGATGGATACAACTATGATACACCCATACAACGGAATATTATTTCAGCAATAAAAAGGAACTACTGATATTTGCAACAATATAGAGAAATCTCAACTGAATTATAATGAGTAAAAGAAGCCAGACTCAAAAGGCTCCTTGCTGTATGATTCTCTTTATATAACATCTGAAATAGGCAAACCTATAGGGAGCGGACCTGATCAGTGGTTGCTAAAGGCTGGAGGTGGAAAAAAAGGTTGACTCCAAAGTGGTATAAGGCAACAATTTTTGGAGAGGGCGCTGACTGAACTACTCTACATCTTGACTGTGGCAATGGTTACCGCATGTATATAATTTGTCAAAACTCACTATAAAGGTTGAATTTCTCTATATGTAATTATATCTTAATTAAAAAGAATGGAACCTAAATCTAACTAAAATTTAAATATACGTAAACTGAAGGCTAAAGTAAAATTTTAAACATCGTCAAAGTACTTACACCAATAGAAACTAACAGGTCAGTTTAAAGCAGAAACACAACCTTAACACTACTGATTTTTTTCTTTAAAAAGTTAAATATATAATTTAGCTTTTTCCTAGAAAAAATTGTTTGGTACACACAGGACTTCATGAGATTCCTCTTCTTTTTTCATTTCAAATAGTATGATTTTACCTTCTGAGTTGAGAGCAATATTGTATAATCTTGCAGGACTTGAGAAAAGTGGTTATCTGTGGTCAAATTTGGGCTTTGTTTCTAGTTACTAGCTAAGCAACTTTGGAAGAGTTACTAAAATTCTCTGGGTTTGTTTTCCCATTAAAAAGATACTGATTTTAATACTTGTATACAAAGTTGTTCTATTGATTTGTTTTTATAGACACATGCAAAGTACAATTAAGTAAAAGATTGAATAAGAAAGTCAAGTCTACTTCGGGTTTAGGTGAAAACTACATGGTGGTCTGCTACATTATCATCTGTAATTTTAGCAAATATTTTATAATTAAAAACATTTAATAGTTATTATAACAAATGAGTTATATTGTGCTCAATACAAGCACTCAATAAATAGAAGGAACTATCACATTCTTATGTTAGAAAACCCATCTTTAGACTGGTAACAAAAAATGTACAACAATTTCTAAAACAAACGTGATGGTTATATTTTTAACTAAAAACAACTGCTTTTACAAAACCTAATTTGTAGTCAGCATTGACTAATTACTTTTAGGAAAAGTGAGTGAAAGGAATTTGTAGACTATAAGAAACAGGTAAAAATTGCAAAAGTAGGAGAAACCTAAAGGAGTATAAAATTATTTGAAAAGAAAATGTTTAAAATAAATATAATATGTTGTCTGTATGTATATGTATATAAACATATTCATTATAAATTATATACTCACATGCAAAGTTTAGGATGTCATTAATAAAATGGTTGTGGAGAAATGTTTACCCAACTTCTAAGTATATGGACTTATAATAATAGTTTTAAGAAAATATTAAAGACAATGATCATTTTATGACTGTACAAAGGCAGAAATTTAATAAATATAATCTGAAAACATTGTCAGTTTCCTCCTTTTCCTTTAAACTATTGGCAAGGCAACTATTTCTCATTTTGCTAAAGATGTCATCTATAGCTGTTGAAGGGGCCATTCCTTGCTTGGAAAGAGTTTCCAGTGGATTCCTCTGTAATGGAATTTTGCTGTTTATTTTTCAATCTACGGGGAATCTTTTTTCTGGCAATATTCACTTCTCTCTTCTCTTGGAGCTTCTTCCTACAACACATACTAACTCTAAATAGATTCAAATACACCTTTCAATTCCCCAACTTCTATTAACATTTCTCAAAACTAGTCTTTCGGGTACAATGAAAATCTGTCTTTCATTCTTTATTTTTCTTCACATATTTTTCAAACATCATTCTCTCTTATCCAACACTTTTATCCACACTTTCAGGATCAAAAATAAGATTGTTTTGTAATCTTTCTACTTCACCTTGGTAAAATTGGTGACTGCATGTGTTTTTATTTTAACAATTTAAATTTCAACAGTATAAAATAACTTTCATTATTCAGAACAGTGAAAACCTTTTGCATGTAAAAAGATAGAATTCTGACTCATAGGATTTTGACCCAGTTCTATTCTTTATATATTATAAGACAGAAAAGAAAAAGAAACAAAATATTAGTAGATACATAACACCACTACCTTTTCTTTTTCTTCAGCACTGGATGCTTTGGACAGAGGCTCTTAAAGGAAATCTTCCCAGAAACTAACTTATCTTTGCCTATTTTGGTGCATACAAATTCAGTGGAGCAAGAGATTGTGAAACATATAAGAGCTTGCAATTGCAGGCTTATGAATGCTGACACTTTGAATAGAATACCGTGAGGTTTAATCTTGGGGGACCTAATACTGACCTACAAGTGTGAAGGGACATTGGGCCAAGTAGCATCACACCTATTGCTTCAGGAGGTGCTTGCCATTTGGCTCAGTTCCAAAATTACTATTTGAAAAGACTATTAAATTGTTTCCGTGAGCTATGTAAAATTCTTTCTCGTAATCTTTTGAAATCTATCTTATGTAAACTGGCACATTTAAATAGCTCTCTGTAATATGGAAAATAGCAAAGGCCTTGGAAATTAATTGGTCTTAATTGAAAAAGGGGTACCTGTTTATTCAAAAATGGATTTACTTCCATTCTTTCCTGCTAGAGCAAAGGCACCATCTCCCCCTTTGAGGATCATCTCCTCCAGGGAGATTTATGCCTTAAATTTTGTAAGCAGAGAATTCTGTAAGGGCTCCAGCTCTGAAAATTTTTTCTTGAATGAGAAGAAAAATATTGGAATAATTTGCACCTAAATCACTAATACAAAAATAAAAGACTGCATGCTTTTAGACAATAGATAGCTTTGAATTTCATTATTTGTTAAAGTTCACCCACATTTCAAGTAAGGTTTTCATAATAAAGTGACCATATTTTGTTTAATTAGCCTATAGATAGATTTTGTGGTGTTTTCTCTCGAATTGTAACTTTAAATAACTATTAGTCTGTCTATGCACTCAATATATAAGTTAAAAGCCTAGATTTTAGATCTAGCCTTAGAGGTAAAACTCAGCTGCATATACATTATTTAGTCTCTTTGTGCCTCAATTAATTCTACTGTAAAAAGGATATAATAAATGCTGCTGCCTCACGACTTGTGATGATTAAAAGAGATGATGTGCATTAGAATTCAGTGTAATTCTTGGTATACATAACAAACACGGTATAAGTATGAAACTATTTTCTCTGAGGCTGCGAGAGAAGTATGTATTTTAAACTTACACACATATAAGGAATGAAAGATTATCTTGGATATAAAAATTCATTTCAATGAGAATATCTTTTGTTGTGATTTTTAAAATGCTTCTTCTTTTATAAAATTGTTAAGTATTTTGTAATTGCGTCAACATTTTTCATATTCCTAAATGGGGTACTGTTAACCAAATTAAAAACAATTCTTAGCTAAACACACAGAGATAGAAGAAACACATAGAAGAAAACTACAGACTAAATATTTATTAGTAAGCTACACAGTGAATCATAACTCATTCTATTTTTAAGATTGCATTTTAAAATAATGATTCTTCTAGTTCAACAAATGATAATTGTTTTTTAAAAAAACTCTTCTTAAAAAAATATCTAATGTATCAGTGTACAAATTCTAAATGGTTATACAAAACATGTATTATTTACAAACCTGAGTGGTAGTATTAATTAAAAGACCACACAGTTTGTTACATTAACTAATAAACACCCTAACATGTAAACCAACATTGAAAAAGGAATGTAAATGAACATAAAAATTTACTAAAGGGGAGGGAATTATTATAAAATAAGTTTGAAAGTATTCTACAATTGTTAATTTAACATAAAATGTTAAATTTGAGATGTTTTTCAGATCAATAAGACCTAGATTAATCCAGAATTTATTCAGTGTTTCTAAAAAAAGAATTCATCTTTTAGTATTCATGTAATACTCATAATTTAAAATTATTTGAAAAGGAGAAATACCTTTCTTCATCTGATAAAAAAAGGTCACAAATAACAATGTAAATCAGTGTTCTGAACAGAATAATCATAAAGATAGTCTAGTTATAAAACTTTTATATGATAGCTTTGCTTTTTTCCCAATAAAACACTCCCTGGGAAATCACATCAATTCCTTATCATTTATTTTTCACATTTTATTCCTTAGCGGCTATTTAAAAGTAATCCATGAATTCCATTACATGTAATTACATTATATTACTAAATTTAGTTCAAAACATATTTCTATATCTTTATTAGCTGCAGATGCGGACAGCAGAAAATGAGCAGAATGTTTTGCAAACTTTGAGAGATATTGTTCCACATTCTGTAGCTGCTGAATAACTTTATTGGTTTTGAGGATGATAAATTGAACAAAAGTCTCTCTAATGTCCACATGACAGAGTAAGATGCTCAACTCAGGCAAAAGGTGGGAATACACCTCAGCTTGAGAAGAAGGTTTTAAAATACTTTAAGAAAAGACCAATAAAACTAAAAGCTGTTTCTTTGAGAACATAAACAAAACTGACAAACCATCAGCCAGACTCATCAAGAAAAAAAGGGAAAAGACTCAAATCGATAGAATTAGAAATGAAAAGGAGAAGTAACAACTGACACTGCAGAAATACAAAGGATCATGAGAGATTACTACAAGCAACTATATGCCAATAAAACGGACAACCTGGAAGAAATGGACAAATTCTTAGAAAAGCACAACCTTCTGAGACTGAATCAGGAAGAAATAGAAAATATAAACAGACCAATCACAAGCACTGCAATTGAAACTGTGATTAAAAATGGTCCAAAAAACAAAAGCCCAGGACCAGACGGTTTCACAGACGAATTCTATCAAACATTTAGAGAAGAGCTAACACCTATCCTTCTCAAACTCTTCCAAAATACAGCAGAGGGAGGAACACTCCCAAACTCATTCTACAAGGCCATCACCACCCTGATACCAAACCAGACAAAGATGTCACAAAAAAAGAAAACTACAGGCCAATATCACTGATGAACATAGATGCAAAAATCCTCAACAAAATACTAGCAAACAGAATCCAACAGCACATTAAAAGGCTCATACACCATGATCAAGTGGGGTTTATCCCAGGAATGCAAGGATTCTTCAATATATGCAAATCAATCAATGTGATAAACCATATTAACAAATTGAAGGAGAAAACCCATACAACCATCTCAATAGGTGCAGAAAAAGCTTTTGACAAAATTCAACACCCATTTATGATACAAACCCTCCAGAAAGTAGGCATAGAGGGAACTTACCTCAACATAATAAAGGCCGTATATGACAAACCCACAGCCAACATCGTCCTCAATGGTGAAAAACTGAAACCATTTCCTCTAAGATCAGGAACAAGACAAGGTTGTCCACTCTCACCACTATTATTCAACATAGTTTTGGAAGTTTTAGCCACAGCAATCAAGAAGAAAAATAAATAAAAGGAATCCAAATCGGAAAAGAAGAAGTAAAGCTGTCACTGTTTGCAGATGACATGATACTATACATAGAGAATCCTAAAGATGCTACCAGAAAACTACTAGAGCTAATGAATGAATCTGGTAAAGTAGCAGGATACAAAATTAATGCACAGAAATCTCTTGCATTCCTATACACTAATGATGAAAAATCTGAAAGAGAAATTAAGGAAACACTCCCATTTACTACTGAAACAAAAAGAATAAAATACCTAGGAGACAAAAGACCTGTATGCAGAAAACTATAAGACACTGATGAAAAAAATAAAGATGATACAAACAGATGGAGAGATATACCATGTTCTTGGATTGGAAGAATTAACATTGTTAAAATGACTATACTACCCAAAGCAATCTACAGATTCAATGCGATCCCTATCAAACTATCAATGACATTTTTCACAGAACTAGAACAAAAAATTTCACAATTTGTATGGAAACACAAAAGACCCCGAATAGCCAAAGCAATCTTGAAAAAGAAAAACAGAGCTGGAGGAATCAGGCTCCTGGACTTCAGTACTACAAAGCTACAGTAATCAAGACAGTATGGTAGTGACACAAAAACAGAAATATAGATCAATGGAACAGGATAGAAAGCCCAGAGATAAACCCACGCACATATGGTCACCTTATTTTTGATAAAGGAGCCAAGAATATACAGTGGAGAAAAGAGGCTCTTCAATAAGTGGTGCTGGGAAAACACCCAGCTACATGTAAAAGAAGGAAATTAGAACACTCCCTAACACCATACACAATAATAAAATCAAAATGGATTAAAGACCTAAATGTAAGGCCAGACACTCTAAAACTCTTGGAGGAAAACATAGGCAGAACACTCTATGACATAAATCACAGCAAGATCCTTTTTGACCCACCTCCTAGAGAAATGGAAATTTAAAAAAAATAAACAAATGGGACCTAATGAAACTTAAAAGCTTTTGCACAGCAAAGGAAACCATCAACAAGACGAAAAGACAACCCTCAGAATGGGAGAAAATATTTGCAAATGAAGCAACTGACAAAGGATTAATCTCCAAAATTTACAAGCAGCTCACACAGCTCAATATCAAAAAAACCAAACAACCCAATCCAAAAATGGGCAGAAGACCTAAATGGACATTTCTCCAAAGAAGATATACAGATTGCCAACAAACACATGAAAGGATGCTCAACATCACTAATCATTAGAGAAATGCAAATCAAAACTACAATGAGGTATCACCTCACACTGGTCAGAATGGCCATCATCAAAAAATCTACAAACAATAAATGCTGGAGAGGGTGTGGAGAAAAGGGAACCCTCTTGCACTGTTGGTGGGAATGTAAATTGATACAGCGACTATGGAGAACAGTATGGAGGTTCCTTAAAAAACTAAAACTAGAACTACCATACGACCCAGCAATCCCACTACTGGGCATATACCCTGAGAAAACCATCATTCAAAACGAGTCATGTACCACAATGTTCACTGCAGCTCTATCTACAATAGCCAGGACACGGAACCAACCTAAGTGTCCATCAACAGATGAATGGATAAAGATGTGGCACATATATACAATGGAATATTACTCAGCCATAAAAAGAAACGAAATCTGAGTTATTTGTAGTGAGATGGATGGACCTAGAGTCTGTCATACAGAGTGAAGTAAGTCAGAAAGAGAAAAACAAATACTGTATGCTAACACATATATAAGGAATTTAAAAAAAAAGGTTATGAAGAACCTAGGCGAAGGACAGAAATAAAGATGCAGATGTAGAGAATAGACTTGAGGACACGGGGAGTGGGAAGGGTAAACTGGGACAAAGTTAGAGAGTGGCATGGACATATATACACTATCAAATGTAAAATAGATAGCTAGTGGGAAGCAGCCACATAGCACAAGGAGATCAGCTCGATGCTTTGTGACCACCTAGAGGGGTAGGATAGGGAGGGTGGGAGGGAGACCCAGGAGGGAGGAGATATGGGGATATATGTATAACTGATTCACTTTGTTATAAAGCAGAAACTAACACACCATTGTAAAGCAATTACACTCCAATAAAGATGTGAAAAAAAGATTTTAAGAAATAAAATAGAACAAGATAAGTAATGGGTTGAAACTTCTGAATCTAGATGGCAGGCTAATATGTGGTTATGCTTTGTAATTTTAGTAACTTGTGATGGACAAGTGACCAGGAAGATATTTTGCACAAAGTTGGCTCTGGGCCAAAGTGCCTCTGCTGTAGCTGAAACCAGATTTTCAAGAATTTAAAGTCACTTTGTGGATCACCTTCTCAAAACAAATCAGACTCAGGAGTTTTCATAAATGCCACATTTAAATTACATAGTGACTTCCTAGTTTCCACACTGATTTATGGCACCAACCATTTGTTTATAGCTTGATGATGGTTAGACTGGTCCTCAAAGAAATCAACCCCAAGATCCCTTAATCTTGTGCAAGAAAATGTAAGGAGCCCTAAGCTAGGATCAGTTTCGTCCTCTTATAAGTTGTCTGGAGGATTTGTCCTCAGAGGTTGTGAAAAGGGCTAGGAAGAAGCCACAACCAACGGTTTGAAATGGTTTTCAGAATACAAATGAAAAAATCATCTCATCATTTTATAGTTATATAGACACTTTGATCAAAACCAGCCTTCCATAATAATTGGAACACTTACACTATTACCAGACTTGGCTCCAAATGACTTGGCTGTTATTATATTTGGCATCATTTAGATTATTCAAAAGAAAAAAAAAAAACTCTATAGCTCATGGAGACATTTTCCAAAGTAAATATTTCAAAAATGTCTTAAGCAAAAGAAAACTTCTCATTTGTCCCAACTGCAGGTAATGTTTTTCATTGCACCGTAACCAGTTCTTTATGTATAGTAGGACCTCAATTAATACTTATTGATTTAAATGAACAACTCAATGATCAAGGAATAAACAGCAAGTTCTCAACAAATGTTTGTTGTATAGTTATTAATCCATTAATTAATGAGTTAATGAGAACTCCCTGAATTTGAGAGATAACCAAAAAATGAAAAAAGAAGCTAATGAATAAATATTTAGCTTTACATTCTTAGTTTATCAATGTCACTATCCAATATCTATTATAAGCTGGATCTTGTTTTTGCCACATAGAAAAGTCTAAGTACTCTTTTTTAAACCCAAAGCTCCATTTGATGTACTGTCCGTATAAAATCATCCTCTTAGATTCCATATATATGTGTTAGCATATGGTATTTGTTTTTCTTTCTGACTTACTTCACTCTGTATGACAGACTCTAGGTCCATCCACCTCAGTACAAATAACTCAATTTCGTTTCTTTTTATGGCTGAGTAATATATTCCATTGTATATATGTGCCACATCTTCTTTATCCATTCATCTGTTGATGGACACTTAGAAAAATGGTCATGAAGAACCTAGGGGCAAGACGGGAATCAAGATGCAGACCTACTAGAGAATGGACTTGAGGACACGGGGAGGGGGAAGGGTAAGCTGGGACGAAGTGAGAGAGTGGCATGGACATATATACACTACCAAACGTAAAACAGATAGCTAGTGGGAAGCAACCGCATAGCACAGGGAGATCAGCTCGATGCTTTGTGACCACCTAGAGGGGTGGGATAGGGAGGGTGGGAGGGAGACCCAAGAGGGAGAAGATATGGGGATATACGTATATGTATAGCTGATTCACTTTGTTATAAAGCAGAAACTAACACACTATTGTAAAGCAATTATACTCCAATGAAGATGTTAAAAAAAAAATCCTCTTACAGTAAGTTGGAAAGCTATAGAACACAGGGAAGGTTCCGTTCATTTGACTTCAATCCTAACACTGTAGCATGAAAACATTCTTAATATAAGAAACAGAAAACAAAACAATTCTTATGTTAATTCCAGCTGATTTAATTGTTGGAATAATGACTTAGTTTATGTAAATCTCTTTAGTGCCCAGGGCTGTACCAGCTGAACAATCAACACTGATGAAGACTGTATTGGGACACACTGTAGGCATATTAAAATGTGAGAAATCCAGGCCAGAGTCTACTTTGGGGCTTGATTTATCTGCCATGGTTATCTTTAGTATCACAGAAATTGGGAAACTGCCAAATTGCTAATGAATGCCTTAGACCTCTAGCTCCTAATTTTAAACTAATAAGAATGTGCAGTGTCCCATACATCCTAAAACACACCATGCTGTGAAGAATAAAAAAGATAAAGTGTAACCTTTCCTTGAAAAGTCATTTAATGTGTATTTTAAATTGAAGTGTTCGGTGCAACTGTTACTGATCATGCCGTTCATGAGAAGAAGGAAACTCTGGACTGTACCCAAGATCTACATAATAGAAAGTAAAGGTGAACTAGAGTGATCATTATGCTTTTTCTTGGCACGAAACCACCTTATTTAGGAAGAAAAGCTATAAATGATGTAGTATTAATTCTCTTATTTAGTTAAGTGTTCCTTCTGTTTTCTTCTCTTTCTTCATTATCTTTAAGCGCATGGTTGAAGGGAAGATCCTGAGTTTGGGATCACATATATCTCCTAATTGTTATTAATAATCATTCTGAGTTGCAGTTGTATTATGTTTAAATGTTTCCTAATAACTATCGTCAGGGTTATTCTGAAGATTGAATGTTCAGTGTATTCCATAATTGTATGTCATCATCCTCATGCATTTTGTTAGCACTAATTATTAAGTTGCAAAATTCTAAAAACAACTTTACTCTTAGTCAATTCTATTCAAATTCTTCCGTGATTGGTGGTGTAAGTCTTGCTTATAATGATGTGAAGGGCCAGCCATTAAGTTTATTCCAACACATATTTATTTGGCAAGAACAGGGCCAGGTGCTAGAGATGGCAGGTGGACCCTGTCTGCTAACCTGAGACGGCAGTGATGCTGGCATCAAAGCAACCAATGCTCCCCCCGTAAGTTCACCCTTCTGGCAATTCCAAACTTATAAAGAAAATGCAGAGGAGAACAGCCTTTGGAACTGAACAACCTGAACATAAATATGTCAGAGAAAGAGATGAAGTTCTACTGCTGAAAACCAGAAGCAGCCAGGAACCTTCCAGACTCTTGACTAGGCAGTTTTTACTTGGTTCTTTGCAGTTTACCAGTAACAGGTTTTTTTTTTAAGGGGAAAAAAATCCCTTTTAACTAAGTTTAAGTTACCAGTTAGTAAGATGCAGTTTGTGTTACTTGCTGAATAATGTACTTTTGAAAATCTCCCACTTCCCATAATCATTCTTATATTTTGACTTGTTTTCTCTCTTGGTGCTTATATTTTGGAAAGTTGAGCAAGCTAGAGTATCTGTGTTCAAACTGAAGGCTACACAGACTTTGGTTGGAAGATGCTGTGATTTCCAGTATGAGTAAAGCCACCAAGAGGATGTTGGTTACAATATCAAAATTCACAACAGCACACTAACACTATTAAACCCCTACTGAAATTCCAAGCAACCCTCCAAATTATCAAAGGTCACCAGGCATCAGTTATTCACATAAAGCTAGTAAAGTAAGGCAGGTGCCAGATGTTGATAAACTCCTGTTTGCTTAATTGATTAACCAGATGTAGACATTTACTTGCTGCTTCAGTGGTTAGCTTCCAAGGAGACGTGCACTTTAAGAATATGTAAATAGGGGGATACACAGCATCATTTCACTGCTGCATGGCACTGCGCACTGAATAAGGCATATGCTTCTGCTTCACGGTTCCCATTTCATAATTCAGAGCTTTGACATCATGAAAATGTATCATGGGATTGTATCCTGTGACATCATGTGTGAAATTTAACAGCGTGGTTATATATGCTTTGAAAGTGGAAGCACGGGGAAATGAGATGCTTCTTTTAAATTACTTTTTAAAAACTAATCAAGATGGATACAAATTGAAGTCATGAACTGAACATGATCTTCTTCACTAGGGCACTGCATTAAAATAGACTGATTTGAATGATTTACACAAGAATGGTGATGCCAATCTTATTTTGAGTAGTTAGTAACAGTAAAAATAAAAGCAGAGATAAATTAGATAAAAACAAATCCACCATTTTTTAAAGAAAAATTACAATCAGTCTTCATTCAAAAACTATAAAGAATGTGACTGCAACCTCTGGGTCAGAAGCAAAGATGGGACTTGTTAAGTACACCATGCAAATAACGATCAAGTTCTGTTTCATTAAGCAGCTTATAAGGAGAGCAGGTGAAACGATGGTCAGGAGGGAGGGAGAAGCCGCCTTAGACCAAACAATATTTACTTTGCCTAGATACACCTTGGGTTTAGCCTAATATTTCTCAAAATATTGAAACAATTCCTTTGGGGTTGGCAAGGGCTTTTTATGTATGTATCGAGACATTAAAATGTGAACAAAAAATGCTGGAAAATTTTAGACTATACTAACACTGCACTAGATGAGTTTTGTATAAACCCCAAATGGGTCACGTTATCATGTGATGACGTATGTAAAATCTGTTGTAAAATAAGATTTTCTGTGTTTTAAAAACAGTTCTTAGGTAGCTGTTGAAGTAATGAATAATTACCTTGCTATAAAATAACAAAGCAAACCGACATTGTAGATAGAGCATGGTCCTGCAATAAACAAAGACCTAAATCCGAATTCGAGGCTTTACACGGTTATGCTACAAAATATTTGGGGCTGTTACTGAACTTCATTTTCAGTTTCTTTAACTATAACTATAAACTGAGAAAAATAATATCATATATTTAGGTGGTTTGTGAATTAAATACAGAAGAGCAATTAGTAAAGTGTCTGGATATTTAGGTACTAGACAAATAGCATTAGATTGAAAGATATAAAGAAAGAGAAAAGAGAAAGAGAGAGGAGGAAGAGAGGGGAGAGAAAGAGAGAGAATAATTAGATGAACTGATTTCACATTTCACGTTACATCTTTCTGCTTTGGTTTCCTCATCTGTAAAATCTGACTAACAAGAAAAGCCCAATTTAACTTGCATTCTGTAAAGTGTGATACAAAATTACTGCTAAATATAATAATTTTTCTTTAAATTTCCATTAAGTTGCATTAAAACTTTTGAAATGGATCTTTCCTGGGCTGGATACTTCAGTCTCCTCAATATTAAAGTGGAGACCTCCACACAATTAATCAAGACGTTCTTAGAAATTTTAATGCACTAAACAAGCAGAAAACATCAGACAGACTGTCCAGGATCCTGTAAATGCCAGGAAGAAGCAGGACATAATTTATATGGAAAATAGAGGCCTGAAGAGTAAGTCCTCTCCTATTGGTGGTGTGGCTTAGACATAGCTCATACTGGCATTTGTAATGGTCTCCTGACTTTCCATAATCTGCATGTAATACAGACAAGATCTTCTAGCTCTAAAGATACAAATGGCACTGCCAACAAAAAAATGTCTTCTCCTTCACTCTGATATCTTTTGACAGAGTAAAGTCACTTAGATATAAAGGGATGAAAAATGCAAAGAGAATCATTCCCTCTACTCACTATTAAAATGGAAATTTCTTGAGTCTTTAGTTAGTTCAAGAGTCTTGCAAAGATGAGGACATCCTCTAATAAAAGTTTTCCATGTAAGATATAAATGTGCACATTTTATATAACCAAAAAGGGTGTCCCTCACACATAAGAAACATGACTTTCTCACAGAAGAATCGAAACTTGGCTAATAGAAAGAGAGGTGGTATTCCGAAAGAGCTAAGACGTCCAAGTCCATCAGCCCTGCCACTTACGAGCTAGATTCGTGACTTAGAAGTCTCAGTGTCCTCATCTGTAAAATGAGAACAGTAATACCTATGGTCGGATGTTATTTTTAAGGACCAAAACTACAGTGCAAGGCATACAGCGCTCAATGAATGGGTTCGTTACAATTTATTGATGAAGGGCAGGAACTAAACACATAGAAACAGGTCCAGAACAGCTCACTGATACTGACTGCAATGAACTGAAATCTGTAAGAAGGAAAAATTTTGACACACGCTGGCCCTCCCTGCCCCTTTCTTTTGCCTCTGGCCTGATCCTGCTGAAATACTAAGTGACAGGTTGCAGCTGTGACATTCTTAAGGGCTGTTTGATGGTAGTGCTGTCTAAAAATCAAACAGCAAATTGTTTATTATTGTTTTGTTTGGGGCTTATTTTTGGTAAGGGTGGGAAATGGCAGGGGACGTCAAAGAATGATGCATGGCCTACAGGATAAAAAACCTGAGCACCAATGCTTTATGTCTAGGGCTTAAGAAGAGAGAAGCCAGCAATCACACCTTCTGGAATTCATTAGTGTGTGGATTCCTCACCCCTGAATCCTTGTCAGTCTGGAGTATTGCTACAAAGCTTCTCAGCAGGCACCTCTTTTGGTCACTGGCAGCTAGGATGACCCTTTCATCAAAGACGGTTTGTTCTTTGCTGTGCCCCCAAAGAATCTTTGCTAATATTAACACAGATGCAAAGGAAGACTCAGAATCCGATTTGGCCAAAGTTTTAGAAAAGCTAGAATCAGAACACAGCCTCATAACCCCTCCAAAGTAGATGATGCAGAGTTCAATGTCTGATAGACCACTGAAATGTTTTTATTCCTACATAAATGAATTGGTTTAAAACATTTCTAATGAAGGGATAGAAAAAAATGCAATTTTAAAATGTATGATAGAAAAATAACAATGAGATTTTTCACTCTCAGTAAATAGTCAATCTTTTAACATAGAGTTATGGTTTGTTCAATATAAATATAACATATACTGGCCATATTTATACAGAAACACTAAGAAATCTGTAAACTGACTAAAATTATGTGGCTTAACTTATATCTTTTGCATTTTTGATTTCTGAGATTAACTCTTTGGCACTACCATTTGCTAACAAAGCCAATTAAGGCTGCATGTACTGATAAACCCACGCACATATGGTCACGTTATTTTTGATAAAGGAGGCAAGAATATACAACAGAAAAAAGACAGCCTCTTCAATAAGTGGTGCTGGGAAAACGTGACAGCTACATGTAAAAGAAAGAAATTAGAACACTCCCTAACACCATACACAAAAATAAACTCAAAATGGATTAAAGACCTAAATGTAAGGCCAGACACTATCAAACTCTTAGAGGAAAACGTAGGCAGAACACACTATGACATAAATCACAGCAAGATCCTTTTTGACCCACATCCTAGAGAAATGGAAATAAAAACACAAATAAACAAATGGGACCTAATGAAACTTAAAAGCTTTTGCACAGCAAAGGAACCCATAAACAAGACGAAAAGACAACCCTCAGAATGGGAGAAACTATTTGCAAATGAAGCAACTGACAAAGGATTAATCTCCAAAATTTACAAGCAGCTCATGTAGCTCAATATCAAAAAACAACCCAATCCAAAAATGGGCAGAAGACCTAAATAGACATTTCTCCAAAGAAGATATACAGATTGCCAACAAACACATGAAAGGATGCTCAACATCACTAATCATTAGAGAAATGCAAATCAAAACTACAGTGAGGTATCACCTCACACTGGTCAGAATGGTCATCATCAAAAAATCTACAAACAATAAATGCTGGAGAGGGTGTGGAGAAAAGGGAACCCTCTTGCACTGTTGGTGGGAATGTAAATTGATACAGCCACTATGGAGAACAGTATGGAGGTTCCTTAAAAAACTAAAACTAGAACTACCATACGACCCAGCAATCCCACTACTGAGCATGTACCCTGAGAAAACCATCATTCTAAAAGAGGCATGTACCACAATGTTCACTGCAGCTCTATTTACAATAGCAAGGACACAGAACCAACCTAAGAATCCATCAACAGATGAATGGATAAAGAAGATGTGGCACATATATACAATGGAATATTACTCAGCCATAAAAAGAAACGAAATCTGAGTTATTTGTAGTGAGGTGGATGGACCTAGAGTCTGTCATACAGAGTGAAGTAAGTCAGAAAGAGAAAAACAAATACCGTATGCTAACACATATATATGGAATCTAAAAAAAAAAAAAAAAAAGGTTATGAAGAACCTAGAGGCAGGACAGGAATAAAGACACAGACATAGAGAATGGACTTGAGGACACGGGGAGGGGGAAGGGTAAGCTGGGACGAAGTGAGAGAGTGTCATGGACATATATACACTACCAAATGTAAAACAGATAGCTAGTGGGAAGCAGCCGCATAGCACAGGGAGATCAGCTAGATGCTTTGTGACCACCTAGAGGGGTGGGATAAGGAGGGTGGGAGGGAGACCCAATAGGGAGAAGATATGGGGATACATGTATATGTATAGCTGATTCACTTTGTTATAAAGCAGAAACTAACACACCATTGTAAAGCAATTATACTACAATAAACATGTTAAAAGAAAAAGACTGCATGTACTATTTTGTAGTCTAGAATGTACTTTCATGTCAATTGCATAAATTGATTCTTACAACAAACTCCTGAGAGAGGCAAGAATATTATTATTGTCACTAGTTTCCAGATGATGAACTTAAAGCAAAGAGAAATTAAACGTTAACCGAGATCAGATAGAGAGTAATTAGGCAGAATTCCAAACCAGTTCTGTTTTCTCAAATTCCAAATTCTTTCCA
This sequence comes from Balaenoptera ricei, assembly GCF_028023285.1. Classification (NCBI taxonomy): domain Eukaryota; kingdom Metazoa; phylum Chordata; class Mammalia; order Artiodactyla; family Balaenopteridae; genus Balaenoptera; species Balaenoptera ricei. The sequence continues at coordinate 5,294,605 of NC_082659.1, read as the reverse complement.
ATGTTCAAAACACAGCATTTATCACCACATATATATTTGGAAATCGATATGATTTTTAAAATGCTGGTCAACGTTTTCTTTACTCGAAGTGACACAAGCAGCTATGTGTTGATTAGGTAGCCCATGATTTTCCCATTGCTGCTGGAGTAGATAACCACACACTTAGGTGCATGTTCTATGCTGATTCCCAGAGTTCCCCAGTGGAATTAAACTCCAGATACTCACAGTGGTAGCTTCCTCGATTATGGGCCATTTACTGGGTCCTCTCCTATCCCATCTTTTCTTATCACTTCCTTATCAGTGTACCCTGGGATCATCTCCCAAATAAACTCCTTGCCTCAAATCCCCATCTCAAAGTCTACTTCTATGGAAGCCCAAATTAAGACACTCAGAAGTAACACAATGCCACTGATACACACATATTCATAGTCATATAAGAAAAACCCATAAAAGTGAAAGCATAATTTCCCTGGACATTGTATTTCATAAATCTGCAATTATGTATTATACGTCTTGGCACTATCACATGGCCATCCCTAGAAGAGACCCTGGTTTTTCCATGTATTAGTCTTGACTGGCATTTTCTGAGTGCTATCCCAGCCTTTGTAAGCTCATCCCACTGTCACCAAACCCAGTGATAGCAGAGCCAAGCTAACTCATCTTCAAGTCCATTGTTACAGAATTGTATTTTAAATGCACTAGAAGAGCTTCCTGTTGATATGATTAGGAGACTTTCCGAAACACTAAGAAACTCCCACTGGAACGACAATTTTCAATGTTATGAAAATTATCTACCTTCGTGAAAGACAGAACCAGTAAAAAGTCACAACTGAATTGCAAAAATTCATAAATACAGAAAAAGCTAAAATAACGTCTCATCAAAGTAAAAACTCAGTAGCTATACTGTTTGTTGAAATTTAGAATTGTCAGGATAAATATTCCTCAATTTATATTTAGAAATTAAATTTAATATGCTTCCCTTTGGAAAGACTTCTTATGCCTGGTATTTGGGGGGCTGAGCCAATTCATTTAAGAGAGCGGGGGAAATAAAAGATACTTGTGGAAAAATCTAACCACTAGGATATTTTGAACATTATTTAAAAATGAGTGAAGCATATTGAAACAGTTCATACATGAAGATATCTGGGTTTTTTTGCTTTATTTTCACTTTACAATCTAAACGGTGACTTGAGTGCATATTTCTAACCCCATTCCTCCAAGATTCTCATTGAATGTAAGTATAGAGAGAGGGAGTTTTAATTGCATAAAAAAAGGGACAGAAGCTGAAAGAATTCAAAACTCTTATAGTTATATTTTTGGACCTAAAATATTCTATTTAACAGGAACTCATATATCCTCTAACAAACCCCTCGTCAACTTCTACTATGGGGTTATTTTCATTCATTTATAAGGCCGGAGATCAGAGAAAAATGATCAGCTGTGAAAGTATAAAACAGCTTCAAAAAATTCACCTTGAAAATTAGAATAAATGACTTTTTATAAAACTGTATAACATAGGAGATTATTTCAAAATATCACACTGTGTCCACAAAAAAGGGCCCAAAAAACCCCTTAAATGAGGAAAGTTGAAATTAAGATAAACATCAAACTACTTAATTCAAAATTGCTGAAGAGGCACTCTGTGACAAAAAATCTGTGAATTAAAAGATAATCCTTGCAGATTCTTTCAGAATTCAGAGGAAAATGGTAAAATTATAAAAACAAGAAAAACTATAAATTTTCAAAACAATTCCAGGAGAATCAATACGTGAAACTGGAATTCCGTAGAAAAGAAGAGGAGCTAGAGAAGAAGCATCATTTGAGGGACTAACATTAAAGAAAACAATGGTATCATTAACAATAGCTCCAAGTGCATGAAAGCTTTGCGGCAGAACGCTCACTTATTACCAGTCTGAGCACCAGTCACAATTTGTGAGAACTGAATAATATGTAGACACATCCCAATGAAATATTTAAACTCTAAGGATAAGAAAAGTTTTCTGTAATATGTAAACGAATAAAAATAAATAAAAAGAATCCCCCAAAACCTGGAAATAGAATAATTACACACGTAAAATTCTATTGATATCTTTAGATTTCTCTTCCATAATATAAATGCCAAAGAGCAATTAAAGAATGTTTATAGAGTTTGTTGTTGAAATTGGGGGTAGGGGGCCGGATGAAGTAGGGGATACTGTGTGCTATGAATTCTACTGCCTAGTATTTTGCCATTAATGTGTGAATAAAGCAGAACGAAATGATATCCTCACATGTATAAGGAATACAATCCATAGACTCCCACACTTCTTCCTAACATTTGTTTAAAAGACATCATTCAGCTGACTCAAAACTAAATCAAAATAAAGAACTTACATTATAAAATAATTGATAGTGAGCTTGGAAATCATTTCACAGGGATCTGGGTTTAAATACATGTCAAGGTAGTTGTAAATACATGTACAATATGGTTGTTAAAAAGCACCGACATGTAAATTACATGTGAATGTAAATTATATGGGGTTACATGTCTGTAAATTACATGTGCATGAAATACGTGTACAATGTGGTTGTAAACCCTTATTCAATTTTTCATGAAGAAGAGATAGATGTAAAATATAATAAGATAATTAAAATAATATGTCTTGATTCTCCAATTACATCACCAAAACTAGACATGCTTTTTGGAGAGGAGGGATGCAGCAAATGTTTTATATCTCTTTGCCAGAGAAATAAATTTTACTACTGGTATTGTCAGAGTAAACCAGATTAAGATATTTTTTAAAACTTAAAAGGTAAACAGGTATATCACTGAAGAAGGCATACCTCTCCAATTACTAGAGAAAATATGTAAAGAAATAACTGTATTTACAGAGAAAAATGAAAATAGTTAACAGCAAGGAGGACACAGAACATAAGTAGAAATGCAGTCATTAACATTCTTAAGGACTAGTTCAGGATATGAATAATAGTGAATATTATACTTTAAAAGTGGGCTATAAAATAATATTTTAAGCATGACTTTATTTTCTCTGAATATAGTTTGAGAATATATAGAGCAAAGCATGGCAGGTTCTGATGGTAATGTTACAGATAATTATTTTAATATATTTCTGCTTTTAAAAAAATTACCTATAAAGACCCTTATACATTTTCTGTATTTAGGAAAACAATCTAAAATAAAAGCCATTTTTAATAGAATTGTATGCAGACATTTCAATTAGGTTACTACGCAATGGGCTTTCCTCTAATAGTTACTGCCAAAGAATAAAAAATTTCTCCAGGCAAAACCATCTTTCAGTGCTTCGCAGGATTAATCTGACTTAATTAAGTCTAGCTAAAATGTCTTCTGATGTTTTCAGGCTATATTGTCTACACATTTTTAATAAACATTTATAAGCCAACATACTAAAGGGTCCCCAGGGTAGCAGGTAAGAAGATGTAACAAGAATTCCACTTTGTAACAAACTTTTACTGTTTCCTTTTCTTATCCAACACTTCACAAGTTTATTCCAGAAGTTTTCTCATACAACCTAATGCTTCTGTGTGAAACATGGAATGAAAGAAGTAGCCCTTTCTCTGGCCACTTTTTTCCCCATGCATGGGCTTTCAAAAAGTCCTATTTATTCCCCAGACACATGCCATTCATTAATAATCTGCTGATTCCAAAACAAAGAATTATATTTTAAATAATTGAATAAACACCACGTTGAGGCAGCTCCAAGCAGCATCAATCTTGTTTAAGATGTCATTTAAGCTTATTATCACCCACAGTACCAGCACCAGTGGTTCGCACATGGTAAAATCACTCAAGGTCAGTATAAAGAAGTCTGGAACCCTGCAAGCCCAGCCCAAAGAGCAAGGTCAGGGATCCTAGGAATTTAAAGTGATTCGTTCCCTAAAGTGAAAATATTCTGTAGATTCCTGCTATTGATCTAACAAAAGCAAATGACAATCAAAAACAAACTAAAAAGTGTTATGATTACTGATCTATGGAATTATCCTAAATTTGCTAGAAAATTAAGTAATACAATTGATAAGCAAATATATTTACCTCTTCTTGCTATACCTTTTCCCTCAAATATCAGTGGGCATTCTAATATAAGTATCTTTAACCTAATGTCTGTGAATATAAGAACAGCTGATATAAACTCTTTAGTGACATATGCACATGTGAGTTTTCAGGAGAACAAATATACAGTTTTTGTAGGTGCTAACTAAAAAACAAATAAATCCCCCCAAAACTGTCACAGATTTATGAAGATTATAGGATTTCTACTGTGGAATATTGCCTCAAGGACAATAATGAATTACTCTGTGTGTGTGTGTGTGTGTGTGTGTGTGTGTGTGTGTACACTCTCTGCCTTGGTCAATCTGCTTCCCCATGCACATTATATACAGCCCATGTAACACTAGAAAAATAAACATATGCTTAGTACTTATGTTACTTATATCTTACGGGACACAAAAATAAGACAAAGTGCATATAGGCTCCTCATAGGCAGACGGAGAGATCAAAGGGGAGAGAGAAGGACATGAAATATAAAATGAGATGACAGAGAGTACTAGAATTCATTCCAAATTGGAAGAAATCATTGCCTGAGAAGAAAATCTGGTCAGAGGCAGAGAAAGTTTAGAAAGTGACTGGTAGTAGACCCAGCTGTCTCTGACCTGTTTATTAGCCTTAGGAGGCATAAATTTATTCACTATGACTAAGCAATTCCCCATGCCTTTGGGCCAGCCAAGCTCAGAGAGGACTGAAAACCTTCTAGTTCCCCCTGTATCTATGATTAAATTGTTCATGACTGTGCAGTTGGCATCTGCACACTACAGCTGAGGTGAGAGGCAGACTCAGAACGAGTCCTAAAGTCAGCAGGTCTTAAGGACAATCCGAAAATCTCTTATAAATTAGTTACTTATGTTGCTGACAGCTTGGTAGAACAGATTCTTTCTGATAAAGTGCATCCATCCATCTATTTATCTTTCCATCTACCTATCTACACACACACACACATATATACATATACATGTGTGCGTGTGTGTATGTGTCTCCATATATAGTGAAGATCTAATAAGAAAGTAAGCATTTTTAGGAAGCCAAAAATGAAGTGAAAGAGGGAAATCAGAGATTACATAAGCACTCAAGTCGTACTCACCCTGGGCAACAAATTCTTTATGTGCATTTTTTTCCCATTAATCCTCACAAAAATCTTATGAAAAAAGTCTGATTTTCTGATTACAGATGATAAAACTGAATTTTCAGTGGGTAAGCATCTCAAACACAGTAAGTGGAATTTAAACCATGAGCCTATCCAAAAGCTTTGTTCCCTCAGTCACTAAGCCATACTAACCTCACAATAATGATTAAGATGGCTTATTTAGTGAATTCCACTTCTAACCATGATGGAGCAGCTTGTGACAAAACAATGCTCCTGCTGAGAATTAGAAAACATGAGATAAAATTAAAAACAGCAAACACCTACTTGAAGACAAAACTGTAGAGGAATCCCAGGCTTCAGTGGCCAAGATCCTGGGTAGGAAAAAAAAAAACTCAGGTGGACTGACATTTTGAGGGCTACTTCCTCCCTCGGGTAATATGCCAGTCCGTGGATGGGAAAGAGGCTGAGAATCCAGGAAAAGGACAAAGAGGTAAAGGAAAAAGGTGAGACTTCCGGCATTCTATCTATCTGGCACACTTTCTACTCTGGCTGGAGAGGTAAAACACTAAAGTTTGAGGCTGCAGTAGTCAGGATTTGAGGGGCTCAGATCCTGGAGAGAAGGTAACACAAGAGACACAAGTCTGACACTTATGGTTTTCCTCTTGAGGCACTGGCTTAATTTTTGAACCGCCCAGGGCAAGAAGCAAAGTAACCAGGCAAAAATCTGAAAAGCACAAGGATGTTTTCAGCAGTATCACTGTGCTGAGAAAACCAAAATCGGAGTTCAGGACCTGCCAAGCAAGAAGGACTGCATAAACCCATAAGCTCTCAAACGGTTCTTCTGAATGACAACTCCCTAGCAATGTGGGTAAACCAGGGCAGAATGACCCGCACAAAGACTGGAGACAAGCCTCCAGCCGGGTCACACTCTGACTGAATTGGAGCGATCTGTCCCCAGTTTACCTGACTACCAGAGGATACCGGAAACCCTCTCTGGAAAAACAAACAAACAAAAAACCCAAACAGCATAATTCTGACAGTTATAATTTTTCATATACAATGTGAGACACTCAATAAAAAATTTCAACCATACTTACAAATAAGACTAAGAGGAAAAAAACCTAGAAAAAATAGACAATACAAATAAAACCACAGATGAGCCAGATATTGAAACAGGTATTGTAAAACATGATGACTAGTACGTTTAAGAAAATGGAAGGCAAGATGAAGAATGTTTTCAAAGAAACTGAATTTATTTAAAAAACTGAAATTTGAGAACTGCAAAATATAATAATTAAAAATAGATCTCAACAGATTGGATTGATAGTATTAGGGCAAAAGAGAAGACTAGTGAACTGGAATGAAAATCGGTAGAAAACTAGAGAAAAAGCATAACAGACATCGACAACACAGAAAAGTGACACAGAGACACAGAGGGGACAGTGGAGAGTGCTAACATACATTCAATTGAAGGATAGAGACTGCAGGGTAGAAGAAATATTTGAAGAAATAATAGTCTAGAATTTTTCAAAATAATACAAACAAAATCAAGCTATAAATTCAAGAACTGCTACGAACTCTGAGCAGATTAAATACAAAGGAAGCTACACCTAAAAGTGTAACAGAACTGCTTAAATCCAAGACAGAAAACCTCAAAAGCCAACAATCAAAATCATCTCTTGTTCAAAGAAGTGGTAATAAGATTGGTCAGAAGATGATGGAAAAAATCTTTAGAGTATGGAAAGAAAATAAATGCCAACCTAGAATACTTTACCTAGAAAATCAGACAATAATATACAAAAACAAATCCCTTTCCAATAGCTTCAGAAATGTCAAATACCGAGGTACCAACAAGGAAGATGTGCAAGGCCTCTATGCAAAAAGGAAAACTTAAAAAGTTTTTATATTATTTGAGAGAAATTTTAAAAGACCTAAAAGAAGGCTCAATATTGCTAACATGCCAGTTTTCCCCAAATCAATCTTTAGATTCAATGCAATCCCACCATATACTGCCAAGGCAATATTAAAGAACAAATCAGAAGTATCTGTGCTATGTATCAAGTTTTTCTATGAAACTACAGAATTTAGGACAGTGTGATACTGATGCAAGATAAGCAGAGTGAAATATAAAACAGGGAGTCCAGAAAAAAACTGTATATGTATAGAGAGATCATTGATGGCAAGAATAACACTGCAGAGCAGTGGGAAAGACACTAAGATACTTAGACATTTAAAAGAAAAAAATTAATCCTGATTCACTCTCTCCTCCCTATACAAATATCAATTCCAGGTTGATTATAAATCTAAACACGAAAGGTAAAGCAATAAAGCTTCTATAAGACTATCATCATGACACTGAATAGACAAAGATTTCTTAAACAAGATATGAAAAGCCACAAAGGAAAAAGAAGAAACACCGCTCTACGTTAAGGAAAAAGAAGGAACCATTTTTTTTTTTTTTTTTTTTTTGATTTTTAGAAATTTCATGTAATGTCTGAAACATTTATATTAACATATTTCCATACATATTTCCATACAAATACAAATATGATTTTTAGAAATTTCATGTAATGTCTGAAACATTTATATTAACATATTTCCATACATATTTCCATACAAATACAAATATAAGATTTTTAGAAATTTCATGTAATGTCTGAAACATTTATATTAACATATTTCCATACAAATAACCCAATGAAAGTTTAGTATTAGTTGTTTTGTTTGTTTTTTTATACTGCAGGTTCTTATTAGGCATCAGTTTTATACACATCAGTGTATACATGTCAATCCCAATCGCCCAATTCAGCACACCACCATCCCCACCCCACCGCAGTTTTCCCCCCTTGGTGTCCATATGTCCATTCTCTACATCTGTGTCTCAACTTCTGCCCTGCAAACTGGCTCATCTGTACCATTTTTCTAGGTTCCGCATACATGCATTAATATACGATATTTGTTTTTCTCTTTCTGACTTACTTCACTCTGTATGACAGTCTCTAGATCCATCCACGTCTCAACAAATGACTCAATTTCGTTCCTTTTTATGGCTGAGTAATATTCCATTGTATATATGTACCACAACTTCTTTATCCATTCGTCTGTTGATGGGCATTTAGGTTGCTTCCATGACCTGGCTATTGTAAATAGTGCTGCAATGAACATTCGGGTGCATGTGTCTTTTTGAATTACGGTTTTCTCTGGGTATATGCCCAGTAGTGGGATTGCTGGGTCACATGGTAATTCTATTTTTAGTTTTTTAAGGAACCTCCATATTGTTCTCCATAGTGGCTGTATCAATTTACATTCCCACCAACAGTGCAAGAGGGTTCCCTTTTCACCACACCCTCTCCAGCATTTGTTGTTTGTAGATTTTCTGATGATGCCCATTCTAACAGGAGTGAGGTGATACCTCATTGTAGTTTTGATTTGCATTTCTCTAATAATTAGTGATGTTGAGCATCTTTTCATGTGCTTCGTGGCCATCTGTATGTCTTCTTTGGAGAAATGTCTATTTAGGTCTTCTGCCCATTTTTGGATTGGGGTGTTTGTTTCTTTGATATTGAGCTGAATGAGCTGTTTATATATTTTGGAGATTAATCCTTTGTCCGTTGATTCATTTGCAAATATTTTCTCCCATTCTGAGGGTTGTCTTTTCGTCTTGTTTATGGTTTCCTTTGCTGTGCAAAAGCTTTGAAGTTTCATTAGGTCCCACTTGTTTATTTTTGTTTTTATTTCCATTACTCTAGGAGGTGGATCAAAAAAGATCTTGCTGTGATTTATGTCAAAGAGTGTTCTTCCTATGTTTTCCTCTAAGAGTTTTATAGTGTCCAGTCTTATATTTAGGTCTCTAATCCATTTTGAGTTTATTTTTGTGTATGGTGTTAGGGAGTATTCTAATTTCATTCTTTTACATGTAGCTGTCCAGTTTTCCCAGCACCACTTATTGAAGAGACTGTCTTTTCTCCATTGTATATCTTTGCCTCCTTTGTCATAGATTAGTTGACCATAGGTGCGTGGGTTAATGTCTGGGCTTTCTATCTTGTTCCATTGATCTATGTTTCTGTTTTTGTGCCAGTACCATATTGTCTTGATTACTGTAGCTTTGTAGTATAGTCTGAAGTCAGGGAGTCTGATTCCTCCAGCTCCATTTTTTTGCCTCAAGACTGCTTTGCCTATTCGGGGTCTTTTGTGTCTCCATACAAATTTTAAGATGATTTGTTCTAGCTCAGTAAAAAATGCCATTGGTAATTTGATAGGGATTGCATTGAATCTGTAGATTGCTTTGGGTAGTATACTCATTTTCACAATGTTGATTCTTCCAATCCAAGAACATGGTATATCTCTCCATCTGTTGGTATCATCTTTAATTTCTTTCATCAGTGTCTTATAGTTTTCTGCATACAGGTCTTTTGTCTCCCTAGGTAGGTTTATTCCTAGGTATTTTATTCTTTTTGTTGCAATGGTAAATGGGAGTGTTTCCATAATTTCTCTTTCAGATTTTTCATCATTAGTGTATAGGAATGCAAGAGATTTCTGTGCATTAATTTTGTATCCTGCAACTTTACCATATTCATTAATTAGCTCTAGCAGTTTTCTGGTGGCAGTTTTAGGATTCTCTATGTATAGTATCATGTCATCCGCAAACAGTGACAGTTTTACTTCTTCTTTTCCAATTTGTATTCCTTTTATTTCTTTTTCTTCTCTGATTGCCGTGGCTAGGACTTCCAAAACTATGTTGAATAATAGTGGTGAGAGTGGACATCCTTGTCTCGTTCCTGATCTTAGAGGAAATGCTTTCAGTTTTTCACCATTGAGAATGATGTTTGCTGTGGGTTTGTCATATATGGCCTTTATTATGTTGAGGTAGCTTCCCTCTATGCCCACTTTCTGGAGAGTTTTTATCAGAAATGGGTGTTGAATTTTGTCAAAAGCTTTTTCTGCATCTATTGAGATGATCATATGGTTTTTATTCTTCAATTTGTTAATATGGTGTATCACATTGATTGATTTGCGTATATTGAAGAATCCTTGCATCCCTGGGATAAATCCCACTTGATCGTGGTGTATGATCCTTTTAATGTGTTGTTGGATTCTGTTTGCTAGTATTTTGTTGAGGATTTTTGCATCTATATTCATCAGTGATATTGGTCTGTAATTTTCTTTTTTTGTAGTGTCTTTGTCTGGTTTTGGTATCAGGGTGATGGTGGCCTCATAGAATGAGTTTGGGAGTGTTCCTTCCTCTGCAATTTTTTGGAAGAGTTTGAGAAGGATGGGTGTTAGCTCTTCTCTAAATGTTTGATAGAATTCACCTGTGAAGCCGTCTGGTCCTGGACTTTTGTTTGTTGGAAGATTTTTAATCACAGTTTCAATTTCATTACTTGTGATTGGTCTGTTCATATTTTCTATTTCTTCCTGGTTCAGTCTTGGAAGGTTATACCTTTCTAAGAATTTGTCCATTTCTTCCAGGTTGTCCATTTTATTGGCATAAAGTTGCTTGTAGTAGTCTCTTAGGATGCTTTGTATTTCTGCAGTGTCTGTTGTAACTTCTCCTTTTTCATTTCTGATTTTATTGATTTGAGTCCTCTCCCTCTTTTTCTTGATGAGTCTGGCTAATGGCTTATCAATTTTGTTTATCTTCTCAAAGAACCAACTTTTAGTTTTATTGATCTTTGCTATTGTTTTCTTTGTTTCTATTTCATTTATTTCTGCTCTGATCTTTATGATTTCTTTCCTTCTGCTAACTTTGGGTTTTGTTTGTTCTTCTTTCTCTAGTTTCTTTAAGTGTAAGGTTAGATTGTTTACTTGAGCTTTTTCTTGTTTCTTTAGGTAGGCTTGTATAGCTATAAACTTCCCTCTTAGAACTGCTTTTGCTGCATCCCATAGGTTTTGGGTCGTCGTGTTTTCATTGTCATTTGTCTCTAGGTATTTTTTGATTTCCTCTTTGATTTCTTCAGTGATCTCTTGGTTATTTAGTAACGTATTGTTTAGCCTCCATGTGTTTGTCCTTTTTACGTTTTTTTCCCTGTAATTCATTTCTAATCTCATAGCGTTGTGGTCAGAAAAGATGCTTGATATGATTTCAATTTTCTTAAATTTACTGAGGCTTGATTTGTGACCCAAGATGTGATCTATCTTGGAGAATGTTCCGTGCGCACTTGAGAAGAACGTGTAATCTGCTGTTTTTGGATGGAATGTCCGATATATATCAATTAAATCTATCTGGTCTATTGTGTCATTTAAAGCTTCTGTTTCCTTATTTATTTTCATTTTGGATGATCTGTCCATTGGTGTAAGTGAGGTGTTAAAGTCCCCCACTATTATTGTGTTACTGTCGATTTCCTCTTTTATAGCTGTTAGCAGTTGCCTTATGTATTGAGGTGCTCCTATGTTGGGTGCATATATATTTATAATTGTTATATCTTCTTCTTGGATTGATCCCTGGATCATTATGTAGTGTCCTTCCTTGTCTCTTGTAACATTCTTTATTTTAAAGTCTATTTTATCTGATATGAGTATAGCTACTCCAGCTTTCTTTTGATTTCCATTTGCATGGAATATCTTTTTCCATCCCCTCACTTTCAGTCTGTATGTGTCCCTAGGTCTAAAGTGGGTCTCTTGTAGACAGCATATAGATGGGTCTTGTTTTTGTATCCATTCAGCCAGTCTATGTCTTTTGGTTGGGGCATTTAATCCATTCACGTTTAAGGTAATAATCGATATGTATGTTCCTATGACCATTTTCTTAATTGTTTTGGGTTTGTTTTTGTAGGTCCTTTTCTTCTCTTGTGTTTCCCACTTAGAGAAGTTCCTTTAGCATTTGTTGTAGAGCTGGTTTGGTGGTGCTGAATTCTCTTAGCTTTTGCTTGTCTGTAAAGCTTTTGATTTCTCCATCAAATCTAAATGAGATCCTTGCCGGGTAGAGTAATCTTGGTTGTAGGTTCTTCCCTTTCATCACTTTAAGTATATCATGCCACTCCCTTCTGGCTTGCAGAGTTTCTGCTGAGAAATCAGCTGTTAACCTTATGGGAGTTCCCTTGTATGTTATTTGTCGTTTTTCCCTTGCTGCTTTCAATAATTTTTCTTTGTCTTTAATTTTTGCCACTTTGATTACTATGTGTCTCGGCGTGTTTCTCCTTGGGTTTATCCTGTATGGGACTCTCTGCGCTTCCTGGACTTGGGTGGCTATTTCCTTTCCCATGTTAGGGAAGTTTTCGACTATAATCTCTTCAAATATTTTCTCTGGTCCTTTCTCTCTCTCTTCTCCTTCTGGGACCCCTATAATGCGAATGTTGTTGCGTTTAATGTTGTCCCAGAGGTCTCTTAGGCTGTCTTCATTTCTTTTCATTCTTTTTTCTTTAGTCTGTTCCGCAGCAGTGAATTCCATCATTCTGTCTTCCAGGTCACTTATCCGTTCTTCTGCCTCAGTTATTCTGCTATTGATTCCTTCTAGTGTAGTTTTCATTTCAGTTATTGTATTGGTCATCTCTGTTTGTTTGTTCTTTAATTCTTCTAGGTCTTTGTTAATCATTTCTTGCATCTTCTCAATCTTTGCCTCCATTCTTATTCCAAGGTCCTGGATCATCTTCACTATCATTATTCTGAATTCTTTTTCTGGAAGGTTGCCTATCTCCACTTCATTTAGTTGTTTTTCTGGGGTTTTATCTTGTTCCTTCATCTGGGACATAGCCCTCTGCCTTTTCATCTTCTCTATCTTTCTGTAACTGTGGTTTTTGGTCCACAGGCTGCAGGATTATAGTTTTTCTTGCTTCTGTTGTCTGCCCTCTGGTGGTTGAGGCTATCTAAGAGGCTTGATGGGAGGCTCTGGTGGTGGGTAGAGCTGACTGTTGCTGTGGCGGTCAGAGCTCAGTAAAACCTTAATCCACTTGACTGTTGATGGGTGGGGCTGGGTTCCCTCCCTGTTGCTGTGGCGGTCAGAGCTCAGTAAAACCTTAATCCACTTGACTGTTGATGGGTGGGGCTGGGTTCCCTCCCTGTTGGCTGTTTTGCCTGAGGCAATCCAACACTGGAGCCTACCCGTGCTCTTTGGTGGGGTTAATGGCAGACTCTGGGAGGGCTCACGCCAAGGAGAACTTCCCAGAACCTCTGCTGCCAGTGTCCTTATCCCCACGGTGAAACAGAGCCACCACTCGCCTCTGCAGGAGACCCCCCAACACCAGCAGGTAGGTCTGGTTCAGTCTCCCCCAGGCTCACTGCTCCTTCCCCTGGGTCCTGATGCACACATTACTTTGTGTGTGCCCTCCAAGAGTGGGATCTCTGTTTCCCCCAGTCCTGTCAAAGTCCTGCAATCCAATTCCCACTAGCCTTCAAAGTCTGATTCTCTAGGAATTCCTCCTCCCGTTGCCTGACCCCCAGGTTGGGAAGCCTGACGTGGGGCTCAGAACCTTTACTCCAGTGGGTGGACTTCTGTGGTATAAGTGTTCGCCAGTCTGTGAGTCACCCACCCAGCAGTTATGGGGTTTGATTTTACTCTGATTGCGCCCCTCCTACCATCTCACTGTGGCTTCTCCTCTGTCCTTGGACGTGGGGTATCCTCCTTGGTGAAGTCCAGGGTCTTCCTGTCAATGATTGTCCAGCAGCCAGTTGTGATTCTGGTGCTCTCGCAAGAGGGAGTGACCAGAAGGAACCATTTTAAGGAACCACTCACTCTACATTAAAATTTAAAAGTTCCAGTCATTAAAAAAAGAAAAAAACAGGGGCTTCCCTGGTGGCGCAGTGGTTGAGAGTCTGCCTGCCAGTGCAGGGGACGCGGGTTCGAGCCCTGGTCTGGGAAGATCCCACATGCCGCGGAGCAACTCGGCCCGTGAGCCACAACTACTGAGCCTGCGCGTCTGGAGCCTGTGCTCCGCAACAAGAGAGGCCGTGATAGTGAGAGGCCCGCGCACCGCGATGAAGAGTGGCCCCCGCTTGCCACAACTAGAGAAAGCCCTCGCACAGAAACGAAGACCCAACACAGCCATACATACATACATACATACATAAAAAGAATGTAAGCAGACAAGAATAGCATTAAAAAAAAAAAAAAAAATTTATAAAAAAAAGAAAAAAACAAAAACCAAAAAATAAAAACAAGGCCAGTATGAGATGGAAGAAGATATGTGTAATGTATATATCTTACAAAAATCTGGGGTCCAAATCATGTAAAGAAATTCTAAAAAATCAATTAAAAAAAGATATATAGCCAAAGAGAAAAATGAGCAAAATACTTGAACAGGCATTTGAGAAAAGAGAATATTCAAATGGGCAAAAAACTTACAAGAAGATCTCCAGCCTCATTAGTCACTCTGGAAAGGCAAAACAAAACCACAGTGAAATATCATTATAGAACCACCAGAATGGCTAAAATGGAAAAGGCTAACAAAACCAAGTGTTTGACTAGGATATGAACAAAAAATAGGTTGGGATGTATAGTCCCCTCACTTCCTCCCTGCCTCGCCGTAGACATGAAAGTGTGTGCATTCCACGGTTCCAGAGCCTGCTGGCAGCCCCTCTGCCATGGTGCCCCGCAATTTCCAGGACTGATAACACCATTCCCTTCATCCTGGCCCTGCGAGAATAGGATGGTTAGGACTTCCCGCCATTGCTGGTCTCTGGGTGCATCATAAACACCTACAGTTCTATAAAACAGACTACTCATTAAATTCTTTCCAACTAAAACATTTGCAGGACCCTGACTGCTATTCCTTTGCGAGATTTTGGCTTTTAGTTTGTGTTAAATAGGGAGCTATTCTAAGGCCTTAAATAAGAGACAGGTGTAATGCGACTTACAGTGTAAAAGGGTTAGTCTGTCTGCTCTGTTGAGAATACTCCACGAGGTGGTTGAGGGTGGAACCAGTGGAACCAGTGGACAGACCATGCTGTGATCCAGGTGAGAGACAATGGTGGCTCAGGTAAGAGAGGTGGCAGAAGCCACGTGTAGAAGTGGTAGATTCTGGATATTCTTTGAAGGCTTAGCCACCAGGACAGGATTCCCTGATGAATCTGGATATGAGGTAGGAAAGAAGTAAGCCAAGGATGACTCCATGGATTGTGACTTGACCAAATTAAGGAAATTTGTCAGCTTGACTGAGTTAGGGCAGATGTGGAAAGAGCAAATTTGACCCGGGGTGGAGGAGATCAGAAGTGTGGAAATGCCAAACAGGAAGTGGAAAAGTGAACTGGTTACCTTCTAAACTTCAGAAGAGAGATCTGGACTAAAGACACAATTTGGGGGCTATTTACAACCACGGGACTGGGTTACACCACCAAGGGAGCGAGTGGTTATCAGTAAGAACAGAGGACATGGTGGGGAATCCCTGGGCACTTCAATATTAAAAATTCTGGAAGAAGAATAGCCAGCAGTGGAGGACAAGAAAGAGAACCACTGAGTCAAAACCAAGAGAGACAGCGCATCAAGAAAAGGAAAGATCAACTATTGCAAATGTTGCCAAGTCAAGTAATAGGACACACTGTATACATTTAAAATTTTCCGCATATTCTGATGTTTCGACAACTGAAAATTTTAAAACCTTTCTGGCTGGGGAGAGACTGCTGCTCTGAGGCTGGCCAATTCTTAGAAGTGCTCAGCTGGGAGCATGCCTTTGAGAGACAAACTAACCCATCCAGAGCCTGGCCTTCTCTTCCGGCCCAAACACTCCAGGAAGCAATGTTCCTCTGCCTTAACCATCCCAGGGCCAGGTACCAGGCAACTAGGGACCACCCCTCTAGCTTAGTGCCCCTGAAATTATTCAAACTCCCCAATTCCTAACTGTCCAAGCTGCCCTGCCTTGCCTTTCCCTGGGAAACTCCAAGGAAGGCTGTATGTAGTCTCAGCTTTCCCCCTTGCTCTTGCCTTCTGCCTCTTCACCAAAACCTCCCTTGGCGACCCGTTCCTCCGGGTATGACAGACTTTGTTTTCTTGAGCCTCTCTTCTGGCCACACCTGACTGACTGCTGCATGAAAGAGCACAGAACGAGGAGTTCTGATCGTCGTACACGGGCTTTGGCAATGGGGAGGTCACAGCTATGTTGAAAAGAGCAATGTGTTATTCATATGTTATTAAAATGTATTGAGCTAGCAGATATTACATTAATAAATGGATATTTAGATGAACTTTATTCCATCTGTGGACCTTGAATCACAAAACCTCAGTTAAGGACTCTGAAGGCAAGAGTGGGGATCACGCTGACGCATTTAATGATTTTGACAGGCCCTCGATGGAGAACTAATGTTTTACCAGTAGCTAAGGTGAGACAGCGCTTCATGTGAGTTTACAATGCTGTAAGGTACACACTCTTTCCCCCAGTTTACAGTTGAGAAACTGACTCAGAAGTGTTAAGATCATACACCTCCTAAGTGCAGTGCTAAATTCAAATACAGTTCCCACCCCCAAAGTCCATGCTGTTTCAACTACCCTATGCTCTCTAAAAATAAAATAAAATAGAATATTTAAAGAAGGCATACTTGAATTATCTGGGAATCAAATCTGGGCCCCTGTATTCCCTGAAAATACTATTTCCTGGTAACCCTAAATATTGAAACTTCCCATTGTAGATGGATCTTATTCCTCTTTTCCCATTAAACTGAAAATATTTAGAAATGTTAAACCAACAAAAACCAAGTTAACTTCTCTTGCCAGCTACCTAATGATTTCAATCAGTATTATTGCTTAAAATTAAGAGGCTATGTTAAAAAAAACTTTGTATTAGTAAAAATCTTTCTAAACATACTTAGCAAGTATATTTGGCTGCTCATAAAGTCTCTTTGAAGACTTGACAAGTCATTTCCAATGCAAAAGGGTAAATCCTAACATTACCAACATTGTTATTGTGGAAACACTTTAAGATATTAGTCACTAGAATGATTTTCTAAATATATTTAGGAGGTTTATTTGGCTACATATGAAGTCTCTTATCAAACCTGACATGTTATTTCCAGTGACCTGAATAGGCTATTTCCCTGAGGAAGCACAGTGGAATAAATTCTCAATACAGACTTGCCAAACAGAGAATAAAAATAGTATCTAACATATATTCAACTTTGAAATTATCTATTTCTATTATAGTGTCCTCTGGACCACTGCCCCTGAAAAATAACTGAGCTCCTATTCGAGCAACAAATGCTCTGCTGAGCTGGTTTAAAGTGATCAGGATAAAGAGTGCAATAAAAGCTATGAGAATTCCACGGCAGCTGTCACACACGAAGGTCTGGCTTTTCTGAATGAGGGGCACCTCTCCTCTGCCTCCCCTCCCCCCACAGAGCAGCCGATTGTGATGTGACCTCCAGGTACACACCCATTCCTTCTCTCCCTCTGCCCTCACTCTCATCATTCATTCACGTGAAAGTGCAAATCACCAATGAACGTGCAAAACTTACTTTTCTCAAGAAAATGCACTTAAAAAAAAAAGAATCAGTGCTTGGCATCAAATAATTAAATTCTAATGGAGACTACTTTGAAACATCTGCACGTATGAAAATTGCCCCTAAGGCAGATTAGGAAGAATAATTCAAACCATTAAGGATAAATGATCCAGTTGCAGGGGGAAAAGTTTAAGATAACATAAACTGGTCCAATCTTATTAGTGTATCAGATGATGATCTATGGAAATTAAACAAGGTAAATACTTGAACCTCAAACACTCTTGTAATAGTCGTTTTCTTCGCTGTTCGAAATGTCTTTTCATGTCAAATTCCCATTACATTTGATACACGGTCTGCTTACTGGAAAAGAAATATGTGTTTAACACATAGGTTTACAAATTTGAATAACAAAATCAATAGGGCGAAATATTAAAGGTAATGAAGAAGTAACAGAGAACTGTGCCCAAGGGCTCCATGAGCATCAGACATGCACTGATTACGTGCTTAAGAGCTTCTGTTTCCCATTTTCCTTCTCAGTAAATGTATAAGACACATGAAGAGGTGTAGGCAGAAACCACAGAACACACATGAAGATTCTTGCATCTGGTAGTAAGACCGTGGACACTCCACCTGGGAGAAGTAACCCCTGTTTTTCCTTTGTGAGGACAACACAGCTGAATCTGTACCTGGTGTTTTATTGGTAGTGTGAAGAAATTTTAATCAACCATCTCCCTCTTATGCGTACTTTTTTTGCCATTCTCACAAGGTGGTGATCTGAAAATCAACACAGTAAGGTCAGGACTATCTGTTATCAGAGTAGCCTGTGATCTGACAATAGTTGTCCCTCACTTTCCACACAGACACTGGAAGTCTCCACAAACACCAAATTGGTCTCACAAAAGTTACAGCTCAGTGAGAGGAAAAAGTGAGCATGTTGGCTGAAGAAAGTCCTATTACAGTTAAGCATTAAGCAAGGGAGATGAATCCATTAGAAAGAAGTCAAGTAAAATTAGAAAATTTTCTCTTTCCAACCTCACAGAAAATACAGAGTAAAAGGAAAACCAACACCAATATTAAAAAAATTTTAATTAAAAATGTTATATTTGCTTGATTTGGTATTAATTTTTCTTACACAGAAATCTACATAACTTGAATATTTTTCAAGGGCACTAGCTTTCCCAAGTTTTCCCCTTCTGTTACTACACCTACTTTTGACACAACAAAATTAGTAAGTTTAAATTCTCATGTTCTACAAATGTTTCAGGTAAGAACTATCCCTCCAAACTAAACTTGAAATCTTTTGAACAGTCAAAAGGTCTTACGTAATAACATTCATATAACTTAAAATTTAATCCTTCAATAACATTAATCTTTCACATGAGTATACAAGGAAGGCACCAAGTTTGCAAGCATGAGAAAAAAGTGAGAAATCTGTGGGAAAAAGAAAACAAAATTAGAAATCATATTGATACAATGTTACAAACCAAACACAGGATACTCAAAATCCATTCTCCTTTTCTTCCATATAAAGGGAGTTCCAATCTTGTCCGAAGTTGCCTGTGCTTTATTTCTCAGCTTCTCTTGCAGCTAGAGATGGCCAAAAGACAGTTCTGTCCAATAAGAATAAGTGCAAATCTACTATAGATTTCAAGAAAGCTTTTGCTTTCCTGTTAAGGCACCAGATTCCTGTCTCCTAATTCCTCCTTCCTTGAAATCAGACATAATGCTGTAGAGGAATTAGTCTTGTTGCAACTTTGGGGGAGAATATGTGGGAGAGTCTGGGACATTGATAGCCAAATAGAGCTTCACATGGCACCAGCCCTTAACTCCAGTGGCATGAAAAGTAAACTCAAATTTGCTTAAGCCACTGCAGTTAGATTCTTGTTACATACAACCAAATCCCATTTCAAATGATATTCTTGAAGTAGTTGGTGAGATCACCAGAGGCTGAAATAAAATTCTTTAATGGTGGGGTCATAGCTATAAAAAACAAAAACACCTCCCAAGCATCAAAGAACAGAAGTATAGGAGAAGTCTTGGGGGAAAGGAGGCAAAAGAGAGAAGAATAAACGCAAATTTTTAAAAAGTGCAGAAGTGACTGCACATAGCAGAGGTGGTAAATAATGGTCGCAGGAAGGGCAATGGAGGAATGCAGTAATTCTTGTTTTCATTACAGCTGAGTCATTAAGATGAAGTTATGTATAGTATACTTTAATCAACGCAATAAATTTGAGTTTTTATACTTAAAACTGCTAATTTTCAGGAGTCCAGAAAATTCACTTATGAAGATAACCTTATTTCTTTAAAATACTGAATAAATGGCAAGTGCCTTTAAAAATAAAACTGGTAATACATATTATATATGGTTGATTTAAGACATGACATTACTTGCAATTCTTGAATAATTTATGTTATGGCACGACTTAATATATATTTTAACGTATAATTAATAGAATGAAAAAAATTCTGGTTGATATTTTGAACTATCAAACTCAGCAATAATTGTGAAAATTAACTCTATGAGCATTAGATTTTAAATATGATAGAAAGTAATATGTAGTTAATAACTTCAGAAGCCAAAATCAAAGAACTTTTATTTCAGAAGACTGCTTGTGACTTAGCAACTGTATTTGGTTATACCCAGTAGTCTACATGTGCGGAGTTTGTGGAACATTTTTGTGGCAAAAAAAAAAAAAATTAACTTTGCATAGATAAATGGCTACAGTGTGTATAATAAAACAGAAGAATATGAAACTGAAGATTTAAATATGAAAGGATCCAAAAATGAAAAAGTATAACCAATTCCAGAAATCAACCTGATCTTCTTATATGAATGTGGTAAGGAAAAATACACTTCATGGTCCAGATTATGTCTGAAGGAATACATTAGAACACATGCTTTACTTAATGTTGCTTCCTGCACATGACATGTCTTGATTTGTATTCTCTATATTGCCAGGTAAGAACATCCTACAAATCAACTGGTCCAACCTCAGACCTGCCTGAACCAAGACTGATCAGGTTTTAATGACCAATATGGTCAAAGAGCCTTGGGAGTGTCCTGTAGGAATACGGCTCACTCACAGATACTCTAACAATCCACTACATGGGAAATAACGTGGCAGAAGGGAATTTAAGACATTTACCCCGGGGTGGAGGATAATAATTCCAGAGCTCCAAGGGGAAGCGAGTAGCCCCCAGGGAGAACACTTGTCAAGTATAAAATCTTTAATCATTCCAGATTACTACAGCTCCAAAATCTTACAGCTGTAAAAAAATTTATCTAACTAAAAGAAACTTGTGTTTAGAAATAAACTATTATTATAAAAAAATAGCTTGAACTGAGGTTATATATCCCTTATTTATTATTTGAGGGTGATTTTTTTCCCCCAAATGTTAACCTGAAACTCTTCATTAGTACTAAAGGGGCTGCATATATTTAAAATTTGTGTTGGACAGAGTATTTCTTAAGAACCAGTACTCTAAACGTTAGCCAATCAAATTTTTGGAATCACCTCTACACATTCCATCGAGTTTTATAATTGCAGTTAAAACAGTTCATGTGACATCTGTAAGCACTTGTTGATAGATGAGAAGATAGTCGTTTACACCATGTATTATATTTCCAGCTGTTTTAAATTTAAATTAGCATTCTTTCCTAATTTCCCATCTTGATGCTATGGTGACAAATTCAGGCTTGTAAAAGCCTAGAATCAAACACAATTTTTAAATAATCCAGGTGTTTAACTATTCATTAATCTGAATGAAGATAGAAAAATATTTTCTTGTTTGCACATTTTTTTTCGCCAGTTCTGAGATATTTCATCCCACTTTCTCTCTCTCTAAATCCTATGAGGATCCTCTCTCTCTCTCGCTATTCCCTCTAGTTACCACTACCCAAACACTTAGAGTTGGTCAGGGGTCATTCCCAAAGTATTAACACTTTCAACAGTGAGAAGGGACAAAATGTATAGCTTTCTTAATAGAACACTGTTTATTTGGAATGTGGTTACTGAACAAGGCTTCTTGAAGTATTTACAAAATATAAACATAACATTTAAAAAGAATTCATCAGCAAGGCAAAGAATATTAGATATAAAGATACAAATTATTTTAACTCTAAACTCAACAGATTAAGGACATAGTACAAACTTATAAAGTCCTTCCATAGCCACGGGCTCACATTAATAATTATAAAAATTTTAGTCCACCTTAGTCTAGAAGTGTTCTTTTGATAAGCATAAAGTAATTTTTTTTAATTATAAGGGATTTCTGATTTCCAGGGGAGAAAACTAAACATGAAGAAAGGCAGTGTCTCATCACAAAAACAAAAGTTTTCCCTTAAATCCTTACTAGATTTTGTCTTCTGGATTTCATTGGCCAGAACTGTCCTATGGCATGCTAGCTGCAAAGAAAGCTGGGAAGTAAACTTTTCTAAACTGGATACAGGAGACCTCAAACTCAGTTTGGTCCCAACTACATTTAATATTTCCAATTAAACCTTTGAACTACACGAAGAAAATGAATAGGAAGCAGCAGGGCTTAGGCATAAATGATCAAGTCTGAGAAGAGAAAAAAGCTGTACTTCTGCACCCTGTGATATTTATAGGTGTTGCCAAGACCTCATAACAGACCAACCTTCCAAAAGCTGCAGCAAGAGGGAAAGGAAGCATGTAAAGACAGAGAAGAATCATCCCTGCCTGATCCTGACCCCGTGTGGACCAAACCCTAGCTCAAGCGCCATCTTTTATTTAGCAAAATATGATGCTATGACCCAACAATTACTATTATTATTTTAGGTTATTATTATTATTTTGGTTTTATTATATTGTCTTTTTTTATCTTTTTGTTATGTATCAAAATGAACTTGGATTGTTAAGTTATAGAAGTTTCATAAGGTATTACTATTTATAGCTATTAGATTATGTATCTTTAATTAATGTGTTTAATTACCGACAACCCAGTTAGTATTGTTAATTTCATTAAAAATATTTCATACTTTGATACTTATTATTTGGCATTACCGCACAGGAGATGTTTTAAATTCATTGAATTTTAACACTGTCTGGGTGTTGTAATAGCTTTTTCATTGGCCTAGGTAACCAGTTGTCACTTTTTGCTTAAGTCTAAGTTCCTGTCTATATTTATGAAAAACAAGTCACTATTATATATATGTGAAACTTTGAAAGACGTAAAACAGTTTACATCTTGGAATTTTATAGAATTGTTTTCCTCAGATTTTATTTAATACCTTAAACACTGGCACACAGAAGGCAATAACTGCTTGGTGAACACATTAATAAATCTTAGAAAGTGACAGATACAGATATAAAAGCTACTCTTGCTATATGCGAGGTATCTATTTTATAGTCAAAATATGCCTAGAAATCTAGTTCTTTAGCTCACTCTGCTTTAAGTTATAATCAAAGTCTAAATAATTCTTCAGATCTAAGAATCTGATGTCTTGTATTTATAATTCAAAATGAAATAGATTTTCATTTTGCCCACAATCATAATCAGCAAAATATTGAACTTTAATCAGAATAATTCATGAATAGGAACAAAATGACAACTGGGGAACAGGAGACAATGTGACTTCACATGTTGGTGGTCTAGTTGCGGCCAGCTCAGCTTTCTCATGCTACATGCATTTGCTGGTGAGCTTTGATGACTAAATCATGCTGGAAGTTACCAAGAATTTCTATTGCTATTTGCTCACAATCATAATTGGAAGCAAGAAAGACAATGCCAAAAGTAAAGAAATAACATATTCAGGAAAAAAGCAAATAATAGGACCCTCTTCTACAAAAGAATGCTACTGGAGGGAAAATTGTTCCTTAAGATGCCCTAAATAAAAGAAAAAAACGTATTCTTTCTCCAACAAGAGCCCGCAATCCCAAATTATTTAGTACTACAACATCTATTATAATCAAATTTTGATTAAATAGGAATTACCTAATTAAATAATTTTGATTAAATCATCTGGCCTTGAGAGCAAGTTATTTTGTTGACCAACTAAAGACTTATAAGGGCTATTACAAACTATGTTCATCTCTTAATTACCAATCTCATTGAATAGAAGTTTCAATAACTAAACATAACCCAGATGTATTTTAACTATGCTTCAACTCCCTGCTGCAAAACATGTGCTATGATCCAAAACACCCTCTGCTCTACATGCACAGGAACTTACTTTCTCCATTTCCTGAGAGTGCCTCATTTTCAAATATTCTTTCCCCTCACAAACTCTAGCAAGATCCCCCCAAATTTTCTGATTACAAACTGTAGCAATGAATCCGTTTGACAAAATTATTATAAATTTTACATGTTGTCAAACACTGACTTCCTTCCTCACCACCAAAAACAAAAAACAAAAAATAAAACAAACAAACAAAACTGATGAGAGTTTGGAAAAAATTCTGGTTCTTCAAACTAAATGCACATACTATATATATATACTATATTTATGGATGCAGTATATGCACTAAATTTATCAAGCCATAAACCAGCTAATATTACACTAAAACTGAAGCCACCATAATATAAAAGCATCATTTATGCATCAAAATAGTGGGAAGATGTATTGAGGTGAAATGATAACAGAGATTGTAGAATCTGATTTTCCAAAAGAATTTAAGTTCAAATTTTTAAGAAAATCTAATCTCACTATAAATGTTAACATTCTTTGTAACATGACATTTGTATTTTGTGCCACAAGGTGATATAAACAATGAATAACTCCTGTCAGTAGTGGGCACATATATTTTGTAATGAGCAACAGTTGTTTACAGTGTGTTTAAAAATATTTACCTGCAAAGTATTATGTATGAGTAAAAATATGTAATAAAGGGAAAGAAAAGAATGTGCAATTTATACAGAAGGGTATGTAACATGTGTCTGATATTTCGGTTTTTAATAGTGTTGCCGTATCTATCAGCACCCTGGGGCATGACATCAAGTGGGATACTTTGCTTTGGAGTGAAATCTTAATTTCTAAATCAGGAGTCTTTTTAACCTTCAAGGGAGACCACGATGCTAGAATTACTGTACATTTTTCCTACTGCACATAGGACAGGACAGCTCACATCAGTGGAAAAGCAAAACACCTAGATAGTTTAAAAAATGGATTTAATAAACAAAAGTGATAATAGTTTAGGCTTAGCAAAATAGAAACTGTTCTGAAAAAGACTGACCCTAAATACGGATAGACTGTAATGTTCCAATGAACTGGTAAAAGCATGCACCTTCAGGGATTTATGTACCATTAGGTCCCAATGAAACTCACAGAAACACATACTGAAATCCATACTTATGATGTCTTAGTGATAGCTTATTAAAAATTAAAAGGTTTTAAACATATGTATATTTAACTGGAACTCTTAACATTCAGACTAATGGCACTTGACCGGTTGACATTTTAGATAGCTATCTTTTAAAACTCATAATCCATTCTCTAAGCAAGTATTTAATACTTATGTGTCACACAGAGTGCACATGGCTTAGCATATAGTTCACCTGAATATCACAGATTTAACGTTAGCACATCTCCTAGTTTATGAGTTACCATTCCAATTTTGAACAGAAATTCAAATTTATATTAGCCTAAGTCAGTCCTGGGTGGAGGAAACCCATGTCCAGCCCTAAGAGGATTAGAGCTAATAAGTGGAACAAATCAGGCACGTGTGCTCTCCTCCCTCTTACCACTGTAGACACACTGCAGACGTGTCAAAGTGAAAATCAACATTAAGGGCAACTTGAATTTAAAAAATTGGCACATGAAGGCACAATTTGAATCTCAGGTGTTTTCTGCTAAAGGAAGCTTGAGGGTCCTTCGTGTGACTCTGTCCCCAGTTTAAGATTGCAGAAGAGCCTGCACTGTCAAGTAAGCATGACACAAAAAGGTAACACCGATTTTAAACATTTCCATCTTTAATTCACTATGTTATGCACCATGGTATCCTATACGACAGTAATATAACTACATACAGTCATCCCTTGGTTCCAGGATCTCCACAAATACCAAAATCCATGGATGCTCAAGTCCGTTAGTCTATAAATGGCATAGAACAGTCAGCCCTCCCGTATCCAAGCAACTGGTTGGGTTGAATCCTCAAATGCGAACACGGGGAGCCTGACCGTAAGCTATGCTCATGTAGCTGTGACACAAGGGTGTGTTTTCCTAAAGTAAAACAGAATAAGTCTCCAACTGAGCAGTCCTCGCTGCTACCAACGTTTAGGGGAAAAAAATCATTTGCACTAAAATTTATAATTATTTGCTTAATCTGTGTATATAAAGCAGCTTCAAATTACCCAACTTGAAGTGTAATGGTTATGACTCATGAATAATTTTGGCCTTGATAAAATTCTAATTTGGCATGGATGGACATCAAAATGAAAAGACCTAGTATTCAAAGGGAACAAACAATGAATCACTATCATCCCAAAACTAAAATTTTGGCTCTAAGACAAAAGAATTTGTTTGTTTTTTAGGGAAGTCATAAATGTCAGGACCCGTACGCAAACATGAATCTAAAAAAGTGTTCCATTTTTCAAAACATAAACTTGGAAGAAGACTTTCAAAAGGATAAAGTAATGAAATACACACAACAGACACAAACGAAAAAGAAGGAATTAAAAATATTCCATGTGGGCAATGCTACTGTAGTAAAGTAACCCATAGTGGTTTTAAAACAGCTTCATGCTGGTATTTGGTATTAACTATTTCCAAGGAACTTTGAGTGAGAGGAAATAACAAGCTCTTTTACAGATTATAGGAATTTAATCATAGAATTCATAGCAGCTGTGTGGTCACTCCAATTAAAAGAAAATCAAGACTATTTTCTTTAAGATTTCAGTCTAATGTAATTTGCCAAATGTATCCATTCTTTGTTTGGACTTGGGTGGGTGGTTTGATATTAGGTGGAAGAAAAGACTCCACTTAAGCATAAACAAGGAAAAGAAAAAATGTACTATTTTCTTGAGGATAGGTTATAGGGCCATCGCCAACACTTCTTTTTAAGAAAGGTAATTATTTTTGCCATTTCCGAAAAAGGTATTAAACCTTTGAACACCAGCTGGCTGAGGAGGTGATAAGCATCTGCGTCCCGTCTTCCCAGTCAGTTCCCGGGAGGGAGTAAGCGTTGCCTGTCTCCAAGTGGCACCAACTCATATATAGGAGAACCTTCCCAAACAACCACAATATCAAAGTCTGCTCTTTTTTTTTTAATAGAGATTTTCCACCCATTTCAAGTATTTAAGCAAGCTGGAAGCAAAAATATTATTAATTTTATGAACATTTCCTCTCCATATAAAAGAATATTAAATAAGCAATGTTATTTTAATTCTGTTTCTGACCCCCCAAAATAAGCATAGCACTTTTATTAGAAAAATAAATTAGAATGAGAATGAAAAATTACTGTGAAGAAAATTAGATTAAACTTTAAAATTGAATACTATAACTGGAGAAATATATCAGCCTTTAAATATAAAGCATCCTTAAACCAAGAAACGAAAATTACTTTAAAAATAGATCATACCAGTACTGCATGTATGTAGGGATAATGTGTCTAGACTTATATAGATAATGTATTATCTAATTCTTTAATCATTTACATATTAGCTGAGTATCTATTTAGTGTTCAATCCTTCCTTCCAGATTCAGTCAGCAAAACTTCCTCTGTTTAGAAATATGGTATCTGATCAAAAGTTCCTAAAATACTCCAACTAACATCTGTATTGGAATCATAAGGAAGTGAATACTTTCAAGATGTTACTGAGTAAAAACATGTTCTTAGCTCTTGAAGAGCTGGGAGCTGTATCCACCACTTATTCTGAGTTTCCTCTTCCCATCTGCTCACACGCCCTCATCACCATCAATTGTTCAGCCCCAAGAAATTCATAGTGTTTCCTGACTGCCTGGCAAACTGGCAGATAGAACCAGCAAATAAAATCAACTCTTGTGAGCAAATGAGGGAACTCAAGGAACGCAGACTTAGACTTGGAGAAGGAAAGTATTTGCTCTAAGATTCAGCTCAGTGACAGCACAGACCGGACACTTTGTTGGTTGCCATTCCAGAAAAGTACCCCAAAGAGGCAGGGCAATCACACTTTCTGAACAAATTTACACAAGTTTAACTCTTCATATAACCTTCCACCATTACATTTTCATTACATTTTACTTGGTGAAAGTATATTTTTCATCTTTTAGCTATTCTGGGATGATTTCACTGTAATGCAGAATACATATTTATATCTCTCCCTTGACGATTAAGAATATAAAGACGAGATGTTTACACATTAAAGTAGCAACAATAGTCTGTTTAATAGAGATTTAAACTTGAAAGCGTTTAAGCTTTGAAAGTATTCAGGACGAGTTCATGTGAAATTATATGGCATTATAATGCCCTGTGTACCGAAGTCCTTTTTACCCAGTGACTTAAGTATGCAGTTTAGGGCATGACTGTCATGCTCTATTCCTTGATTTGGTGGTCTAAGGCCAGAGCTGTCGTCCTCAGGGACAGACACAAACCCTGGCACACAGGAGAGGTGGAAGCATACCATAAGCAGATCTACAATACATAGCCTTCCTACACTGAATGATCACACACTTTGGATTTCCCCCAACTGTCTCAAAATCAAACATCAACATTACATCCTGTTCCCGTACTGCAGAAATCAGGACAACTGCTGGTAAGCTTACAATAATTAAAAAAAAAACACAGATAATAAATTAGGTGGGAAGGGGCTGAAGAATCACTCTGAAGAATATCACTGTTACTTCACATGCCTAGGACACAGTACTTATGTCTATGGTATTTTTCTGATGATGAAACCTATCTACTTAACAAAAAATGTACAGAATGCTTACTATATACCATAGTTCTAAAGGAGATTTCATACACACACACACACACACACACACACATACATATATACATATTTCTAGCCTTCACCACTTATAATGCATGCATTACTATTGCATAAAAGGTGGTGAAAATGGTACTCTGGGGACCAAGTTTTAAGGTGAAACAAATTACAAAATAAATGGCTAATTAAAATCTTTACAAGTATAGAAACGGTAAACCACATCTTTCTGATTTCCTCTAAAATATTCATCTCCTCCCGACCTGTCCAAACCAGGACAATGTTGAACCTACCCTTGCTGAGAAGTCTGACTTTTAAACTCTGAAGCACTGTTATTTACACAAGGCTGTGCATCTGAATATTCCCTCTTTCATTACGTCCATTTTATAATAGTTGTCTTTTGAGTTTGAGTCAATTTTCTGCCACATTAAAAAAAAATTTATAACAGAAACTACAAACTAATCGTGTCATTTACTTGATAGCTCATTTCTCCCCCCTTTTTGCTCTTACCAATAGGAATACTTGTAAGCAGATTTAAAGTGAAGGAATTGCTAGGACACTTCAGGGTTCTCTCTCTCTGTTTCTTTTTTTTTTTTTTTAATTACCAGCTGATTTAGGAATAAGTGTATGAACGATGGAAAATCTAATCTCATATATTATGATTTTTTAATATTCTTTCAATAGATTGTCTAAAATATTTAGCTCGGCAAGAAAGAACACGTAAGCCATTGATGGCAGCTTGAAGAACCATGAAGAGGTAGATGTGTGTGTGTGTGTGTGTGTGTGTGTGTGTGTGTGTGTATCTAAGCATGACCACTGTTTACATTGCTTGCTCTGTTTGGAATTCGAGCCAGAACGATGACTCTTATTAGTATATTTTATAAATGTTTCTGGACAGGATGGTGATGGGTGCTTACATAAGTTAAGTGGTCACCACTATCATCATCAGAAATCCAGAGCATATAGAGGAGTTCAAATAACATGTATGCGTGGCCAACGAAGTGAGGAGAGCAGTCACTGCCAGACACCTCCAGGAAGCCTGCAGTTGAAAATGGCTTCTGGGAAGCTGCGGACCAGCTTCTAGCCACTTTTCTAGACACTTCTGCTCAGTGATGCCAGGTTAAGTTCCTAAAAACACCACTTCCAACATTTCATTGAAGAATCTTCAGTGGCTCCTGTTGCTTTCAACCCATTCTCAAACATGGGTCCTGCTCCTTGGTTTCTTACATTTTCTACAATATTCCCTTCTGTTTCCCTCGAAGCTCTGGGCTCTCCAGCCAAAGGGGTCTGCTCCCAGTTGCCCGAACACCCCCTGACCGCAGTGGCATTACTAGCCTCTGTACTCTGCTCTCACACTTCAATATCCGAAATACCCCTCCCTCCCTCCTTTCCGTAACCAGCATCTACCCGCTTTTCGCAGCTGACTCAACATCACCCCACCTTTCCCATGACTGCTGAGGCATCCCCCAGAAGCCTCGCCAACGACTTCTGGTAAAGCAGGAGACTCTTACAAAATCCCTTACACTGTCTGCGTTTATAGTTTAACTCATTTCTGGTATTTGTAATGAGTAAGTTTCTTGATTCCTGTTATAGACAGGAGTCACTCACTCTACATTTTTTGTATCACTCACTTCATTGTAATTTCCTGCTTAGAACTGAAGCTGCCGCTAGTGAGAATTAATTAAAATGCCCCTGAATTGAAGATTTAAATATGAGAATTTGGAGTGAAAAGTACATAAACCTGGTTCCAATGGGTAAAATGGAGGTAGGGGTGTCCACAGGGCCTCCTTCTTGAGTCCTTCCATTTCCCTTCCAGGCTGTCACTGAGGCAATAGGTGACTGAGGAAGGAAGCCCTTTGGAAAAGAGCAGCTCTCCAATCCAATCCCTTACCGTAAGCCCTGGGGATTGCATGAACTTCAGATCCCAGAATTTTCAAGAAACCCAGTACATATACATTTTAATTCTCCCCCAACCCCCAGCAAGGTCTATGGCAGCATCTCATAAATACATTACAATTTCTTCAATGAAGTTTAGATATATTCAAACTTAGAGGATAAATAAAGACTATAAATAGCTTTATGGCAGGTCAGATCAAGGTTATAGCACCAAATAATTTATGAAAATGAGCTTTGGGGTTTCAGAATTGCAGAAAAGGAATCATCAGGAATCCCTTCTAACATCTGAAAGCTACTAGGGTGCTATCAGTACCAGGAAAGGGTAAGAATCCACCGGCAAAAGGTATTTTAATTTAAGGTGCCTATTTGATTCTATGATGGATGCCCAATAAAGCGAATTAAATCAACACAACTTCTTCTCTCTCCAACAGGTAAACTAGGAACTCTGAAAAAAAAGTAAATCAATTGAGGATTGGAAGCACCTGAATAATCTGCTGGAGTAAATTTCAGAAGAAACAACTACACTGACAAATCTAAAATATTTACAATAAATTTTAGTGTTACATTATAAATCAAATGAACTATTACCTCTTATTGTTTAAAGTTCTCTGCTACACTAATATTTCTAATGTGAAAAATTAATGATACCTTAATTCACAACTTGTACAAATCTGAAGTGACAAATATGTGTTTTGCAACAAAAAGTAGGCCTGTGTAGTACTTAAAGAATGCTCTTATCCGCCAGGAATGACGTAACAGGTGAAAGGGGGAACAATGTAATGTTTAGAAGTTGGAGGAAGTATCATGCCTCTGCAACTGAAGTCTGTTCTTTCCAAATCCAATTAATCCCGAGAGGTCACTTGACATAGTAAGATCACAATGTTTCACTGAAGTTATATTAGTGCAATTTAGAAACTCTGTTCAATTATCGTCAGGAATTCTTGTTAGGCCTCTAGTTCTGCAGCCATTCTTACAACAGTACTAGGGCTTAAGCCAGTTGGGATCTATCTTTAATCAGAGGGCACCACGTGGTGAACCCTGGAAGAAAGTCCAAGTTTCTCTCAGATTGTTCCACTGTGGGGAACGTGGCCTAAATAAAAGTAATGAGGGGGCCCTCGCTGTACAGCAATACTTCTCTCTGCCCCCTTGCATGCTGCTACAACTTACAGGAGGAAGTGGGTGTTTAGCAAAGCCCAAAGGCTCAAACCCATTACCACGCTTTTCTAAAATACATGCTGCAAAAGTTTTTCAAACAGAAAAAAGCTCTATTCTTGCCCCTGGTTGAGTCATTTGAGTCTTCGATTCGTCATCTTTAATAAAATATAATAACATCCATCTCCGGGAGACGTAGTGAAAAACAAAATGAAATTAACTTATAGATACTCAGGACATTACAGATACAACCTAATTATGTCAGACTCGGAGCCTCTAACATGAATTGATGCAGAGTGAGGTAAAGAGAGGAAGAGGGTTCAAAGGTTTCCACTTTCACAAACATTTCACATATCCCTAACATTGAACTTCCTTTCTAAAGATTGATGGTTGGTTACTGTGAAAAAGTATGGGTATCTGAAGTACATCAGAGAAATATCATGAAGCAACAAGAAGCACAGAGCAGGCTGCAAGTAAATGATTAAAAATTACAGCCACATTTATGGCCTATTTTACTTGAATAAAATTTACCTTATTTCGGGGCTTCCCTGGTGGCGCAGTGGTTGAGAATCTGCCTGCCAATGCAGGGGACACGGGTTCGAGCCCTGGTCTGGGAAGATCCCACATGCCACAGAGCAACTGGGCCCGTGAGCCACAATTGCTGAGCCTGCGCGTCTGGAGCCTGTGCTCCGCAACAAGAGAGGCCGCGATGGTGAGAGGCCCGCGCACCGCGATGAAGAGTGGTCCCCACTTGCCGCAACTAGAGAAAGCCCTCACACAGAAACGAAGACTCGACACAGTCATAAATAAATAAATAAAAGAACGTGAATTTTAAAAATTAAAAAAAAAAAAAAAAAAATTTACCTTATTTCTAATGCAGGGTAATAGGATGTGCACACTGTTAATTTTCCTTTAGGGATTGTAATAATACTTGTCAAGAGCTCAAATAGTTCTTTAAAGTTTAAGTCCTATTGATGCTAGACAGTTATTTTCCTTTTATGGGATGTAAATTTGTAAAGCTTATTTTACTTCTCCAAAGAGTCTTAAGTCTAGTAAAATCTTAGGTGACTTATGGAATAATGCCTTTAGCTTCCAGCATACATCAGTGAAAACCAGTCTCTTCTCTTCTCTGAAGTGCAGCAGGACCAACATTTTCCTATGGTTATAATACTGATGCCAAGGTTAATTTTCCCACTCCCTTGCTTTTCATATTAATCAGTCACCAGACCTATGGGTTCTTCCTGTGTAACATCTCTTTCTTCGGTCTCCACTGTCCCCACTCTGCTCTATTTGTCACTTCCCTTCTAGACTATTACTGCTGCCTCTCAACCAGATCAGGCCCCCAGCAAAAGTCCTTCTGACCTCTAATCAATCCCATAAATGATTTCCAATAGCCTTCTTACTACCTATGTCTTTCAGGTGCTTAAATCATGAATAACCCTCCAAGACTCACAGCAAGACTCCCAGCATTCAAGTTCCTTAAACTGATTCAGGCCATATACATTGTGATCTCCATCCAGCTTGAAAGCTTCTTCTTATTTAAGAGTCTTCACTGTTACTCTATATAACCCCTCAGCTGCCGTCAAACACTTCTACTTGCCCTCTCACTTTCTCACTCCATCCAAGACCTGAAAGGGATGCCTGTGTTTGATGTAGTCATCTGCTGGAAATTCCTATCCAAGTTACAGCTCAAGTTCTGCCCTAAGTCAAGGCACCCAGACCAACTAGGCCACATGGATGACTCTCTTGCCCAAACTTGAGGACACAGACATCGCTTTGGTACTCTTCCTCCAATAACTCACAGTATTTTTGTGCTTCAGGCTTTATTTTCCCTGCCTGAGTTGCAAGCTCCTTGAAGAGAGGAAAATGGCTTATGTCTTTTAAGATGCCCCATGCCTAACAGATTACCCTGCAAACTCAAAAACTATGTAATGAATATGATAAGACCAATGAAATTAGTCATTGTTACACACCAGAGATACTGAGTGTAAGACTGTCACTGTGCGTGAGAATGACTTAGGATGCTAGTTAAAAACGGATGTTCCCAGACCCAAGTCCAGAGACTGGCTGTTCTCAGGTAAGGAAAAAAAAAAATATATTAAAGACCTGGAGGGAGTTCAGATGCAGTTAGCACAAAGATAGTATTCTGAGAAACACTGCCACTGATTAATTTGAAACAGTAAATAAAAAAATAAAATACCAAAGTGTGCAGAATTATAAATGATGAGAAAGAAAATAAGGCATGTTACAAAATAGTTGCCACCATTAGGAAGTTTTTTTTGTGATAGTCACTGTAAACCATATGTACTTTTACTATGTTAATTGAAAACAGCTATTCTCATTAAAGCAACTAGTGTTAATACTAAGCTAATCATTTTTTTTTGCATTTAAACTATAAATGTAGGGATATTTAAAGTTATTTATGTAATACAGAAAATTAGATAAGTTACATTTGTCTATGCAATAATATTTGATCTTTTTGATCATTCACTTAATTGACACAAGATTGTAAATCTTTAAGCTTTCTTTTGTTGAGTTCAATCTTTATTAACAAAGGCATTTGCAATGTAAGATATGCTCTCCTTGCATTTACTACTCTAACAATCTGTAAGGATCTAGGTATTTAAACTCCCAGTCGAACCCACCTTTTGGAATAGAAGCATATTTCATGATATGAAGTAATGAAGTAATTCCTCCTTTTGTTAATCATAAACCAACCTTTCTCCTAAAACCACACTCAACTCCAACCAACCACAGTGAACCGGTTGTTCTCAGGTAAGGAAAAAAACAAAAAACAAACTCTATCTAATCTCACGTTGGCAAACGATTGTAGTTAGTAATCTAGTGCTTTTTTGAGGTTTTGCAGGTTTCTTTAGTTTGATGATAATTTTAAATATTCCCTTTTATTCCCATCATGTGTAGTTAATTTTAATTATATAATTAGGCAATACTTTGCTTGCCTTACTTTTCTGATGTTGACTTGCTTGCACTAACATCCTTGGGAAAAACACTTCCGAAGTTTTTCGTAAGTCTACAACCATGAATAATTAGAAAGAGGAACCTAATAACAGTAAATATAGGTCTAGAAACAAGGAGATCTGGCTTCCATTTGTGATTTTACCTCCAATTTTCTGTATGGCTTTGGGGATGAGGTGAAGAATGGGATGGCTAACCTTGGTTCACAGCCTGTGAGCTGTTTTCTATTTTATTTTAATATTAAAAAACACTTCTGAAGTGTAAATTACCAAAAATCTGCATTTATGGGGGATTATGCATATCTAGCGTCTTCTATTCACCTTCTGAAATCTCTTCTTGGTGTTTATGTAAAGCACAGAAAATTAACAATCAGCTCCCGTCCAGGGCTTACGTCCAAATGAGCGACTAGTCTTGTCCACTAGGGAGAGACATGGAGTCTTTGGACCACGTGTCTTGGCATTTTCACGGCAAGGACACAGCAGCTCGCCGGAGGCATTAATGACACACGCCCTCTCAGGCTGCTACTCAACCACTGGGGGACACTTCGGTGCGGGAGTAACACTCCGCCTTGTGGTCTGTGGAACTCAGAGCCTTAAGCCGAGGTGCCGTCACGTGGAAAAGCGTCCATACCGCACACAGAGTTATCAACCCATACTCACCATACAGAATATATAAGAGACGGTCAAATGTGAAAAGCCAACAAGAATGCACAAAGATTCTCATGGCAAAGGGAAACTCTCATTACATCACCAGTGAAGACAATTTTGGAAACTAAAAACACATTAACTGTTATCCTCCAGCCGCATACAGACGTAAACACAGGCACACACGGGCCCATCCATCCATTCAGGATCCACCCAGCAGGCAGCGACTCTCACACAGGCTCTAGGCTTATCAGGACAGGCTGGTCCTTTCACCTCCTATTTCACGCTTTCTTGCCGTAAACCGAAGTAGGTTAACATAGGCAATAGGGAGGAGTTTGCCTTCCTAAGTCATACTTTCAATAAATAGTTTGAGGAAACAGAAAGTGAATCGATACCATGAAATCCAAGGCATTTAAATTACAGGAAGTGTTAGTGGGTCTAAGGTTACATTTTTGTGGCATTTGAGGCTAGGAAGACTTTCTCAGGGCAATAATTACACCAATGTAAATATCTGCGTTGAAAAGTATTTCACAATGCACATAGAGCGCTCTTTTCTGAACTTTCATGTATATGTTTCTACTCCACAGTTTTTTTCCCCCTTGATCCCACTGAACGACAAATTCCAATACTTCAATTTTTTTCCCAAAACTTAAACACAAAGGTATGTTGGTTTTTCGAAACTCAGTCTTCTCAGTCTTACAGCGTATTTCAAAATAAAACCGGGAAGGCAATTTAATTTGTACACATTCGATAGATGCTAATCAATAAAGTCAACTCAAGGGTGGCAGTGGCACACCCCCGGCCCTTCACTTGCCATCAGGTGAAATAAAGTGCTGCAATCTAGTTCCAGCCAGGGGTACTGCCAGTGTGTGAACCGAGGCTTCCCGTCTTCTGTGGAAGACAAAACTTCTCCAGGAACTTAAGAACTCTCCTAAGCATAGTCTCCATCCTTAGGTCAGTTCTGAACTTTTAAGGTAAATAGATACTCTTTCAGGAGATCAAGGGAGAAGCGGGCACCAATACGATACGACACTTGAAAATCCGAATGTCTCAACAGTCTCCTGGCAACATTTTTTAGGCAAAGAGTTAAACATCGCATGTTAAAAAACCAGCAAGGAAATCCACCTTACTTTTCAGTACCTGACGACCGAATTTCAGAAACGCAGCGTTTACTAAGTTGAAAAGCCATGCCTGATGGTGATCGGAGATCCTGCTGCATCTCCAGCACGACCAACTGCTCCGAGTGAATCTGCAGTCCGAGGCCCTAAAGCCCGGTTCCTAAATGCCACATCGGAGGAATTCTGCAGGAAAGCAAGCCCCGGAGGGCTGCTCACCCAAGCCCGGGAGCCGCTGGAGTCCCGCTAGCCTGCCAGGGAAGAGCAGAGCCCACCCGACGGCTTGAACTCGGGCTCTCCCCGCGCCGGGGTCCAGGCGCGCTCGGCGCACCGGCGGGGGCCGCCCTCCGGCGGCTGCACGAGCGCTGTCACCGGCCACCTTCCGGGCCCTTCGCTCGCCTAACTTGCTGTCCTATTTTCTAGGAAAACCTTCCTCCCAGAAACCCTACCCTCGGCGCGGTAACCGTGGAGCCCAGGCACACAAGGTGAAACAGGAGCCCGCCCTCTGCGCACGTCCCGGGTCCTCAGCGACCCGAAGCCCCCGCGGTCCGACCCCGCAGCGCGCGGGCGCGCACCCACCTTGGCCTCGCCCGCGTCCGGCTCCACGTCCGAGAAGCCGAGTCCCGACTCGAAGGCGGCGGCAGCGGCGGCGGCGGCGGGCGCTCGGCGCGGACCCAGGAGCAGCGCGGCGGCGAACAGGGAACACGCCAGAGAGAAGAAACCCAGCAAGTGCATGGTGGACGGGCCGCGAGCGCGCGGGGCCGGGCGCCCCGGCGAGGCTGCCTCGCGGCTCGGCCCTGTCCGCGAGGGCCGCCCGGGGACCCCGCGGAGCCGCGGCGGCGGGAGCGGGTCCGGGCTCGGCGCTCCCGACGCTGCGAGCCGCTCTCCCGGCCGGCGCCCGCGAGGCGACGGGGTCAGGGCAGAGCCTCACAGGAAACCGGACATCCGAGCGCCCAAGGCCGCGGCCCGCCAGGCAAGGCGAGGCGAGGGCGCGGGAGGACGGCGCCCCGCTCGGCGGCTCGGCGCGCGCCTCGGGGAGCGAGGGGGGCAGAGCCGAGACGCCCCGCGAGGCTCGGGCCCTGCGGCGCC
This sequence comes from Balaenoptera ricei, assembly GCF_028023285.1. Lineage (NCBI taxonomy): Eukaryota > Metazoa > Chordata > Mammalia > Artiodactyla > Balaenopteridae > Balaenoptera > Balaenoptera ricei. The sequence goes on along the minus strand of NC_082659.1, from coordinate 5,257,354 downwards.
CCCGGAGCCCGCGTGCCCCCGCCCTCCCCTTCCCCGCGGCGGGGCGAGCCGGGCGGCCGGGCGGCGGGAGCGGCGGCGAGGCCGGGGAGCGCGGGGCGCGGGGCTGCGCGGCGGCGGGCGCAGGGGCAGGGCATGGCTGACGCGCCCTCTGCCTGCGCTTATGTGAGAGAAAGCGGCCGAGGGAGGGAGCGTGCCGAGCCCGGCCGCCCTCCCCTCGCCCTTTCCTCGGAAGCGGCTCCCCGCGCTCCGGGCCGCGCCGCCCGGCGCCCCTCCCCCCGCCCCTCCCCCCGCTCGCTCGCGGAGCGCGGCCCGGGGCGCGGGCGGCGCGGGGGCTCGGGGGCGCTGGCCCCGCGCCGGGAGGTGGCTCGGGAGGAGCGAGCCCGCCCTTTGTCCTCGGCAGCCCGGGGGCTCCGGTCCGAGTCCCGGCAGCCCGGCCCTGGGCGCCCTGCTCGAGGGGTGGAAGGAGCCCCGCACTCCAGATGGGGCGAGAGAAAGTCAGCCCCGGGCGGAACCCCCGCCCGTTGGGCCACGCGGGGCCCGGGGCAGCCGAATGAGGGCAGGCCGCGGCGGGAAGGCCCGAGAGCGCAGACTCGGGGCAGATGCGGAAGGAGCAATTGGCTCCTCACCGGGAAGCTTCGGGGCGGCGTGGCTTTCAGTGAGAAAGGGAGTGACGGCGAGACACGTGTTAAGCACGCTGTCGTCGGAAGCGACAGATGCCGAAGGCGACAGCATCTCCTGGTTGGCAAGGCACCCCGGGGCCGCTTGCCCGGGGTGGAGAGGCGACTTTCCCATCTGAGGCGACGCTCTGCAGGTTCTGCGACTCCCCTCCCCCCGGTTTACTTGAAGCCCCGGTTCCGCCCGGGACGGGAGCCCCCGCTCTGCGCGGCGGTCCATTGCCCGTTTGACGGTCAGCATCGCTGAGAAGTGCTTCCTCCCATCTGCCCGTTGCTCTGCCTTCTGGACCTTACACCGTAAAGCGAATCTAACTTCCTTATGTGAGTTCTTCACATACTTTGAAAGTACCTGTCGTGTTCTCCCTACGCTCGTATTCCTCCCCGCCCGCCCCTTTTTGAAGACAGCTCCAAGCTCCCTCGTCCACCATAATTTAGTTCTCCATGTTCTTCAGGTAGTGTGCGCCCCAGAACGTGACTCAGTACTGAAAGGGTTCCAGCAAGCCTGCAGAAAGGGTCTTCCTTGTCCAGACATCGTACATGTGCTGATGCCGCCTTGGATGGAGTTTATTTTCTGGCAGCCAAATCAGCGTTGACTCACACTACATTGAAAATCAACTGAATTCCTCAGAAATGTTTCGTGTGTACTACTGTTTAGTCACGTCCCCGTTACCCTACATCTGTGAAGTTGGTTTGCTGTGCCCAAGCTTTGAGCTTCGTTGCTTCTCTTCGTCAGGTGCTGTCCTCTCAGAGCGAGTCCATCATCGTAGCTTGCTGGGGTGTTTGAGGGTGCTGACGCTGTCAGGGTAGTAGCTCTCCTGCTGTCTTCCCGCTGCTCTGCCTATTTGATTAATTTGCCATATTTGTCTTCAGAGACCGATAAAGCCCTGGAAAGGGAAGAAGAGCTAAGGACAGATCTGGGTGGGATTCAAGTAGACGCTGGAGCTTCCTTTTAACCATTCCTTATTCCACTGGTTCTCAACTTTGATTGCGCTTGGAATACCAAAAGGAGATTTCACAAACACGCATGCCTGAGTGCACCGTCAGAGATTCTGCTTGATTGGTCTGGGGTAAGATGTGAGCATCAGGGTCCCGATAGGCAACCAAGTTGAGAATCTCAGGTGTTTCCACCACTCCCGGAGCCTCGCATAGGGTGAGGACTGTGAAATCAACAGAATCAGAATGTGTCCTATTGAGTATATTGTTTGTTTTCTTTGAAATACAGCAGTAAGCACATACAGACTTTATTTTTTTTTCCCCTCTCAAAAATGTTATCTTCCTACTACAGTTATTATTTTAAGTAAAGGAAATCCTGCAAAAAGTATACCTGAGTGGGGAAAAAGAAATCAAAAATCCCAGAAAACAGTCCTGCGTTAGTTGTTTCAGGGCTTCTTTGTTTCTTTGTTTGTTTGTATGTTTTGGTGTTTCTTGCTTACCCCCTAGAAAATGTTTCCTACCACCAGCACACTCTGATGCATAAGAAGGGCCTTTTTTCTGGTTTGTGAGTTCAGCACTAGCTTCACACAGGACCTATTTTATAACCGGGCTTCTAAAACGATGATTTTTCAGAGTGTTCCTCAGTGGAAGGAAATTGAGGAAGGGGAGTTAGGGAGCGGGGCTCCTCTTGTCCTCTCCCCAGACCCCAGCCAGAGTGACACCTCTTGTCTGTCTTCTGTATTGGGTTTCTGTTTTGTTTGAAGGCACATAAGGATAATACTGTATTCGTTCTGTGTTCTCCAGTATCCATTCGGACCATCTTCTTTAGTTCATTTATTTCTGATTTCAGTTATTCTGCCCTCTTGCTTCTTTAATTTTACTTTGTTGCTGTATTTCAAACTTCCTTAGTTGAATTCTTAGACTGGTTGTCTTTTGTCTTTCTATTTTCTGATGAACATACTTGAAAAATATGTTTCCATCGAAATTCTGCTTTACCTGTATATTTGCCACTTTTGGCCTGTTGTGCTTTCTTTGCTGAACAGTTGTAAATTTATCTTAATTTCCTTATGATTTTTTTCTTTACCTGAAAAGTTATTTTCTTTTTCTAGTTTACAGACTGATGGAATTTTTGTTATTAATTTTTAATTTTATAATATTTAGTTGTATTATAGATTATGTTGATTTTAGAAATGCATTGAGGCTTTCTTTGTGACTTTTGTACATGCTCAGTTACTAGAACTCATTCTCTGTGCGCTCTCTTTTTGTTGGATATTAAGTTTGAGCTTATTAATTATAGTATTCAAATCTTGTTTGGAAGTGGCTTGTTAAAATCTCCAGTTATAATTACTGACTTTATTTTCTGGTTCTAACTGTAATTCTTTCAGTTATTTCTTTATATAATTTGATGCTATATTGCTATAAGTCCGGGAGGTTCATGATGACTGTATCTTTTTGATGTAATTTTCCTTTTACTAGTGTATAATGTCCGTTTTTGTAACTTCTGATGATTTTATTTGAAATTCTACTTTCTCTAATATTAAAATCTTAGTCTTTGAGAATTGAGACCATCTGTGATCATGACTTAGATAAAATGATGGAAACTTAAGTCAACGTGATTTAGTTGTTCCTTCTAGGAAGCTTTCGCCTGGGAAAGATAAGATTGTAAACTAATAATTAAGTTCACTGTTTGCTTCAGGAAATGCCCACAAATCTGTATATTGAAGATAGCAATCTCACTCTGACAAACACCCTGCTTGTCAATGACATTTTGTTTATCAAGACTCTCACTCCCCTGTGTCAGCCAGTCCTAAACTACTACATCATGAACTTTGCCCAGTCCTACTCAGTTCTGCACTTTTGCAGACCCACTTTAACCTACTCAAGTCCAGACCCCAGAGTCCTACAATTATTCTACTTAACTCTCTTGAAACACTGCTTAGACTCTGTCAAAATGGTATTCTCCCGTACTGCAATAAGTTATACTAAATGTGACTTTTGTTTGTTCAAAGGTTTGCTGGTGATATTTTGGGGAGTTCAACAACCTGGATGTCCTACCAAGATCCCATTGATACTTCCCTTGCTTGCTGCTGAAGCCTAAGACCTTCTTCAATTCAGAAACAGGGGAAACTGAGGCCTACAGTGAGGGGGTAAGTCTCACACTGGATCTCAGTTCCAATTTCTGTTCATCAGGCTACCAAATGCTAAGTGTATTGTGTCCCCTAAGAATCCCTTTCAGGAATGCTTTGATTCTTTGATCAGATTTGAAAACAGTGTATCCTTGGTTGAAAGCTGCCTCATTACTACGACGTTGCTTTTTGTCACTACTCTTCATTACTTTTTGTTGGTAGTTGATAGCAGGAAGTTCATGTCCAAACCTTCCAAGAGCTTAAGATTTGTCAGGTTTGCCTTTGGAGATTGCCTAGCCACTAGGTTGGAGAGCCCAGGACATAAGGTGAACAAACCACTGATTGGACCGACTGTCGCCAGACTGTCATGGGTTTGTCTCAGACTAAACCCAAGCTCCTGTCTCCTACAGGCCAGGTTCCTGCCCCGTACATATAGGTACATTCTAATACATGTGAGCCTCTTTCTAAATGGCATAATTTTACCAACAATTATATAGCATTTCAGTGGCCATTTGGGGAAACTTTTCTTGAGAACAAAATGGTTCCTTTGAGAAGTGCCTTAGAATGGACATGGAGTAGATCTCCAAACTTTCAGTGATCTGTATTTTTTTTTAATTGTTTAAAGGAAGCTTGCAAGAGAAATTAAGATTCCACAGTTGCCTCTCTAACTATTCCGTGGAAGAGACGAATGAAAAATGCAAAAGGCTATCTCTCTTTTAGATCCGCCCAAATCATAACTTGAATCTATTACAAAAACTTTCATTTTACTACCTCTCTTCTTCCATCCCGTGGCCCTCTCTTATCCTTTGCCCCTACAGTCTTTCCGACTAGCTTCCCTTTCCTTCTGGTCAGCCAGAAACTCTAAAAGCTGAATTGGCTCTGAAAGTTAACCAGATCAGAACAAGCCCCTTATGGTGGAATTTAAGCTCTGGTCATGGTCTGACCTGAAAGTGGTTTTCAAAGACTTTCCAAAGCCTAGCCGGGTCGGCAGAAGTTTAGAGAGCAATTTGCAATAGTTTTAGGAACATGTAATTCCGGGCTCCCAGATCTACATCAATTCATTTATATGTTATTAGGAACCACATGTGCAATAAAACTGAATGGAAAAGGCACTGTGAATACCCTGAGTATGACTTTAGAATCCTCAAATTCCATAATAAAACCAGAGGAATTTAGAAGACTATAAATTATTAGACAACGTTTTTGGAGAACATGCTCCAAAACAAACAAACAAAAAGATGAATACACTGGAGACTTTCAGGATAGGCTCTTTAACACATTTAGAAAACATTCAGGTGTAGCTCTTGGAGATGATGTGACCACAGCTCTTTCCCCATTTCCTCTGAATGGCCTTAAGTCAGAAATAGGGGATTTAATAGACAAGCAAAAGCTGGAATGGAAAATAGTCCTATTGCCAGACCTCCAAAACTTTGATGAGCAAAACAAAAGGGGAAAAAAAGGGAAATCAATGGAAGCTACTCCAGTGTAGTACCAAGCACTCAAATTTCCCATTTACCCTTCAAATCCCAAAGACTAACTGAAGAGTGTTCTTTGCGACACAACCTGTTTTGGAGGATGAAAAGAGTTATTGAGAAACATCACATGAGGATAATCTCTGTCACCTTCAGAGGGACTGCTTGGTGTCACCAGAAGCCTTCAACTGGAATGTTGCAAAAGTTTTATGCCAAACCCCAAGGAGGATACATTGATCACCGTACTTTCTTGTGTCGTTGAGAAAATTGCATTAAGGTTGCTGTTGCTGTTTGCGTATCTCACCTGCACCAGATTAACCCCAGGAAAACTGTAAAGATGGGACATGGATGAGAACTCAAGTCTCAGGATACCCTTGAACACCTGCAAATGGGTTCTACAATTACACCTTGTTATGGAGTTTGAACGTCTTACTCAATATGTGCTAATTTTCAAGGTGGAACAAAACTTTTGTTTGCTGGAAAGGTATGGTTCGGACGGTAGCAAAAAAGTTAACTTGACTTTGTGTTTCCAAACTGGAGAATTCCAACCTATCTCTCCACCATTAGAGGCACTCATTTTACTGGGATACTTACTGGAGAACTTTGCAAATCCTTGCTGTTTACTCAGAAATCGTATTGGCCCTATCACTTCCAATCCTCATGAAAAGCAGAGAAAGTCAGTGGTATTTTTAAGCTCAAATGTGTACTCACTGACTCTCGTCATAAAAACACATCACAGGTTTTCCTTTAAGGCTGTGTATTTCTTCCCCAGTTTGGGGGTCTACCTTGCAGATGTGGCAAAACACTGTGAGGGATTCCTGCAAGCAATAAAACCAGTCTTATCACCAAGAAGTATGAGTTGCATTTCCTTCATATTCTCCGAAATGGCCTCTACATGCCCTAAAAAACAGAGACTTTGTCATCTGGAAAAGACACCATTAAAAAAAAAAAAAAAAAAAAAAGGCCTAGGACCCACAATGGAAAGGAACTGTCGGGTAATATTGACCACTAGAACACAGTTAAACTCCAGAAAGTGAAAACCTATATTCATGTGTCCTAGCTAAAAAAGACACAGGGTTTAACCCACTGACAACAGAATTGACATCCCTTTAGGACGCTTAAAATTAGGGATTCTTAAAGAATTTTTAGAGGCAGCTGGTCTTCAGATGGAAAGAGCTTGCACCTCAGGGCTTTGTGTCAAGATGGTGATTGCAGGACATGACCAGCTTCCACTCCAGACCTACAGAACGAGATTTAGATGACTGTGGCTATGCTTGCATCTGCATACTTTTTTTTTTTCTTTAAGCTGTTCTTCCTTAGCTATTTTTTTACATGATTGTAGCCTTAAGGTTCTGGGTAGTTAACCAACCATAGTTATTTCTTAACCAGTGAAAAGTCAAGGTCTCTAACTTTAATATTATTTCCTCTCTCTGTAGTCATTTCTTGCTATGACTCACATACTGGGAGAAATGTGTGCATGTTTTGTCCAAAACAACCAACCAAGCAAACAAACAATAAAGTTCTCTGTTTTGCACACATTTCCCTGTGAGGGCCAACCAGCTAGTGGCAATCCTTTGTTAGGAAGTATTTGGTTTTATCCATAATTGGACTCAACCACAAATTGGCTCTTTTTGTGGAAGAGAACACAACAGGACAGGTAACCAAAATTAAAAACTCCTTAGAAACAGAGTTTCTGCCACCACTGAAACCATACTCAAGGACCATTTCTCAGAGATAACGTCTATAAACAAACTTTCATGGAGGAAAGACTCAGAAAGGGAACAAGGAACAGATGGTTTGTATTTAAGACCTGTCTCACATTTACAGATCTTACAAAGAAGGCTTACTACGGAGGGAATTTGATTGCCTATCAGATTTACCCTGAGTGACCCTTGGTGAACCTCTCTTCTCCACATGGGGCTTATGGGAATAGTATATTAGTTCATATATATAAAGAATTTAAAATAATACTTGGCATTTAATAGTCCCTCAATAAACTTTGGATAGAGCATGAATAATAGTTACAAATTCACATATAATTGTAAGTTATTAATGTCATGTCTGATATATTTATCTTGATTTCTTTCTTATGTTTTTTTTCACCCTTGTATTTAAATGATTATTCAAATAGATATAAAATTCTAACGTGGACTATCTTTTCTTAAGCACTTTGCAAATGCTATCCTGTGGTATTTCTCCATCAAATAATGCTACCAAGAAATCTGAGAAAAATAATCATTTATAGCCACATAGTGACTACTAATGTATTTTTATGGGTTTCACATATTCTAATGTATGTAGTACTTCCAACAATCTTATGACATAGAAATTATTATTATCTTTATTCTATAAATGAGGAAGCTGAGCTATGGGGAAGTTAGATATCTTGTTTAATTTTAGAGCCAGAGCTAGTGTTCGCCAGATTCAAAGTACTGTGGATCTGGCATCTAGGAGATCAAGCACTGCCCCCTACTGCCTCCTAAAGAATGTTGATATGATGCTTTTCCTGGTTTCATGATCTGCCGTTTCTTGTTGGGAACTTTTAGAATGCTTCCTTTGTCTTTGATGTTATTAAGTTTTACTGTAGTATGTCCAGAGTGATTTATTTATCACCTCTGGCACACTTTGGGATCTTTCAGTCTGAGTTCATGTTTGTTTATGGGTGTATGTGTGTGTTATAGCTGTGAAATTATGGATCACATGTCTTAAATAACTTATGCGAGCTGTTATATTTTCCCCTTATATTTTTCTAGGATTTATTGTATACAGATACTGACATTTAACCTTTATTTTCATGTGTGTTGGCTTTTCTTGTGTTTATTCCATCTATTCATCCTTTTCTCAGGCATTCTAGAATTTTTCGTCTGATTTTGAACTTACCTTCCATGGTTTGTGTCAATGATTCTTCTCTTTCTATGTATATATACATATGTAACTTTCCTGCCATGATTCACCTGTTTTATAAATCACTTTTTTCACACTTTCCTGTGATTATTAAAGGATTATTGAAATTCCACCACTCCCCAATTGTGATTGTACATCCTACCCTCACACTCAAGAAAGAATAGTGGAAAACCAGTTCATGAGTGTGATGTTATGAGAGTGAAAATTTTGATTGACTTTTTGAAAGCATCTAATTTACAAACATGAGTCGTATAATCATTATAATTAACAAACTACTTGTGGCCCATCTCATAACTGATTGGAACAATTGGTGTTCATGCTACTGTTTTTCAGTGTCCGTGTGCTTATAGCATTGGTTCCAAACTGCCTCCTATGGGATGCAGTTTCTTTCACAATATTATCACAGCCCCACCTTTCTAGCTTAGTTTCCCATTACTTTCCTTTTATGTGTCCTGTTTGCCAGCGCTGCTTGAAGAATTCTCATTCTCCAGTCATACCAGATAAACTCTCATGTCTGGGAATTTTTTAGCTATTTCCATAGGAGGAACGATTCTTTCCAGTCTTGAGGTTCATTGAAATACTTTTTTTTAAGGTCACGGTCACATATTTCTTTCTAATCCATCAGAGTGAATTCTTTTCTCCTTTTGTCACTAGAGCACTCTAATATAAATCTTCATTTTTGGTGTGTATTCCGTGATCTACATGTACGTTTCTCTCCTTGGATGCATACTTCTTAAAGGTATTTTCTCAATGATGGACGTAGTGCTTGGAAAATTATAAACATTTAGTAAATTATTGAACGATGAGTGAGTCTCTTGTTTCTCTGATTAACCAAAGCACCGTTGTTTCTTCTTTTTAGGCTCTTTCTCTTTCTTCTTTCCTTCTCCTCCTCCTGCCCATCCTCCCTCTCCACCCCTTTCTCCAAATCACAGTCTGATAAAATTATATTTGCCTCTGCCTTAGCCCTTGCATTTAACTGTAACCAGCTTGAATGTAGGGACTGGATCTCCCTCGTCTTGGTCTTCCTTGTAACGTTAGCGCAGTGGTTTGTTGAATGTAATTAAAAGTGAGCAAGGAATTTGAAACAAAAACTTATTTATTTATTTATCCATTTCTTGATTGATTGATTCATTTATTATTTTAACAGCTTTTTTCTGAGATATAAGTGACATACCATAAACTGAACATATCTAAACTGTGGAATTTGATACATTTTGACATATGCACACACCCATGAAATAATCACCACGATCAAGATTGTGGACGTATTCATCACCTTCAAAGGTTTCTGTGTGTTACTGCCTTCTGCTTTCTCATCTCCAGGCAACCATTGATCTGTTTTCTATCAGATAGATGTGTGCGTTTTCTAGAATTGCATGTAAACGAAAGCATACAGTATGTACTCTTTTGGGTCTGACCTCTTCTTTTCAGCATGATTATTTTGAGATTCATCCATGTTGTTGAGGACATGTAAAATTCACTCCTTTTATTGCTGATCAGTATTCCATAGTATGGACAGAGATACCATATTGTGTTTATCCATTCACCTGTTGATGAACATTTGCGTTCCTGTTTTTGGCTATTACAAACAAAGTTTATATGAACATTCATATACAGGTCTTTGTATGACAAAAGGACAAAAGCTTTCATGAGATGATCAGATGGTTTTTCTTTTTTAGTTGCTTAGTATGGTGAGTTACATTGATTGGTTTTTGAGTGTTAAACTAACCTTCTGTTGCTGGAATAACCCCCAGAGTTTGTATAGAATTGGTATTCTTTCTTTCTTAAATGTTTGGTAGAATTCACAATTGAAGCCATCTGGACCTCAAGTGTTCTTTGTAGTAAAATTTTTAACTGTAAATTCAGTTTCTTTAGTGGATGTAGGTCTCTTCAGATTAATGATTTCTTCTTGAATGAGTTTTGGTAGATTTTACCTTGCAAGGATTTCTTTCATTTCATTTAAGTTGTCACACATTCATTGGCATAACAGTTTTCATATTACCTTCTTCCTTTTTAATAAATCTGTATGGTCCATCATGATGGGGTTCATTCCTGAGATATTAATAGCTTGTGCCTTCCCTCTCTCTTTCCTGATCAGTCTGGCTAGAGGCTAATCAATTTCATTGGTAGTCTCAAAGAACCAGCCTTTATTTCATTGATTTCTCTCAATTTTTTAATTCTATTCCATCGATACTACTCTTCATTATTTTCTTCTGTCTAGGTTGGGTTTAATGTATTTTTTAAAAATTTCCTAAAGTAAAAGATGTCACTGATTTGAGACTTTTTGTCTTTCATAATATAAAGTTTTAGTTCTATAAATTTCTCTCTAAGTACTACTTTAGCAGCTTACCACACATTTTGATATGTTGTGCTTTCATTTTCATGCAGTGAAAAGTACTTTCTAATTTGCCTTTTGATTTCTTCTTTGACAAATAGGTTACTTATAATTGTGTTTTATAAGTTCCAAATATTTTCAGATGTTCTAGAGTTCTTTCTGTTACATCTAATTTACATTGTGAACAGAAAACATGGTATGGCTTGAATCTTTTTAAATTTATTAAGCCTTATTTTCTGGCTCAGAATGTGATCAACTTTGGTAAATGTTCAATATGCACTTGAAAAGAATGCATATATATTCTTCCACGGTAGGGTGGAATTTTCTGTAAATGTCAATTCAGTCAAGTTGACTGATAGTGTTATTCAGTTCTTCTGTATCCCTTCTGATTTTTGGGCTACATGTTCTATCAATTATTGAGAGAGGAGCATTGATACCTCCAGCTGGGTTTGTCCATATCTCTTTTGCAGTTGCATCAATTTTTGTTTCATGTATTTTTAATCTCTCTCGTGTGTGCTATATTTTATCCAAAAAATTTTTGAGGGTAAAAAGGGGGTCTGATAATAATTACACTGTAACAATAGACATAAACCTCAGTTGTCCTGGGAATTCTGGTACATATATTCAATCTGCTTAAAAAGTGACAGAGATCTATTCTTATGTAATATGAGTCCGTAGGTGGGAAGTACAGGGCTGATGTGTGGCGGCTGCACTTTCACCAGGGTCAGAGCCACTCTGTCTTTCTGCTTTTTGCTGTCTGTCTCAAGGCTGCTATCTCAAGGTTGTCCTATTACTCACAAGATAGGAGCTAGAGCTTCAGGCTTCATGCTCACAGCCCTTGATTTCTCATTCTCACTGGTCGTTAGATTACAGAATTCTGCATATTTGACTTGCTCAAACTGGTGCATTGAACAAGAAAGATTCACAGTGTATAATTAGAAATCCCTATTTTTTCCACTAGTGCCTGCTTACACTTACTCCTGCCCGTTGCATGAAACTTAAGGCGGGCTCAAAGAGTTTTCTGCTCATTTTTAGATAATAAAAAGTCTTCCAGTTCCTTCTAGACATAGAAACAGTCTGAATTTTGTAGTTTTTTTGCTGTAATTCAGTTTCTTAATAATACCTATAAAAAGAGTTCCTATCTTTGTTAAACTTGCAGCCTTCCTCCACTACTGGTCCTGTTGCCGTCTCACTACCAATGGCAGGAAGGGGCTGGTTATAGTTGCTTTATGTTGCTACTCCTCAGCCTCCTTGCTAGCTGAAGTTTTTCATGCTTTGATGTCAAGGGAAGGGAAGGGAAAGGAAAAAAGGAGAGAGGTATGGGGATAGAAGGAAGAAAATTATCTCCTGACTTTTACTTGCCTGATAGTCTACCTTCAGTATACTCTGAGCTTGGCGTATGTTAGGAGCTAACTCTCTTTGTCTACTGCCGTTCTTTTGAAACCCCTTGTACCAATAGGAGTGTTACACCTGGAGTTTGCTTGAATTGCATGGATTCATTAACTTTCCAGCTGACAGCTTATGACTTAGTTCTCAGCCAGATCCCATATGCCCTGTAGGAATTCATGACGATGTAGTGATATCCTTAGACTTCTACTTTTAAATTAATACCCTTATTTACTGCAGTGCTGAAAATGGAATGGAAGAGTTTATGAGCAAATAAGAGTCAGGATACAATAATGAGAGTTCGGTCAAGAAAGGACATAAATCTAACTAGGATAGTGGCAATAGAAATGGAAATAGCCGGACTGATTCAAGAGAGGTAAAGTTTACAATACTTTTTGTTTTATTGGACATAAGAATGAGCAACAAGAAAGTTTTAGAGCTATACCTCAGGTTTTGGCTTTTACCATTGGATTGATGATGGTGCCATGCAGCAAGATATAAAAGCTGAAGAGGACCAGGTGTATGCAGGAAGATTGTAAGTTCCATGTTGGATATGTGGCGTTTCAGTCACCAGTGATTCATCCACGTGGAAATGTTGAATACTTAGCCAATATACAAGACTGGATCCCAGAAGAGAAGCCTGGGGCTCAAAATATACATTTCTGAGTAATCAATGTTTGATAATTAGAGCTGTCAGAGTGAAAAGTGATCAGTTCCAGAGAAAGTATTAGGTGAGAATGGAAAACTCTGAGACCAAGCCTCGGTGGACACGATCGTAAAAAGTCAAGAAGAAGAGGATAAGCCTGCAAAGAAGCACGAGGAGTGGCCTGTGAATTAGAAGGAAAGCGAGGAGATGGGGTTGTCACAGAGGTCAAGATAAGAGAGTGTATTAAATAGAGGTGTCCACCAGCAGTGTCAAATCCCGGCAAGAGAGTAAGATGGGCTCTGAAGAGCACGCACTGGAACACTGCTGACCTGATGGAAACAGTTTGGTGTCATGTTGGAAGCATAAGGCTTATTTCAGTAGGTTGAACAGACAAAGGGAAACAAGGAGATAGAGACAGTGAGTATAGAAAATGTTCTGGAAAATGTGTGGAGGAAAGAGAAGAGAGAGTTCAGGGGTAGCCAGAGGGGGAACTGAGGTCAAATTTTGCTACCTTCATTTCTAATTAAATATTATGTATGCATTAAAATTGTGTTTTCAAGGAATATGGAATTTCATGGACAGACATTCAGGATAAAATAGAAGTACAATAGGATCACTCACATATACACTCATACACCACACGATTGGTGGCCTGTTGAATCTGTGAATGAGGAACCTCAGATACAGAGGAACCTCAGACAGGGAGGAACCTCAGGTAGGGAGGGCTGACCGTAATGTTATAGGGCTGCTCTGAGGGTCAGTGGCCCAACCTCTGCTGTTCAGGGGTCGACTGGATAAGCAACGTAGAGATCCATACAATGGAATATTACTGAGCCATAGAAAAAAAACAAAATAATGCCATTTGTGGCAACATGGATGGACCTAGAGATTCTCATACTGAATGAAGTCAGACAGAGAAAGTCAAATACCATATGATATCGCTTATATGTGGAATCTAAAAAATGGCTACAAATGAACTTATCTGCAAAACCGAAATAGAGTTACAGATGTAGAAAATAAACTTACGGTTACCAGGGGTTAAGGGGAGGAGGGATAAATTGAGAGATTAGGTTTGACACATACACACTACTATATATACAATAGATAACTAATAAGGACCTACTGTATAGCACAGGGAACTCTACTCAATACTCTGTAATGGCCTATCAGGGAAAAGAATCTAAAAAAGAGTGAGTATATGTATTTGTATAACAGATTCACTTTGCTGTACACCTGAAACTAACACAACATTGTAAATCAATTATACCCCAATAAAAACTTTAAAAAAAAAGCTAAGTTCAGGAAAAAAGATGATATGGGAATGCAAATATCTAAAAGTGTTTGGAATTAAAATCTAACTTTATTTAAAAAATTAAAAAATAAAGTATATGTGAAGGTGTACATAGGTTATGTGCAAATACTAAGCTATTTTATATAAAGGACTTGAGCATCCATGGATTTTGCTATCCACGGGCATCCTGGAATCAATCTCCTTTGGATACTGAGGGACAACTGTAATTTTTTAAATGGCATTTCTTGAATCCAATCCAAAGACTTTATTACCCAAAATTATTAATAGAAATTCTTTCTTTCCTTCCATCCTTCCTCTTCCCTCCCTCCCTCCTTCCTGTCTTCCCTCTTTCCTTCTCTCTTCTGTAACTCATCATCTCTTACCTGTCTCTGTATGGCCATCCATCTGGATAGACATCCATCTATTATCTATTTTTCTCACTTTTTTCCTGCAGAATTTATGTCAGTTTGTAATATTTAAACAGTATATAAATTAAAAACAATTAACAGGACAATAAGCTTAGGAAAATATAATGAAGAAGGACTAAAGAGGAAATAAAAAGTATGTGAAATAAATGTCACATATAGCTGAGTGAATTACTTTATCAATGATCATTATTCATAGTCAGCCAAATGGCTATTTGTGTTTAAATACAACCTTAAGTTCATGACAGAATATATTTAACCATCCCTTTTTTCACAGGTTATTATTGAGGTTTTGGTTTTAAAGAAAACAAGATATTTATAGGAATTTCATTATAACAAAATGACATGCACATAAATATATAGTTGTTTTGGAAGTGGAATGATTTCATCCATAGTTATTACATTTCAGGTTACAGATAAGCTGCAAAAGAAATAACAGGAAATGCCTCTTTTCTGAAAGAACACTGTAAAGTACTATAGATAACATCCCTTGCTATTTGCATTGAATAGGTCCTTTAGAGTTGACAGCATACATGAATAATTACAGTATACCTTATTTTTTCTACAGTAATCTATTGTTTAGTAAAATAACATTTATTCTGAGAGAAATTCACCTAACATTGTCATGTTTAAAAATGATGATCATATCTAAGAAGGCATTAATAATTCTGAATGTCTGTAAACTAGTTTAAGCAAAAGTCAAGATGGCAAAAGAAAATTCCTTTAAAGTTATTGATTGGCAGAAAAATACAGCATGAGTTTCATAATTTTGAATTAATTTTTTTAGCTTGTGCCTTCTCACTTCTTTTCTCTATATAATCTGAGCTCCTAAATTCATGTAGATAGAGCAAAAGAACAAGCAGTGGACAAAAGTACAGGTGGAAACTGCAGATGTCACATGCACGGATTCTGGGAAAATCTATATTCAAATCATTCTAGAATTGAGATACATAAATACCCTGCCTCAGAAGCAACTTTGGTAAACTTTTTTTCATCACCACCCTTGGGAAGAATGATTTCTTACATTTGTCTAAATCGTTCATCTGCATCTTAAAATAAATTTCACTTTGAATTGCCCTCGTAGAAGATAAGATCACCAAGTAACACTTTTTTGTTGTTGTTGTTTGTTTTTGTTTTTTATTTAATTTTTATTGGAGTATAGTTGCTTTCCAATGTTGTGTTAGTTTGTACGGTAGAGCAAAGCAAATCAGAAACAAATATCGTATATTAATGCATATATGTGGAATCTAGAAAAATGTTAGGTATGATCTTATTTCCAAGTAACACTCTTTTAAAGAAAGTTTACTCAACTCACTCTTAATCGCCAGGATAGCTTACATTCAACTTCTTCTTAATTATGGTCTCTTGAATTTATTATTATTTAACTGATCCTTCTATATCTTTATTGGGCCTGTATTTTTTTTGTCCTTATGGCTTATATCACTTAAACTTCTACAAGTGAATTCAAAACTGGTCAGACTATTGTCTTATCAGCCAAAGCAATTTTTATTTCTAATAGTACACCACCTATGTCATTATTTAATTTTAACTGTCTATTGGGACTTTTAAGTCTCTCTAGGACAGTGGATTTCAAAGTACAACCCCCAGACCAACAGTGACAGTATCACCTGAAAACTTGTTAGAAGTAGAAACTCTCAGCCCTGCTCCAGAAGCCTGCTAAATCAGAAACTCAGGGAGCGGTGCCTAGCAATCTTTAAAAAGTCTTACAGGTGAATCTGATGTACAGTAAAGTTTGAGAATCACTAATTTTAAAATCCCAATACCCATGCTGAACCCCAGACCAGTTCCATCAGAGTCTCTGGGGGTGGGGACTGAATATCAGGTTCTTTAAAATACTCCCTTGAGGGACTTCCCTGGCAGTTCAGTGGTTAAGACTCTGTGCTTCCAATGCAGGGGGCGCAGGTTCGATCCTTGGTCAGGGAACTAAGATCCCGCATGCCTCATGGTGTGGTTAAAAACATAAAATTAAATTAAAAAATTTAAAAAAAAATACTCCTTTGGCGTTTTTGTACAGCCATGATTAAGAACCACTACTCTGGGAAATAATTCCTAAAGTCTGAGATACTGGGCTTCTGATCGTATGGTATACCTGTGTCCCTATTTGCTTAGTATCCTCTGCACCCAGCGGATGACGGGAGCCCTTGTTATAAATATCAGGGAACATGTACTACGTGTTCAGACAGTTGTATCAGTAAAACTTAGAAAAACAAATACTCAGAACTTAATTTTAATGATCAGATTTGGGGTCAGCACCTGTCATCAAATCACTTTTACTTACTCTCAATAACCAACGAGTCCCCAGGTTCTACCTCCTGTCTCTCTGATTTTCCTCTTCTCCCACATGAATTCTATTCCAGCTTGTCTTTTTACCCATAGGTTTTACTCTATAAATTTCTTCATCCATACTATTGGTCTTTCAGAAATTCATATCTGCTTATGTTTCTTTTTTGCTTAAATCCTGTCAACAGCTCCTTATCACCTGTGAGATAAAATTCATGCGTATTTGTGTAGCTATTTTTCCATAGACTGCTCTCCAGCATGTCCTATCTTCTAAGATATTAAATCACTTGGAATTCCGTGAATAAGCTTTGCCTTCGTTAATGTATAGCACATTTTTAAGTTCTATTAAGTGTGTCTTTAATGAATGAACAGGACTACCATTTAGTGTGTTAAAATATAAACAGTGAGGGGTTTTAGCTTCTGGTAACGGTGGACTAAGCCAGCTACAGATAACAATGATAAAATCTGTCTCATTCCCTTCCTCCCCCAAAACTTCCGACTATTGGAAGTCAGTGAGAAAGTTGCCAAAATCAGACAGAAACTGGAGGAATATCTACTCTCGAAAGGCAAAATGAAACAAACATACACTGTAAGAAATGCTAATAGATGCTTGTTAGACGAGAAGGAAATTACACAACAGGTAGAACTTAGCCCTGTAGGAAGGAATGAAAATCACCAGAACTGTAAATATGTAGTTAAATATTTTTTAAAAATTAAAAATCTGTAAATATACACCCATATTTTAGTTTCTTAGACAAAGCAATAACTAACATATTGAGGGATTTATAATGTGAATAAATTATAAAGGGAGATGGAAATGTTCCATATCTTGATGGGTTTGGGTTGCATAGCTGTATCCATTTGTCAAAATTTTACTGCTGAGATTCCAAAGCCTTTTTGTATATCTTATACCCAAATTAGACCTATAATAATAATATGAATAGTCTATATTCATACCCATAAAGTAATTGTCATTATCATTATTATTGTTAATGTTATTGAGTGAGAAGTAGGAAGTAGGAAGTCAATCAGGTATAGATGTAAGAAAGAACTTTTATAATTATTGAAGCTGAGTAATGGAAGGTGGCAATTCATTATACTGTTCTCTTTGTATGTGTATGATATTTTCTGTAATTAAAAAGTAAGAGAAAATGTAAATAGTGACTATCTCAGACTTTTCTAACACCATTCAGTAATTAGATCATGAGAAAGGTATTTCTGAAAACGTATACCTTTTGAGAAAGCTATTCTGAAAATCAACACAAGGGAACATTAATGGTCCTTTTCCCCTAAATTTCTTCTCTGGGTGTTCTTCTGTTTTGTTTCAGGAAGCTGTTTCGTTACTAGTGATTTGAAATAAAAATCTCAATAATAACAATAAAAAATAAAATTAATAATCTAAGGATTAACTGTTCACAATTATTATATTGAGATAGTCCAGAAGAGACCACATACGTATTATATGCAAATCCATCTTTGCTTTACCCAATATTTCATAAAGCTAATCTGACCCTTGGGAAAGTTCTGGAGTAAACTTTTTATTACATCTTTTTTCCATTTTGTAGAGACTAGTATATGATACAGAAATATAACCATTGTGAATGGTTATGTCAAGAATTATTAAATTTATCACCATGACTCAAACCCTCTGGGGGTTTCATTCTATTATAAAAGTGAATTAGATTACACTGACTTTCTTGTTCCTCACAATTCATAATGATTGCTGCCCAGTGTCTAATTCTATTAAAGGTCATGTCAGATTGAATCTATGATTCCAGTCTGCAAAATTCGAGAGTATGTTGTATGGTTTTGACTTCTAATGCTTCAGCCACAATCACTATTTGATACTTTAGAATTTATAGACGAAATTGTAAAGTTACCTGCTAATGACCCACCTTAGACACAAGATGGAATCAAAAATAAATTGGCATGTAACGGTACCAGAAAAAATTAATGGGTCCTCATTTCTGCAATGCACTGTGAGTCGTGATCATTATTTGTCACTTCCTCCTTTTCTCTGCATTTTATATTTGTTTTGCCCTCAGGTAGCGCCCCAGCTGGTCAGGATTTGTTACCAGAGGGTATGACCTAAACTTTCATTCCCGCAAATTCTGAGCCCTTTCTGGTTCTGCCTATGTGGGTTGCAGTAGTCTTTAATCAACTTTTTCTTTTTTAAAAATAGTTTATTTTTATAGCATTTTTAGGTACGTAATAAAATTGAGAGGAAGGTACAGAGATTCCCCATATACATCCTGCCCCTACACGTGCATAGTCTCCCCCATTAGTAACATCATTCATCAGAGTGGTGCATTTTTTTACTAAAGGTGAACCCAACTGACACATCATAATGACCCAGAGTCCATAGTTTACATTAGGGTTCACGTTCAATGTTGTACACTTTTTTGGGTTTAGACAAATTTATAACGGCGTAGGCCCATCATTGTCATGCCATACAGAGTATTTTCACTGACTTAAAAACCCTGTGTGCTCTGCCTATCCATCCTTCTCCTCTCCCCGCTCCTGGCAACCACTGAACTTTTTATTATCTTCATAGCTTTGCTTTTCCAGAAGGTCATATAACTGGAAGCATACAACATGTAGCCTTTTCAGGCTGGCTTCTTTCACTTAGTGGTACGTATTTAAGGTGCCTCCACATCTTCATGGCTTGATAGCTCACTTTTTTTTGGCACTGCATAATATTCCATTGTCTGGATGGACCACAGTTTATGTATCCATTCACCTACTGAAGGACATATTAGTTCCTTCCCAGTTTTGGCAATTATGAATAAAGCTGCTGTGAAGCTCTGTGTGCAGATTTTGTGTGGACATGTTTTCAACTCCTTTGGGTAAATACCAGGAGGTATGATTGATGGATCGTATCATAAGAGTATGTTTCAATGAACTTCTTACCGCCAGGTAAGGTATCACCGGGAGGTTCCCTAGAGCCTTGCTAGTCAAGGGTGGTCTTCGGACCAAGAGCCTGAGCACCACCAAGGACCTAGTTAGAAATTTGAGGTCCAGTGCCCCACCCCAGACCCACTCAGTCTAAATCTGCATTTTAACCAGATTGCTCGGGTGACTGATACCACGTTAACTGTTTCTTAAGTACTGCCCCTCGAGAAGCCTCTGAGTTCTTGACGTGGAGTTGCCTGGCTCTCCTGTACAGCACCAACCCTGTTTCCTCTCCGTCATCCTTAGGTATCCTCTCCAGCATGGTACCTCCTAGTGATCGTATTGGCTTTATATTTCTGAGACACTTTTTGCAACATGGGAGTTAGGGGTGCTTCTGATCAGTGGCAGAGTAGCTGCTCTCTAGGTGGAGGGAATTGAGGGGTTAATAAGCCCCAAATGTCCCCACTACCGTTATAGGAATGTGGCATCCATTTTGTTGAAGGCAGTGGTGTTGAAACCGTGCCCTGTAGATGCTGGCGTCCTACTGAGGGTCCCCAGCAGCCGCTGCCAAGGTCAAAGGCATAGCTGAGGCAGGTAGCTCCAATGCTGCACTCTGGGCAGCTCCTTCTGTGCCCCTCTGATATATTAGAGCTCCACTTATGCTTTCTTTAGGGGAAAAAATACCATTTCCTGCTAAATAAAGGAAAGTTAAACATCTCTGGTGGGGCATATAACCAAAAGCCATTAAATTACATACAGTTCTCAGGAGAGGTAACCTATTAACCTATTATCACTTATTGCTTCCGGGAAGTATTCAGTTTTTCAGATTTGTTACTTAGAGAGATCAGGGTGCTGAAAAATTAGCCTAGAAAGTTAACTTTTAATGGGAAAAGCCATGATAAGACTGGCCCGACTCTAGTACGTAATAGGGAAAACTGGACAGAGAATTATCTGTGGAGCCAGGTAAGGGTAAGAAAAAGATTAAAGGGGACTCGTGCGTGTGTGTGTGTGTGTGTGTGTGTGTGTGTGTGTGTGTACACAAAGATATAGAGATTCCATTACAGATATTTTAAAAACTAAATTTCCACTTGGACTCAATAAACAGTATTACATAGTATGTTCCTTTTAGAGAACCACAGCCAGAACATTTCCTCAGGCTCACTCCTACAAAAAGACATAGCTTGCCAAAGTAACTGGTTTATTCTTTTGGTCACTCTGAATATTTCATCAGATTATCTTTCTCCCTTTTGTCTGTCTGTTGTCAAGCTCATTGACAAATATATGGCCTACCTCCTGTAGCGATGAAGTAAATTACGTAGTATTGGCCCAGCTTTTCCTTAGCTGCATGTTATGTCACTGTCACTGTTTTCTCTTTGGCCAGTGGTCCTCCTTGGCCTGCTCCCAAACTAATGCTATGTGTCACTTTAGATTTTTACTGTGTCTTACTTTATCAATATTTATCTCTAAAGAGTAATTATGTCTAAAAGTAAAAAAAAAAAAAAAAAATAGTGCTGCTTCTAAGAAAATATTCTATGAAATTATTATCTTTAGAAACTGTACTTTTGTTTTTAATATGGAAAAGGGCAGGTAAAGAAAAAACAAGTTTGTGTGATTAAAAAGGGAACACTTTCTATAATAATTGTGGGAGTTGTTTTAAAACACTGGTTGTATTGGAGGTTGCAACTTACAAATCAGCTCACATCTCAAATCAGACACAGGAATTCTATTGCATCAGATTAACTGGGGGCTGTATACTTAGTAATATATAGTATTGAAAAATTTAGGTTTTTAAATTTAAATCTCAATATTAAAATTATCTGTAACATGTTGTATGACCTTGATGTCCTCTTCCTAGGTAAGGAAGAATCTAAGTAGGAACTTATTTGGGGCTGGAGAAGCAGGAACAGAAATCAGTAGAATAATGTTAGTTGTAGTTTCACTATCTGATTTTATAATCCTACCCCAATCCAAACCCAGAATCTGGGAAGGAGTGGGCCCGAAATTTATCCCCAATATTCTGTTGTAGCCAGCCCTCATCTACTTTTAATAACTTTATATTTTCTTACTAAATCATAAGGCTGCATATCAAAACTTTGTAAATAAACTAGCCCTTGCTTTTTCATGTATCAGCAGTCAGTAATAAGAAGGGATAGAATGATTACCTGAAACCATTTAAATTTCTAGGTCAACCCTTGCCCTTAGAAATACAATGTAAGCCACAAAGGTAATTTTAGATTTTCACATAGCCATCTTATTAAAAAAATAAAAGAAGTAGGTGAAATTAATTTTAATAATATATTTTGACTCAACATATCCAAAATATTCTCATTTCAACCTGAAATCAATATAAAATTATTAATCGGATGCTTATTTTGCAGCCTTTTTATTATACTAAGTCTTCAGCGTCTGGTGTGTAGTTTACCGTTACAGCACATCTCAACTAGGACTGGCTACACGTCAAGTATTCAGTAGCCATGTGAAGCTGGTGGCTCCCATAACCCGATTCACAGTTTCATCTCTCACTCTAACTCTGAAGTAGCTGCAAGATTTCAATGTTTATGTGGATGAGCAACTCACATTCCAATTTTCAGTTCCTTGATCTCTTCAAATCAAGCTCATTTCATCTCTCTTCTGCTTGCATCGTTCTCCCTGAGGACCACATTTTGGACTCTACGTTCAGGGAAACTGTTACACCTCTGAAGTCGTACACTTTGATAACGCTTCTCTCAGACCACAGCCTCCCATCTTGGCCAGTCGCTTGTCTTTGCTCTTTGGCCACGTTGAGAACACAGCCCCTCAAACCCTCCATTTCCTCCCTTTAGTCCCTGTCTTTTGCCTCATGGCATGTATTTACTGAGCATGGGTGGTCCAAGTTCAAAGGGCCAGGTCTGAGGATGGTCTGAGGAACAGATGTCTTGCAGGACTAAAAATTGCCTCTCATAATGTGGCATTCCCTCAGAATGGGTGCTTTGCCTGTGTTCTCTTGTTTCCTCTTTACTATCAGACCCCTAATAGACCTGTCCACACTGTTTTACTTCAAAGGTGCTCAGACATCTCTACATGCCAGGATTAGCTCAGCTTCCTCTCAAGCTGCCACATGCCTCTGTACACCCTTCCAGGGTGATTTCATCTGTCCCAACGTTTTAAATATCACGTACCCTGCTAGCTCAAGTGTCAACATTTCCAGTCCTGTCTTATCTCTTTAGCTCACATAGTTCTGTCTCCTACTTGATTTCTCCAGTTGTTGTTGCCTCCTCGTCTTGCATTTTCTCCCTGGTTTAGTGTCTTTCCTATCAGGCTCCCCAAATAGAAAATCGGGAGTTATCCTTTGACAACTTTATCCCTTCACCCCTGGTCTTGTACCTCATGGCTAGTTTCAACTCCCTGTTTTTCAGGCTGGGATCTCCCATGAGGAAATCTTAGTCATCTTTCCTGCCTACTAATCTCTGTGGGGATTTCCTCTAAACGAAGAGGAAATAGGGTCTTTTTTTTTTTTCCATTTTTATTTTAAATTTTTATTTATTTATTTATTTATTTATTTAGGATGACCACAACAAAAGCAACAATGATTGCAATTACCAAACATGAAACACACTCCTACTATGTCATAATATTGACATTCAGTCCAGTAATCCTCCACTGTAACAGCTCCTTTACTTTGCAGTGAAAATTGATTTGTATATTTCTTGCCTCTGAGTCCTCATGGGATTTTTTTTTTTTTATTCAAACAGAAAGTCACAAAAATTATAATCATCCTCATCAGTTCACTCAGTCTCATGTAATTAATTTTTTTTCATCTTTATCTTTTGTTAGCACTTTTATGAATTCATCAGTTTTCCATTAGAGTTCTGAAAATGCTTATTCATTCAGTTCAGCAGTACAGTCAGTTACCAGAAACCTGTACTTGTCAGAGTCTTTTCCATGAATTCCTTGAATATGAAACGCTTTTTATAGGAACATTTTTGCAAAAATATCAGAGTACACCCAGAACTGTTTCACTCTGGAAATAGGGTCTTGATTGCTTCTTTCACAGGCAGTTCCTTGCTCTTTTGTGAAGTTTCCCAGCTCTTTCCCAGCAAATCTCGAGTTGCTCTGGGTACCAAGGAGTAGGGCAGCCAGGAACCTTTGTCAACACCAAAAGTTTGTTCCTTTGGGCTGATTAATTTCAGCTACAACAAAAACAATAAGATAACTTTTAAATAAAGTGACCTAATCAGTCACCAAATTCTGGTACTTCTACTTTAGAAATCTGTCTTGAATTTCTCCTGTGTTCTCCTCATTCGTAGTCAGTGTCTTGGTTCAGGTTCTGACCTGTAGACTATTACAGATAACATCGGTACTGGCTGTTGTGGGTCCAGATGGCAAACCACTTTCCAGGCTGCCATGAACACACTCTTGGTAAATTAGAAAGCTGGTCCTGTTATCCTCATGCTGGAGACATTTTATTATCTTTCCGTTGCCTGTATCAGGTTTTCACAGGCATTATTTTAAAGTAGAACAACTTTTAGAAACATTTTTAGAATTGAAATTAACAGTGATTCTCAATATGCAAAGGAAAACAGATGTATCAGGGAGCCTCACAAGAGTCTGAATTTGTGAGATTCTAGCCTTGCCCCATTTTTTCAGAAGGACCATGCCAGAAAATGTCTGTGATTCGCTGAAAGCATCCCACTGATGCTGTAGAAAGAGGGAGAGACGGGGATCCCAGAAACAGTGAAGGAAGTTCACTCAGAAGGATGAGTGCAGGGCGATTGGACCTATTTTTCCTCTAAATAACATGTAATTTTAGGTCTTTTGTAATTTTTTGCTTTAAAAGGAAAATATGACTCCTAAATGGACTGCCAGGAGATAAGGGGGCTATGAATACTGGCCCTCTGAGAAGCAGATCCAGAAGCAATTCTGACCCCACCTAGGAGGCTACCCTGATGTTCTAGGAAAGGGTAAATATTTTATCTGTAATGATAAACTTAAAATTTTTTTTTCATACTTATTTTTAGTAAATATTGAAATTACTATATCTCCTCATAGTCTAAGAGTATTTCATGTTTGCTTATTCTTTGAAAACATTTTGAGAAACATCTAAACTTACATGGAAAAGATAAGTCATAGATTCTTTAAAATTTAGTATGATTATGTCTGTCAGCACCATCTTTCAAATTGTTTTTTGCCTGAATGGTTTGATTTTGTTTTCATTGACTGAACTATCAAAATGGCCTCAGCAATGGAGGAAGTAGACAATATTAGAATTAGAAAGCTTTAAATTTGCAGAGTTATTTCCATTAAAAAGGAAATCTCCAAATAAGAAATCTTTTCTAATAAAAATTTAGAGTCTAAATACATACCCTGAAATAGATAAAATTTAAAGAAACTGTTTTCTATATAAGATTACAAATGTTGAGCCGAAGTTATAGACATTTTTGGGGACTTCCCTGGTGGTGCAGTGGTTAAGAATCCACCAGTCAGTGCAGGGGACACAGGTTCGATCCCTGGTCCGGGAAGATCCCACATGCCGCGGAGCAGCTAAGCCCCTGCGCCACCACTACTGAGCCTGCGCTCTAGAGCCCACGAGCCACAACTACCGAAGCCCGCGTGCCTAGAGCCCGTGCTCCGCAACAAGAGAAGCCACCACAATGAGAAGCCCGTGCGCCGCAACGAAGAGTAGCCCCTGCTCGCCGCAACTAGAGAAAGCCCACGCAGCAACGAAGACCCAATGCAGCCAAAAATAAATAAAAGACAAAAAAACGAAGTTACAGACATTTTCATATTTTAAAGGTTGACATTTATATTAGAAATTCATGTTAATTTTTAAATTGAGCTCATTGCTTCCCCCTGACAGTTTCAGTTATGGTTAATGTGCTTCTTTAAGGAAAACCAAAGAGTATGAATGTAGAATTAGTTAGGGAAGAGTTTCTTCTGAAATGTTCTTGGCAAAACACAGATGATAAAAGAATAGGAGTAGATTTTCTGAAAGACATATTTGGTTTTCAGCTGATATTTCATTGAAAAAATTTAATATAAAGTCACTTTATTTAAAAGTTATTTTATTATTGTTGGTATAGCTGTAATCAATCAGCCCAAAGGAACAAACTTTGGGTGTTGACAGAGGTTGCTGGCTGTTCCACTCCTTGGATTACAGAGCAACTCAAGATTTACTGGGAAAGAGCTGGGAAACTTTGCAAAAGAGCAAGGAACTGCCCGTGGAAAAAAGCGATCAAGATCCTATTTCCTCTTTCTTTTGAGGAAATCCCCACAGAGATTAGTAGGCAGGAAAGAACGCTATGATTTTTCTCATGGGAGATTCTAGCATGATAGAGAGGGGTTGAACTTGGCAAGTAGGCACAAGGTCAAGACCTAGATTGTTGTAGGGAAGGACCAATTGTGTAATCAATATTCCTGAAGCCAGAAATCTCTCTGGATCCAGTCTTAATCCACTTGCCTGACGTCAAGAGCACGCTTTGTGTTTAACAGCCATGCACAAATGGTTTTCAAAAAATATAAAGGTAGGAGTCCAGACATCTAAAAGTATAGCATGATCGTAACTGAGTATAACTTTGGAAGGGGGCAGAGCAAGGAGATCTGCTTACCTCTCTCTTCTCCCAGGGTTACCTTCAAAAGGTCTTGCTAGATTAGCAGTGAGATGACCGTAATTGCACAGCACTGAGGGGGGGCCACGTGCAATACTCGATACATACAATGGTGACTCTTCCTACAGATCTTTCTCGTGAGGAATGTGGAACCAGTACTTCCCTGTGCATCAGGTTTCCATGGCAATGTCAGGATGGCTCTCTGAGGCTTCCCTGCTGTGAGCAGTAGTACCTAAAGCTGGACTTGGCTAGTGATCATCTTTGGATCTTTAGCTTGGCAGTACCTGTTCCAAAGTAACCGACCAGCATCTGATGGTTCCATAATGTCCTTCAGCATCAAGGTGGTGTTCCTGAATTCTGATAACACTTCTAATTCAGGAGCAACAATGTCTGAATTATATGACGAACACGCCCAAGTTAGTGGGATTATCTTAGAAAGTGCAATCACATTATTTTCATTAGTGAAGGAAATGTGATTTTTTTGGTCTTCCATGTGATGAAGCAGGACATAAGTGTTGTGCACATGTTCTCATAAGATGGGTTTTATCCTTGTGTGGGACCATGATGTTTATTATGAATTTATGCAAGAAGAGCGAACATACTTGACCCAATTGGACATGCTAAAGAAAAAGACCAGATGTACTTTCTCACTTACATAGACAAATTGAATTCAAACGTGAGCTGACAAATGTAATTAATAATAAAGTCTATATCAGGTTTAAGCATAAATTTTATTAATGATTAGGGAATGATATAGAAAATTTTGAAAGTTTATTTACCTACTAATGTTCTTTTACCTGCAATTCATTAAAAAAATTTTGTTGACAGTCTGTGCTTGGAAACTATGCACAATATAGTATACACTTTATAGTCCATATGTGGGCATGACTTTTCTATTCAAAAATATTGAGTATTAAGTTTGACATTTGGTTTTTGTTACTGATTTTAAATAAATATTCTAAAGTAAGAAATGGGATTTTACCGCAAAGAAAATGAATTTAAACAAAAGCATTTACTACACCTTGTCTTTAAAAGCAACCACTGGACTGCTAAAGCAGTAATAGTTTTAATGTTGGCCCCTAAATGTTGCCATAACTGTTTGGAAGCATTGTACCTGCCATCAGTGCCCATGCCATGGGATAATTCAAACAGCAAAATATGTGAATGTGATGTGCCTGCCTTCTAAATGACTATTATATTTTACTTTTCACACTTACGTACACTGAAGAAATGGATAAAATGTCACCTGAGGTTAATCATAAGGATGCATTTTATCTAATGGCTCCAGGATAGAATTTAGGACATTTCCCCCGAACCACGATCAAGGTTAGGGGTGCTGGATTTACCTGTTATATTCACATTAGGTCACTTCCCACATGAGTAGAAATACAGTGGAACCATAAGACAAAGAAAGAGCAGAAATCCCGGTGGTCTTTGCTCCTCGAGTTTGTAAAGGCAAAGAAAAAGTGGAATTCTCTAAAACTGTCAGCACTGAAACATCTCAGCTCAATTCTTTAACCAAAGATTAAGTGAGGAAGGCTAGTCTTGTTTTCTAGACACTTAGCTCTCTTTTTCCTAAGCATCTTTACTTCCCATTTTGCCTGAGAGTCTCTTAAAAAGAAAATCACATTTTAAAGTGACTCTTTAGTGATACAAATACAATAGTCCTGAATATATCAGTGTCACAGTAATTGTGTTCAGAAGTTAAGATAAGCTCAACACTACAAGCATGCGCCGAATGCCTTCCCCCCAGGTGGCAGAAGGCACACAATTTTAGTGACAAACTCACTGATTTTTTAAAAATTTTATTTATTTATTTATTTATGGCTGTGTTGGGTCTTCGTTTCTGTGCCAGGGCTTTCTCTAGTTGTGGCAAGCGGGGGCCACTCTTCATCGCGGTGCGCGGGCCTCTCACTATCACGGCCTCTCTTGTTGCGGAGCACAGGCTCCAGACGCGCAGGCTCAGTAGTTGTGGCTCACGGGCCCAGCTGCTCTGCGGCATGTGGGATCTTCCCAGACCAGGGCTCGAACCCGTGTCCCCTGCATTGGCAGGCAGATTCTCAACCACTGCGCCACCAGGGAAGCCCGATATTTTATCTATAGGAACTATCACGAGACAGCCATGTTAAATGGGAATACGGAAAGATGTTTCCAGAATAAAAATAGGAAATGCAGTCTTCTCTTAAACATTTAAGGGCATTAGAGATGTTCCACTGAAATTTAGCTTCGACTCACTTTTGCTTATAGTTAAATATCCGATCAAGGGATAAGCAAGCATCTTATTACTGACTGGTGGCCATAGATTGGGGGCTCCTGGTTCCCCAGCTGCTAGGTATGTGCCAGGAGGTTTCTGAAAGAGTCAGCCAGCCAGCCTGGAACTCATTGAGCTGCATTTTCCCCTGAATCCTGTGTCTGTCTACACAGTGTGGATAAAGAACATTTTCAATGCGACTGAAGGTAAACTCCATCTTTCCTTTAAAATTGAATGATAACACGGAGTAAGCAATCACTTTAAGAGAATATTAAGGCCTCTTTCATCAGTGATCAGACGCTTTGGATTAAACATCCCTGAACTTGAATCAGAGCTCTGCCTGTCATTGGTGCTGTGAATTTAAGGATGTTATTTGTTTCCTCTCTTGAGAAAGTGGAGGGAAAACATTACCCTTTGAGGCCAGTTTAAATGACCAGTGGTGTGGACTGAATGTGTGTGTGCCCTCAAAAGACATATGTTGGGACTCTATTCCCCAGGGGGATGGTATTGGGAGGCGGGGCCTTTGGGAGGTGATTAGGTCATGAGAGTGGAGCCCTCATGGATGGCATGAGTGTTCTTATGAAAGAGACCCCACGTAGATCTCTGGCCTCTTCCTCCACGTGAGAACACAGAGAGGAGAAGCCGACTGTGAACCAGGAAGGTGTCCCTCAACAGACACTGTGTCTGCACCTTGATCTTGGACTTCCCAACCTACAGAACTTGCTTATAAGCCACTCACTCAGGCAGTGGCATTTTGTGATAGCAGCCCAAAAGGTCTAAGAGAACCACCTGTAAAATTTCTTCACATTGTAGCCAAGGTGCTTTTAAAAAGGAAAATGAGATTGGTATTGGCTTGTTTAAAATACCCCATCACACTTAGAAAAAGTTTAACCCCTTCCCTGATCCCCAGAGCCCTCTGACCTGACCCAATACCTTCCAGACTCCTTGCCCACCGCTCTCCCTCCCAGTGACCAGGCCCCGGACTCCTGAACTCGTTCCGCCACTCATCAGCTGCACGAGGCCTGCGCCTGCCTTGGCTGGTTGTGGAGCTCTCTTTGTAGGGTTCCTGCGTGTCTGGTGCCTCCTCCTCTTGTACTTCTCTAGTCCTCCTGGTGGCCTTCTAGGGCCACGTCGGCTAAACCAAACCTGGATCTCTTGGCGACACCACCTGCACTGCCTAGCTGCAAATTCAGTTGCAATTATAGGATTAACACAAAGATCACTAACTGTCCCTCGCCACTAACATGTAAGCTGCGTGAGAGCAGGGACTTTTTAAATCAAATGGCATATACTCGGTGCCTAATGGTACCAGATGCAAGGTTGGTCCTTGCTTGATAAAGGTAGCCTCTTTCCTCTCACATCATTGATTAAATATCTGCTATGAACAAAATGCAGTGTTGGTTTGCGAAAAGGGAAGCTCTACAATAAAGTCTCTGACTTCAGAAATTTGCAGTATAATGCAGAAGTCAACAACAAGAGTGACAAAAATATAAACATTTAAATGACAAATTAAATTTCAAAATAGAGTTTTGGTACCTCCCTTAAAATCAAAGTAAATGGACAGAACATAATGTTATAGGAGGACATACACTGAAGGCTGAGGTAATCATAAAAAAGGTTTTATGGGGCAAGATTTAAGTTTTAAGCCTAGGTATTGATATTATTCTAGCAGTGATGATAGAATGAGTGAGAAATTTTAAGGGACCAAAAAAGTAAGGTGAGCTTGAGAAACAGTGATACGTTTATACATAGGTTATATTTTGGTATAGGAATATATAGGAATATACATGTAATGTGAAAATAAGCAAAAAATATGGTTTTAAGAACTCACTTACAGTTCTATGATTTCTTACCAAATAAATCCCATAAGAAAAAAAAAAATCTGCTTATTCCTCCAAAGGTACAGACTCAGACACCAAACACTGTCGATCAGTGATTATGTGGAATGCTAGTGTGCTGTTATAAATTTTTTCAACATGAAAATATTTAATAATGCTCTGTCAAATAATACATCATTTTACTTGGCATAATAATGATATAGTTTATAAAACTGTAAAACTATTGTGTAAAAATATCTTGTATAAGTGTAAAGATTGTCAAAGGATATACAAAGTATGTTACTCTTACCAAAATAACTAATGGACCCCAATGCTTTGCCTTAAAAAAGCCCTATCAAAGTCTAGGATGATTACACAGCAGAACAAAGCATTCGGAAATCTGGGGCTTGGAAGCTTGGGTTTGAATTCCTACACTGCCATTTGCCGGCTGGGTCACGTTCAACAAGTATTTAACCATTTTTGTGCCCGTGTTGTCTCATCTGTAAATTGGGAATGATTATTGTGAAACTAAATCTTATGCTGTTATTAATTAATTGTAAAGCACTTATTATAGTGCCTGACACATAGTAGGAGGTTTATAAGCGTTAGGTAAAAACCAAATAAAAACATTCAACTTCAGGATGTCTAGAAGTCATCCAAGTGGTACACTTGAATCTTACTGATTCTGTTTTAGCCCTGACTCTGGCTGAGGTGATGTGGTTGCGATCAGAACAGAGTTTATAGTGGGTTAACCCAAAATTCTGAGTGTAGTATAGAGAGTGGTGGGGTCAGTTTTGGGGACAGATGAACCGATGAGTGAGAAATTTAGGATCAGGAAAGATGCGGAGTGGCACCATTTGAAAGCAAGGAAGGGAAAGAGTGTATGAATTTCACCAGGTGGTCTTGAGGACTCTGGGTACCGCTGACCATCCTCTGAGCCTGGGATAACGGAGCAGTTAGAAAACCCCATCATAGTTCTGGAGTTGCTGCCTTTGGTCTGACTTAGTCTGCAGCTCAGACCTCACACCCTGCTACTCACTCCCTACATTGCCTGTTAGATTTAAAGGGCCCCCTGCCTCTGAATCGGACACCACCCACACTATCAAGTTTCCTGGCATGGACCCACGGTATGAGGTAAAATTTAAGAAGAATCCCCAGTTTCTTGGATTAGGGAGTTGGTACGTGGCTGTTCCTCATCACTGATGACACCTCAACTCTAGGGAACTTGTCTATCTTACTTTTGCCAGAACTTTGTCAGAGCAATGAGTTTTTGTATGAAGTATGTTTGAAAATACTTGGAAATAAAATAGGGGTGCTGATGAGTGAGCTATCTGGAGTAGAGTAGAT
This sequence comes from Balaenoptera ricei, assembly GCF_028023285.1. Taxonomy (NCBI): domain Eukaryota; kingdom Metazoa; phylum Chordata; class Mammalia; order Artiodactyla; family Balaenopteridae; genus Balaenoptera; species Balaenoptera ricei. Next base: position 5,225,970 of record NC_082659.1, on the reverse strand, counting down.
AAATGCTGACATGCCAGAAAACACATTGGTTAGTAATTTTTTGCCGTTAGTTTAATAAATATTTGCTAAGTTCCTATATAAATTATTTTTTGAGAGTCACAGAAAGTTCTCAAGGGGATGTACTGTCAGAGGAAAATGGATACATAAAAATGGAAAATATAATTAATTAAAATAATCATCCATGAGAATAACTTAGCTGACTTAGTAAGTCAGAAGTAAAACCCGCAAACAAGTGCTTTAGTTCTTTATAAGGATTTCATTCTCCAGTAAAGTAGACCTAAAGCCCTAAACCAAAATCTGGTTAAAAAGTAACACAGGCTATTTATTTATTTACTTATTTGGTTAAAAAGTACTCTTAAATCAAATGTTTTGAGCTATATTGGGAAAATAACTTTTTAAAATTGGCACAATTTTTGTTCTGATTAAGAATTTTCATCAGTAGTTCTCATTGCTATTTTAGATGTTTGCTCTTTAAAATAAGGAGCTTGTTCTCTTTATCAGCTATAAAGTAATATAATCCCAAACTGAATTAAGTGCTGCTGTTTCCTCTTCAGTTTTAAATGTTAAAATCCTTGATATTTATTCCAATGGTCTTCTTTCTTGTGACTCTGTAATACCCGATAGATGAAGACATACACATGGTGCAGGGGCAGCTGGGCAGAGTGGGGCTGAGGGCAGGAAGGGTTCAAGCCCAGAGCAAAACTCCTGCTTGCCAAAGGCTGACAGAGACAGTTCGGCTTCTGTCTCTGCAGTGACTTCTGGCACCAGCTACCTGGAGCTGAGCCGTACTTCACAGGTTAAGGGCACAGTCCTCTCTACAAAGCTGCTCTCACTTCAGACACCAGCAGCTACCAGGCCGTCTTCACTTCTGACAAGATGGCAACCAATTTGGAGGTTTCCACTACCCTTGTACATTTGATGATTCACTAGAACGACTCACAGAACTCAGGGAAGTGTTGTACTTACCGTTGCAGTTTATTAAAGCAGAAGGGTACAAATGAGGACCAGCCAAAGGGAGAGAATCACAGGGTGACATCTGGGAGCCGAGAAGCGGGCAAGCATGAAGCCTCCTCATCTTCTGTCTGTGGAGCCCCGGATGGCATTACCTCCTGTCAATTGGTGACAATACTCGAGACGATGCCAACCAGGGAAGCTCACCTAAGCTTACTACCCACAGTTCTTACTGGGGCTTCATTACATAGGCATGAGTGACGGAATTGGCCAAATAAGAGTTTCCAGTCTTCCTCCCCTCCCCTATTAGGCTGATATCACAGAGTGTGATGCCCCAACCTTCTAACCACAGGGTTGATCTTTCTGGCTCTCCCTTCGTGAGTCATCTCATTAGTATGAACTATCTAGGTGTCTGTCTCGAGTCATCTTGTCAGCATCAACTATCAAGTATGGCCTTAGGGTATGGGTTGGGAGACCCAGCATGAGTAACAAAGACGCTCCACTCCCTTGGAAAATTCCAAGAGTTTAAGGCAACCTCCTAGGAATTGGGGACAAAGGTCAGTTAAATTCTTTATTATGGTACTATACAATTAAAAGTCTCTGAGTTTCTGAAGAAATGGGATCGATATTTTACTTGTCTTTTCTTATTTCTGTTAATAATCGCCTCTCTTTCTGACTTCTACTTTTTTTTCTAGGTTTCTTAGTAGTGAATTCTAACTTGTTTCCTAACTCCTGGATTCTGAAACTAAGGAGGGAACTAGGTAATACAATAGTATTACACTTATTGAAAAGTAGGTGCCATTCTAAGTGTTCCACATGTATGTATCTATTAGTCATCACAACAGTCCTATGATAGAAGTATGTTACTACCCCTGTATCAGGATCATGTTTGAGGTATATATCGGAAAATTAAAACAAAACTAATAACAACAACAGCTGCAACAAGAATGACCTAAACATGTAACAGTTTATTTTTTCATATAGAAAATGTGCAGAGGTAGTGAAACAGGAGGGAAGGGGGCAGGGCACAACCTTTAAAAGAATGACGTAGCCATAGGATATGACAAAAGACTGGTTAGAACCAACTGGGTCCAAGATGGCAGAAGATCCGACTTCCAGTAGACCTTGAGCCTCATTACACACTCATTTCAATACATTAGCATGCTAAATGACACACCCACCAGCGCCATGACAGTTCTGAGGCTAAAACCCTAAAAGGCCAAAAAGTGGGCAGTGGCCCAATTCCTGGAAATCTCCACCTCTTCCCCGAAATAATTGGAATAATCCTCCCACTCATTAGCCTATGAAATTACCCAGCCCATAAAAACTGACCACGCCATGTTTTGGGGCTCTTTCCCCTTCTGGGATGGCCCACACTCTATGGAGTGTGCTTCTCTCTAAATAAATCCACTTCTTACCTATCACTTTGTCTCTTGCTGAATTCTTTCTGCGATGACACATCAAGAACCTCACATTCACCGGGAACCGTAAGTGGTCCGGGAGTGGGAGAGTGAGTAACTATAGTGTAGAGAACATGTTCTTTCCATTGTGCTTCACCATACAGACCAAGATGGCTGTTCCAGTTTCAGACATCACAGCTGCATTCTAGGCATCAGGTCAGAAGATGCAGTGACTCCTCCATTTAAAGACAATTCTCCAAAGGGCCATACAGCACTTATGAGTGCCTCTGATTTACAAAAGAATAGTTACAACACCACAGCTGGTCACAAGGGAATGAGAATCAAATCTACTCACACACTCAGCTTGGACAATGGCAGTGGAAATCACACTTTGCTGACTATGTTAACGTGATTTTCCTATTCCATTGTCTTCATTAGCTTTTTTTTGCTCTCTTAGAACTCCCCGAAAAAATGGTTTGATTGTTTCTATACGAACTTTCCTAAAGACCCTTCAGTTCTTCAGTGGAAAGCATCAAGAGACAAATTGCCCCTTAAGATTCTTTGGATCCTTCTCCTTAAAAACCCTAGTCTTACTGTTTCACCAATCCTGGACTGTTGGGTCTTGATTCGTACCCAATCCTAATCAAACCCCTGCTTTGAAAGATCTGCCTTAAATCAAACTTTCACTTCTCCCTGCCAAAGCTTACTGAGGTGGTATTCTCTCTTACCATGTAAGCAGTAGACTCAACACTGCTCTATCTATCTATCTTTGATTTTTCTGTTAGTGATGTTTGAGAAGCCAGTTGTTGCCAAGAGGCTTGGAACAGTGGTCTGTATTTGGGTGCATGACTAATCCAAATAAAACTGTTTTTCTGTTACTGAGAAGCAAGGGGATACAAGTGCTGGGCTAGATAATGAACATTCTCTGCCACCACACCACCCCATTTTGCAGATGATTAGCCTGAGACATAGAAAGCTAAGTAACTTATCTACAGCGTTCCATGTAGTAAGTAGAACACCTGTAGAATATTTCTTTTTTTGGTAGGCATTAGATTTGTCAATGTTATCTATGGGTATCCTATGTACAGTATCGTATGTTGATTCAGCTAAAGATAATTACTGTCTTGTAAAGGCTAAAACTACAGGGAAAGTCTATTGGAAAGTAACTGCCTTGAACTTTTAGGAACAACTTAATCTCAGAGAAATAATATCTTTCAGAATTATGTGTACTTTGTTCAATATAAATTAACCAAAATAATAGAAAGTAAAATATACACTTATACAAAGGAGGAAACATAATCTAGGGGCTTAGATTTATGGCATATAGATAGATTAGAGGTCTAGAGTGGGAATCAAACATAGGGTTATCGCCTGAGTGAGAAAATGAATTTACAGGATTTTCTTCATTCTGTGATGCCACCAAAAGTTTACATCCTTCCTCTTGCTAAAGGATGTGTGGTGGGAGTGCCATGGTGCATGAGTGCTCCTTATTGAATGTGAACGTCTGTTGGGAGAGAGCAATATTCCTGTTTCTTTTCCAGTAATAAAAAACAAAGTAGAGTTCATAACGTTTAGAGAATATATTAAGTAAGTGCTTCCACTCCCAATTGCTTCTAGTATCTGTTAAGGCCCCAAGATGTTCTCTCCTTTTAGGGATAAGCAGATTACAAATTAAACTTACAGTCAAGAAGGTATTCCCAGATTAAGTGTGTGGAGCCCAAATTCTGGTAAAACTATGGTATAGTAGCTTAGTCTGAAAAGAAACAAGAAGAGAAGAAGGCCAATTTCTGTGTAATTAAGGAATTTACAGACTTGAAACAAGATGTCAAAGGCACATGGGTATTTGTTAGAGCTCTAGAAAGCAGGCCCAGGACTTGGAGAAAATGCCAAATTCTGCCTGTTCTACAGGCACAAAATAAGCCAGGAGGATGTTGCTTTTCAGGGATACCCTCTGCCAAAGGCAACAACACATGCGTCTTGATGCATATGATGCATAGGATATGTTTTCTATTATAAAAATTGTATATATACAAATTATATGTATATAATTGTAGTGTGATATTTAGCCAGGAGAATATCAAGAGAAAGTGAAATTTCAGGTCTTATAACAATCTCTAGACCAAGTCATTTCTAGCTACGGGTATGAGACATGGTTAATTTAAGTTGACTGTTCCCCTTCAGGCTCCCAGAAAGAAAAAGTAATTCTTACTAGAAAGTATAAACATTTTCCTTCATGAGTATAGAAGATCATAGAAGATACATTATTATTGGGTCAATAGACACTTCTACAAACTACAGTGCACCAAGTGCGTAGTGCAAACACAATGAAATAGTTGTTTTAGCCATTAGGAAAGTCACTTAGTGTATGTTATTTTGATTTTAGTGTTTTTAATTTTGTCAGATTCTTTACCAAAATGTATTTAAACCTTTGCCAAAAATGCTTTTAATCAAAGATGTGAACCAAAAACACAAAGGCAGAGAACCACTTATGGAAGTATCACAATGCACAATTTTAAAAAAATGAAAAAAAAATACCTATAATACTGGGTCTGATCATAGTTTTAACTCCTTCATTATTAATAATTTTATAACGTACTATATAATGAGATAATGGAAAAACAAGAACTGAATTACTGGAGTTCTAAAATTGGCTTGAAAATCACTTTTATATTTTCACACCAACATGTTACATTTATTTTCTATCCATAAAAGATTGTTCACAATGAACTACTGTAGTCAGCAATCTGGTTGGGAATATAATTGGGCCAGTTATCTTTGGCATGTTTTTGAGACAAGAGTCTGTTGCATACCTTACATACATTCATGCTAGAATTATTTACTTTGTCATATATATATTTTTTAAAACATCTTTATTGAAGTATAATTGCTTCACAATGGTGTGTTAGTTTCTGCTTTATAACAAAGTGAATCAGCTACAGATATACACACGTTCCCATATCTCCTCCCTCCCACATCTCCCTCCCTCCCACCCTCCCCATCCCACCCCCCCAGGCGGTCACAAAGCACCGTGCTGATCTCCCTGTGCTATGCAGCTGCTTCCCACTAGCTATCTATTTTACATTTGGTAGTGTATGTATGTACATGACACTCTCTCATCCTGTCACATCTCACCCCTCCCCCTCCCCATATCCTCAAGTCCATTCTTTAGTAGGTCTGTCATATATTTTTAATAATTTTCAGAATATGTTGGTGACTGATTTTAGAAAAAAGAGGTAAATTGCCCTACACATTGCTATTTTCTTTAAAGTGTTCTATAATATTATTTCAACATCCTCTCTTGGCTTAAAAAACAAGTAAACAAAATAATATAATGTTATCCAAAAAAAAAAAGAAAGAAAAAAGAAAAGAACCTTAACTAACTCACAGAAATCTTTAACTTGTTCAGAAATGTGTAGGGATTTTGCTTAGAGTATGTCAGAGAAAATAGTGCAGTAGGGAATTCAGAAGTCCATCCCTCCATAAAAGCAACAAAATCCTGGCAAAAACTGTCAGGATCAGCATTCTCAGAAATCTGGAATCTAACCAATAGCCTGCAGCAACCAGTGAAATGCTTAATAAAAAACAAACAAACAGGGCTTCCCTGGTGGCTCAGTGGTTAAGAATCTGCCTGCCAATGCAGGGGACACTGGTTCGAGCCCTGGTCTGGGAAGATCCCACATGCCGCGGAGCAACTAAGCCCAGGAACCACAGCTACTGAGCCTGCGTGTCTGGAGCCTGTGCTCCGCAATGGGAGAGGCCGTGACAGTGAGAGGCCAGCGCACCGCGATGAAGAGTGGCCCCCGCTCGCCGCAACTGGAGAAAGCCCGCACACAGAAACGAAGACCCAACACGGCCAAAAATAAATAAATAAATTAATTAAAAAAAAAAAAAAAAAAAAAAAAAGCAACAAAAAAACAAACAAAAAACCAAAACTGAATTTCAGTAAGAACACAGAGCATTGTGTTGTTTTAATTCAGTCAGGTCCCATTTCCTACTCACCACCTTGGCAGTGGCCTTGAGGATAACAACCCACACTCCCTGTACAGATGCCATTTCTGGAGGGAGGAGAATGAATCTCATTTGCAAAGGATTGTTTTTGTTTGTTTTGATTTGTATGGTGCCTGGCTAAAAGGGCAATGTTTGTCAAAAGCATTTACAAGCAATGTATTAGTTGCCGCTGCCTGGGGCAGTGGATGAAAGTTGGGGCAAGAAATAGCTTAGGAGCAAAGTCTGGGGAATGAGATATTTGGGGGAATAAGAACTTTAAAAATCTTTGACATATTCCTGGGGATCTGCAAGGTCATGTGTGTGCCTAGGGCTGTGCACTTACTCAGGGAAGACCTGAGGAGGTCCTAAGCTCTCACCTCAGGCTGACCTTCAAGTTCTGCACAAGCAGGAAGTGAAGACTAAGGCAGAGTTCAGACTAGCTGAGCATTAAAGTCATGTCCCAAACACAGAGTGGGTCTACAGACACCATCCAATCACTAGCTGACACTAAGCTAACAGAAGAGAGACTTCAGTGGCTAAATATGACAAAGAATACAGATGTTACAAAATAAGTTCAGAAAAATAACTGAACAAACAAACAAATACAGTAAGTAGCAGAAAACAAACCCTGGGAAAGGGAGAAAATAGATTTTCAGAGTTGTCATTTCATAATGTTTTAAATATCCAGTTTTCAAAAAAAATTACGAGGCATACAGAGAAACAAGAAAGTGTAGCCAATACACAGCAATTAATAGAAACTGTCTCTGTGGAAGCCCAGATATTGAACTTAATACATAAAGACTTTTAATCACCTATTTTGAATTTGCTCATAGATAAAGGACACCATGGCCAAAGAACTAAAGAAGACCATGAGAATTAGGTTTCACCACATAGAGAATATCAGTGAAGAGATAAAAATTTTTATAAAAAGGAACCAAACAGAAACTCTGGAGTTGAAAATACAATAATTGAAATGAAAAACTCACCAGAAGAGTTCAGCAGCAGCACTGAGCATGCAGAGGAAAGAATCCGTGAGCCTGACAATAGGTCAACTGAGGTTGTCTAGTTTGAGTAACAGAAATATAAAAAGAATGAAGAAAAATTAGTAGAGTCTAAGAGACTTGAGATTGTCTAGTTTGAGTAACAGAAATATAAAAAGAATGAAGAAAAATTAGTAGAGTCTAAGAAACTTGTGAGATACCATCAAGCCTATTGACATAGGTATAATGGGAGTCCCAGAAGAGGAGAGAAGGGGGGCAGAATGAATATTTGAAGAGGTAATGATGAAAAACAAAGACACCTCATACTCAAACTGTCAAAAACCAAAGACAAAGAGAATCCTGAAAACAGCAAAGAGAAGCAACCTATCACATGAAGGGGAGGAATCCTCAATAAGAGAATAACACCTGATGTTGCCTCAGAAACCATGAGGTCAGAAGGCAATGGAATGACATATTCAAAGTACTGAAAGAAAAAACTGTCAACCAAGAATTCTATATCTGGTAAAATTATCCTTTTAAATTGAAGGAGAAGTTAAGACTTTTTCAGAAACATGAAACATCCAGAATGGGCAAATCCAGAGGTAGGGAAGTCCAGAGACAAAAGTGGTTGCTCAGGGTCAGAGAGAAGAGGGAATGGGGAACGGCAGCTTAATGGATATGTGGTTTCTTTTTCAGATGACGGAAGTTATCTGGAATTGGATAGTGGTGATGGCTACACAACATTTTGAATATACTACAAGTTACTGAAATGGTACATGTTAAAATGGTGAATTTAAGTTATGTGAATTTTACCTCAAATTAAAAAATAAAAAAACCTACAGTATTCTGCTTGGAAGAAAAACCTTTGCTTCAGGCGTTCCGTCTTCTTTCTAGGTCCAAGGTGCCCACAGCCTCCTCCTCAATATTTGACATTTTCCTACGAATGACTTCCAAAAAACGAACTGCTTTTCCAAATATCATTCTGCTAAAATTCAAGGAAGTGAGAGTTTCCTGTTGTGCTTTGAATCAGTTTGAGGTATATTGTGAAAATGAAGTAGGTTTAAGTAATTCTGAATAAATTATTGTAAAATAATGACCTTATTGTTGGTTAAGTGCAGGGAAAATTGTGAACGACTGAAGTTGGATCCATTTAATTTGCTCTTTGTGGTAGTTGCCAGACTAGCCAGTTCTGTACCATAACTTCCTCAAAGTTTCTTTTAGCAAAAAATTTCTTTCCAACTTCTGAACAAAGGACTCCATTTGGCAAACATTCACAAAATGAGTATATCTGTGCCTCCTCCAAAACACCTTCCTCTGCAGTGTTGATCAGACCTTGTCATCTTCTAGTGGCTCTGCTCAAAAGCTACATTCCAAATGGGTGGTCACTTGAGTTTTAGCCAGTAGACACTGTCCTGCGTCTTCACCACAGTACTCTGAGCAATTTATGCTGGGTGACTTCCAGATGATCATATCTCAAGTTCATTGAGCTGACTCTGTTTTAGCTCCATTCTAATGGAACAGATTACTCTGTTAATCTTTCCTTTCTCACTTGTATTACTCTAGTCTCTTTACACCCTCTTGAGGATATGTCAAAATATTTTGCAGAATTTTTTTTCTATCTTGAGACACAATTGCCACTATTTGAAGTAGAAATTTATTAATAGTGTAGATTCATAATATATTTTTCTCAATAGTTAGAAGAAGTAAGGATTATAATAATTAGTGTAAAATATTTTAGTCACCAGATAGATACGCCTTTCTCTTTACACCAAACAGCCACAACAATTTTTTTTTTTTTGACCACACATTTGGTCCTCTCAAAAAGCATGTGTATTTTGTATCCCACAAAGAAATTTATTGACACATCAAGAAGCAGGTTATATTTTATGAGATTTTGGACTTGGACTTACTTTTTCTTACCAAGAAAAAAATATATATAATTGTAAATTCCTTTTAAAAAATAATTTTATGAAGACAAATAGCTGTTTGATTTGAAATTTAATTTATACTGTAGTAATGAGAAAAAGTTAAATGTCATATGAGTATCTAGGGATAGCCTGTAGTCTTAAGTAATTAACGAGCTGTTTTGGAGATAAATAATGTTCTTAAACTGAATATTCTCTTTTTGTACTAGTTCAATACCATCTTTTAGTAACTGAAGCAGAAGGGTCCCAGAATATTGATGAGAACATCTGGGGCTAGAGTTTTGCTTAATATTAAACACAGTCAATAATAAAGTGACATTTAAAATAAATTCCCTGTATATGTTTTTTATTTAAAGGAACTGCATTACATACTTATTTCTAATATTCTATACTTACTACTGCTGTTATAGGAATATTACATTAAATAGTTACATGTAAAGTGTTGTTATAGGAATATTACATTAAATAGTTACATGTAAACCCAGAGAGAGCAAAATCTATGTATGCAATTCTGAATAATATTCTACTGGCTCTTTATCAAATACAACATTCACAATTACTTATGTGTAAATTATCTACATTGTCTTTTGTCTAAATGTCTCACTCTCACTGCACTGATGGGTCTTGGTAGAATGGGACCACCATGATAGTGAAACTACCTTCCGGATGGGAAGATAGGTCAGAAAATACAGTGTGATTGTGTAAGTGTGAGTGGGTTTGCTCTTGCTTTTGATTATGGATTTTGCTAGCCAAGACATTTGAGAAGTAGTTTACAATGGTAAAAATATGTGCAAATACTCTCTTTCATCAACGTATTTGCAAATATTTTCAATGACATCTTTTGATAATGTTATTGACTTCCATGGGAAAATCCCTATTATTTGTAACTGACTTAACTAACGTTTTTTTCTAAGCAAGCCCATAGTATTAAAGAGTGATTTCTAAGGGTTTTATTTATACGGTTAAGTTAGATTAATTACTAGACTGTAAACTATTTAAGAAGGTCTTACTCATCTTCCTATTCTCCCTGTTGCCCACAGTGGGCCGTCACTATTTGCTGAGCACAAGTGAAATATTTTATAATCACTACATTATCATGTCTGTTTGGCATAAATAGATTTTTATATGTTAGAACTGCTTAAAATTGTGTTCAAAACAGAACTCTATTTCTATGTCACAGAGCTACGCAATTTGCTTTCTAAAGACTATTTCAGTGAACCAATATTCTATTTTACGTCACAGCTGAGCACTGAAGTTCACTCCTTTAGGTGATAGCACTGCTAATTCCCTGACCATCTTCCCCAGGAAAGGAGAATTCTTTTAAGTCTGGTGCTGCACTGTAAACACACTCCTGTTTATTCCAGCTAATGAGAAACAGGCTGTCTGGAAATGTGTCTCTGAGGAAAATGCTGAGCAAATCTTTAGAAAATGAAGCTCACGAGATTGACTGAAAAGATAACATTTGATAACGTGTTGTAAGCAAAACATAATATCAAGCTGGAAAGGAGGCAAATCAGAGACGAAATTTACTTGGATGTGTCCTCTTGGGCTGCGGATGGAGCAGGTAAAGGCGTTGAGAGAGGTGTTTGCATATATGGAGGCTTCGTCCCTTTCCTCTTCCCCTGCAGCCTTATCATGGCCTCCCCCCCCCCCCCCAATTCTGCTGCCTTGCTGGGAATCCTTCCCTGGTCTTCTTATCTCTCCTTGGGATCAGTCAGGCTGTCTCTTCCTCTTGATCTTCTGTTATAAGGTGTCTAATAGTTTGTACCCTTTTTAATTTTCTGGTGCTTCCTGTAGACAGTTTCAAATAGCTTCTGTAGCTGCTTTAGATCCTTTAATTTGAAAAGCCACGAACTTTTGAATAATAGTCTTCACTATTGGAAAGTTTTGCAAGGCTATGCCTTACTGAGCATTGATTTTGTGCTTGGAGAATACTTTTATCCAAAATATAAATTATTTTGCTTAGGGTAAAATTTATAATAGAAAATAAGGCCTGTTTATTTTTCTGTGGCTTCTCATCAAACTCCACATCTCCTGAATCTCTCTTCTCTATGTTCTTCAACTCCTTGAAAGTGCATGAACTACTCGCTGGTCATTAACTTATGTGTAAATGCAAGTGGAACTCCCATTTCAAATAGATTCACTCGTTCATTCTAATCAGTCCTCTAAATTTATTTCTTGCATCTATTCCTTTCCATCCTTTGCCGTCACCAAATGTTGGGTTGTTTTCCTGATGCTACCAAAAGGGCAGTATCAGCAGTGACTCCACATTATCAGGTAATCTTCCTCTAGAAAATATTAATGGGTTTTATTTTTCTATAAGAAGGTGAGAAAGTCTATATCAAACTTCATTTAACCACTATTACTATGTGGTTTCCCCTAGTAAAAAATATCATGTAGTATGATAGAAATTTTTCACTAATTTAAGAATTTGTTTTCCATTTGATAGCTGAAGAACACATGAATTTTCCAGTGTTCACATATGCCATGCAGGGTGTAGGTCCTAAACAGAACTGGAGTGTAGAAAAATAACTTGGTCACCTCCCTGGAAGATTGCTCCTACTACCACTACTACTAGTATAATTTCACATTTTCATGGCAGTTTCTCTTTCCATAGCTTCTATTGCTTCCATTGTGGTAATGAAAAAGAACCAGACTTTTCCTTGTGAATTTTTTAGTGCTTGATCTCATTTGTACTTCACAATTGCTTAATGATAGAGGAACAGCAGGTAATATCAGTGATATTTCAGTGGAGTCTCTAAGAGGTTAAATGAATTACCTGATCAAGTTTACTAGGTTAGTAGCAGACATCTGCTGATTTTGGAATTTGTGATCTACAAATGGCTGGCAGATACAAATTTATGGGCCATGGACCTTTGGAGTTCTGTAGACTTATTTCAAAGAGGTTCATGTCCGCACATACATATCTTTAAATTAAATACATATTATAATGATATCTTTATGAGTATTTTTCAATATGATAAATAAAATACAAATTTATTTTAGGTATTATTGGTTTTAGAATAAATTTGCATTATTATGTATTTCTTAAGCAATAATTACTAAAGATAAAATCAGGGCCATAGTGTCTAGATCCTTTTTTGTTGTTAAGAAGGAATCTTCATATGAAAAAAATGTCGGGAACCACTGCACTGAATCCCGGTTGGGGTCTCTGGGCTGCAGAGAAATCGGAGGAGAAGGAAAGGACCTCTCCTGATCATAACTGAAGAAAGCAAAGCTTCTTTTGCCCCCATTCACCTTTCTTATAGCTTCTCTTCTCATCTGTCACACCCCTGCTCCCTGTCTCTCTTTCTTCCTTCTCCCACTAGGAAAACAAACAAACTTTAGTTTTATTTATTGAAAGTTACCTACATTTTCTACTGACAGTATTTATAGAATGTCTATTGCAGACCTCACCATGGGCTATACACCTTCTATACATCATTTCATTTTATTCTTGTATCGGCCACGTAAGGTGGATATAATTATTCATGTGTTGCACACGAAAAAACTGAGGTTCAGATAGATTAACTTCTACAGGATTACAAAACTGGTGAATTATAAATTCATGATTTAAAATCAGATCTAACAAATCCCAATGCCTACATTCTCTCAAAGATAAATCTTTGAATTTATATAGTTTGAAGCTTAAGTATGAAGCAAAGTAGCCAAGGTAGTACTAAGGTAGTACTAGAATATAGGATTTCATTTTCCTACTTCAAAATGAGCATCTGTTCTTTGAATTCAGGGATTGTGTCTTTTATGTTCATCCTTGTATCTCCAGCACAGTAGCAAAATGTCTGGCATGGACCAAATGCCCAGAGAAGCCTTTTTAACTTCTTTCTCATTCTTCCCACTTCATACATTCAGTTGATCAAATGATGCTTTTGAATCTGTCTCAGAAATGTCTTTCAGATGTTATTTCCCTTTATTCCCATCGCCCCTTTATTTGTATAAGTCCTCGTTATGAACTGAATTTTGTCCCCACAAAATCCATATGTTGAAGCTCTACTTCCCAGTGTGACTGCATTTAGAGGTAAGATCTTTAAAGAGGTAACTAAGCTTAAATGAGATCATAAAACCATATTGGTCTAATCCAATACGATGGGTGTCCTTATAAAAAGAGAAAGAGACCCAGGGAAGCACATACACAAAGAAGAGGCTATGTCAGGACACAGTGAGAAGATAGCCATCTGCAAGCCAGGGAGAGAGGCCTCAGGAGAAACTGAACTTGCTATCACCTTAATCTTGGACTTCCAAGCTCCAGAACTATGAGAAAATACATTTCTGTTGTTTGTGCCACCCAGTCTGTGGTATTTTGTTATGGCAGCCCTAGCAAACTAATACAGGGCTCATAATTTATCATCAAAGAAATTGAAATCATTTTCTAATTTTTCCACTCTCCTATTTTATTATTAGGAGGGAGCCTCTAATTCCCTGGTCTCATGTTTTGATGACTTCCCACTGAGGAGCACAGCTGGCTGCATGTTGTGTGATTAGCAGAGCTCCGTCTCCTATGACCATTCCAAGGAGGGGCTCAGGACATCAAGAAAAAGCTGACTCTGGGAGATGCCTGGAGTCCCTTAGATAGGTGTTCCGATCAAGCTCTGCCTGTGTCTTTTCTTACAGTATCTTTCATTGACACAGACATTATATATATATATATTTTCAACATCTTTATTGGAGTAGAATTGCTTTACAATGGTGTGTTAGTTTCTGCTGTATAACAAAGTGAATCAGCTATACATATACATATATCCCCGTATCTCCTCCCTTTTGCATCTCCCTCCCACCCTCCCTATTCCACCCCTCTAGGTGGTCACAAAGCACCGAGCTGAGCTCCCTGTGCTATGCAGCTGCTTCCCACTAGCTATCTGTTTTACATTTGGTAGTGTATATATGTCCATGCCACTCTCTCACTTCATCCCAGCTTACCCTTCCCACTCCCCGTGTTCTCATGTCCATTATCTACATCTGCGTCTTTATTCTTGTCCTGCGCCTACGTTCTCCAGAACCTTTTTTTTTTTCTTAGATTCCATCTATATGTGTTAGCATACGGTATTTGTTTTTCTCTTTCTGACTTACTTCAGTCTGTATGACAGTCTCTAGGTCCAACCACCTCACTACAAAGAACTCAGTTTCGTTTCTTTTTATGACTGAGTGGTATTCCATTGTATGTATGTGCCACATCTTCTTTATCCATTCATCTGTCGATGGACACTTAGGCTGCTTCCATGTCCTGGCTATTGTAAATAGTGCTGCAATGAACATTGTGGTACATGACTCTTTTTGAATGATGGTTTTCTCAGGGTAGATGCCCAGTAGTGGGATTGCTGGGTCATATGGTAGTTCTATTTTTAGTTTTTTAAGGAACCTCCATACTGTTCTCCATAGTGGCTGCATCAATTTACATTCCCACCAACAGTGCAAAAGGGTTCCCTTTTCTCCACACCCTCTCCAGCATTTATTGTTTGTAGATATTTTGATGATGGCCATTCTGACTGGTGTGAGGTGATCCCTCATTGTAGTTTTGATTTGCATTTCTCTAATGATTAGTGATGTTGAGCATCCTTTCACATGTTTGTTGGCAATCTGTATATCTTCTTTGGAGAAATGTCTTTTTAGGTCTTCTGCCCATTTTTGGGTTGGGTTTTTTGTTTTTTTGATATTGAGCTGCATGAGTTGCTTGTAAATTTTGGAGATTAATCCTTTGTCAGTTGCTTCATTTGCAAATAGTTTCTCCCATTCTGAGGGTTGTCTTTTGGTCTTGTTTATGGTTTCCTTTGCTGTGCAAAAGCTTTTCAGTTTCATTAGGTCCCATTTGTTTATTTTTGTTTTTATTTCCAGTTCTCTAGAATGTGGGTCAAAAAGTATCTTGCTGTGATGTATGTCATAGAGTGTTCTGCTTAAGTTTTCCTCTAAGAGTTTTATAGTTTCTGGCCTTACATTTAGGTCTTAAATCCATTTTGAGTTTATTTTTGTGTATGGTGTTAGGGAGTGTTCTAATTACTTTCTTTTACATGTAGCTGTCCAGTTTTCCCAGCACCACTTATTGAAGAGGCTGTCTTTTCTCCATTGTATATTCTTGCCTCCTTTATCAAAAATAAGGTGACCACATGTGCGTGGGTTTATCTCTGGGCTTTCTATCCTGTTGCATTGATCTATATTTCTGTTTTTGTGCCACTACCATACTGTCTTTATTACTGTAGCTCTGTAGTATAGGACACAGACATTATATTTTAGAAAGCATTTGTATACAATTGTCTCATGTGACTTGAGTCTTAAAACAAATCTGTAACATACATAATATATAATGATGCAATGCATAGCTGACAAAAGAGATGTAGAGGCCAGGTAAATTACTCAATGTCTGATGGACACTGAGGGGCAGAAACAGCCTAGAAGGGCTCTTTTCGAAGCTCACTGCTCTTTCCATTTGATCACATTTAAGAAACACACCAGATTATATTCATTTGCTGTGCACAGTGGAGTTGCCGCAAACATATATTTAATTTATTTGAATTAAACTGCGGGAGAAGGCCCAAGGTAGAAATCATTTAAATTAAGCATAGACTATTGTGTCAGATATCTTACTCACAAGCATATGCCCCAGCCAAGGGAGTCAACCAGGTGGGAAAGAGTAATTTGGGTTTGGTGAATCCTATGAACAGAGATGTTTAATTCATTTCCGGGGGTTTCAGCCATTGATAAAGAAGTAAAATGTGTTGTCCAACCTTAAGTAAGTTAGTGATGATAGAGAAATTGAATACATTAATTTAGGGCTATAGAGAAACATTGATTAAGGAAATGATATTCTGATATTCTGTGTAATTGGTTAATTAGAGCTATTCTCTCTCTGTAAATTTCCCTTGGAAAATTAACAAATTGACCTTCTGGTCTCTATCTTCTCTTTCGAGTGAGATTGTTTGAATAGTGTAAATAGGTTTTCCAGCGCTGGATCACCTCCTCCTATTGAACCAGAGTAACTTAAGTAATCAGGTTCTCATCCTGTGAAGCCAAGGACTGGATACTGGCTCCATGTTAACTTGCCAAGACGTAAATACCTGAATAATAGGAATTCCTCTTTCTTCTCTACAATAATCAAGTCTTCAAATAGAGAAGTTTCCAACCAATTTTTTTTTTTCTCTTACAGCTGTGATGATTAATTTTATGTGTCAGCTTGACTGGGCTAAGGGGTGCCCATGCAGCTGGTAAAACATTATTTCAAGGTGTGTCTTTGAGGGTGTTTCCAGAAGATATTAGCATTTGAATCAGTAGAATGAGTAAGGAAGATCTGCCCTCACCAGTGTGGGTGGACATCATGCAACCAATTGAGGACCCCAGTAGAACAAAAAGGTAGAGGAAGAGCAAATACTCTCTCTGTCCTTGAGCTGGGAAGTCCATTGTCTACGGCCCTCAAACAAAGGAACTCCTGGTTCTCAGGCCTCGAGGCTCAGACTGAATTACAGCCCTGGCTTCCTTGGGTCTTCAGCTGCAGCCAGCAGATCCTGGGATTTCTCAGCCTCCGTAACATGTGAGCCAATTCCTATAATAAATCAATATGGAAATTTATCCTATTAGTTCTCTTTCTCTAGAGAACCTTGACTAATATACAACTATTCTGCTTGTTATTCCAAAACTATTGCTAATGCATAATGCTTATCTGCTCTACAACCTGGCCCTTGGATCTTTGATATTGGGGGCTTTAAGATTACTGTTTCAATAAATAATGAGTCAGAACAAACACAGAGGGCAAAGCCATTTTATGAATTTACACATACTTTGGAAGAGTATGTGTAAACATGTCACAAACCACTGGAATGGTATTAAAAAGGAGCTAGCTCTTCCTCCTTTCTACATGTCCCATTTTATCTCTCTAATTTGTTCTTGTAATTAAGGATATGGTTCAATAAAGAGCAACAACAAATCTTTATCTCAATCTGCTTTGAAAATATTTTACTGCATGCTGAGATTCTCCCTTTTCTGGGCTAGCCAATTGTTGTATATCATGATTAAATTGAAAGGCAATGAAATGTTAGTATAGTTAACCCGTTTTCATTTGATTCAGTTCTCTTTATTTTTGTCTTTAGCCAGAAACAAACAAACAAACTAAAAGACAGTTGTGATTTTCCAATTTCTTTTTGTGTATTTTGATGTCTTTTCTGGATAGATTTCATTTCCTATGCCTGAGTAATTATCATAATGGACAGTATAATTATGTATTTTCTATCTCAGCTATACACGTGAGCAGTGTGAAGGGCATCCATATCTAAAGCCAGTGAAATAATTTCCCTGTGAATGCTAATTTTGTGATATTATAAATGGAATTATTATTACTTAGTGAGAAAGTGTTCTAAATGGACTACAGTTATTTATGTAAGTATCCATAAATGGCCATGAAAACATTATGTTAGATACTGAGCAACTTGGTGGAGAATATCAGGCATTGTTTAAAAACACTAGAAATATAAATTATTCCAGCTATTAGAAGAGGAGTCAAAGGAAAACTATGCTGAGTAGTATGGATACCATTACAGTGTTCATGAGAGAATGCGTCCAGTGATTTGTGACTAAAGTAATTTTGCCAGCACATTAAAAAAAAAAAATCCACTGAATCTCAAGAATGATATCATTTTAGAAGCTTGACTCACCACTATAAGGAGAGGATTGTTTATTTTCATTTTAAACCCATTGTGGAATTATTCATGCTTAAATATACCAAAGTGTTACAATTTTAATCCAGCATAAGGAGTAGATCACAAATGGCTCAAAAAGGGATCAAAAGTAGAATCTAAATTATTGACTGCTTTACATCTTTTTATTTAACAATTCTCTCATGTAGATAAATTCAGTTTTAGGTTACCTTTGCATAGTTGCCAATTGCAACTTTCTATATTTAAAAAAAAAAGGAAATTAAGCATGATATGCTTGACATCTTTTAAAGTGCATAATGACTCTACCTTTCTGAATGTTGGTCACAATGTTACATTTCTAACCGCTTTATTTCTTGAGTTTCCAAAATTTGTTAGTGAAGATTTAGAAATAGTTGATTAAAACTTGTTCTTACAGTTATTAGAATACTAATAGTTATATCAAATTTGTGGGTGCGATAAAAATTTGCTCGCCAAATCTTTAATTAATCTGACCATAATGTAAAATTTTGTTTTGAAGGATTATCTTGTAATGTGGCTTCCCATAACTGAGAATGACAGTAATGACAGTGATTAAGACCCCATTTCTTAGAACTTATGGCATGAATTGCACCTAAGCTTTCACTGAATACAGTAATAATCATGTCACTTATTTCCAGCTTAAAGCATTCCACTAGAATTCCTCTGTTTCTTTGTTTGTGGCATAATCATGGGAAGTTCACCTAAGGTAGAGTAGTGAGTGTAGAAAATTCTGGCTGATTGCAACACTTGGGGACAGTATTTGGCCTTCCAATAAAGGATTACTTGGTCCAAAAGTTTTAGCAGGCAGCATCTGGTATTCAGGATAACATCATGTTTTTCTAAAAACCCTTGTCAGAGTTCTGGCTGAGTAGCATCCCAGAGTATTTGCAGTACTTCTGCCAGCTTTTCTTGCCCAGGCAAAGCTGCACTGTCCTCACGCCAGTGGTATCCAGTTAATACCTGTTAATAGCCTACACACTCTTGTAGGCTTGAAAAAGTGAGACCTTTTTTTGTAGCTTGGGAATAGATGTGAACATAAACTATAATTAATTAATAGCCCACGTGGATTGGCATGAAAAATAATAGCTTCATGGGTCCTTCAAATCTGATCTAGTGGCAAACTTTCAGTGTCAGAGCAACCTCTTGAGAGCCACTTGAGTTAATTTGAAATTAGATGAGTTAAGGAGAGCACGTAAGCTTTCCTTTTATTGAATATAAATCAACTTCTAAAGCTTGGAAGATAACCTTCCCCAGGGTGCTGTGATTGGGGATCCCAGGGGAAAACTTGTTCACACGTGTTTAAAATGCTGATTCAGTGATGGATAATCTTTGAAGGCTTTTATTTTTCGCGCCCCTTGGAGCATCTAATTGTGCAGTTATTCTTAGAGAGTGTTTCTGCATATTTTACCCCATCTTAGGCTCAGCAGCAGCAACAGCAAAGGTCCTTGGGTCAAGACAGGCCTGTGTTTAAATTCTGTATCCCTGACTGGTGTCAACCACTCTAGATGCCAAGTTCCTCCTCCTAAAGTTGGGTTGATACAGGTGTACTATCCCTTATTCGCAATTCTGAAACCCAAACACCACTGAAATTTTTTTTTTCTTATTTGGCAGCAGAAACCTGGCTTGACCTGAATCCGTTGTCAGCAAACCTGACCAGAGCTGACATGAGGTTATTGATAGTTTTTCCTTATTTCGATCTGTGTAGGAATTTATACATTTCACTGAGGTAGTATTAATATTGTGGATTACTGGGAGATAACCTCAGACCCTAAAACTTGAAGATTTCTGAATTCTGAGACATATGTAGCCTGAGGGATTTCACTCTAAAGGATTATGGACCTGTAATAATAACTGTGAGTGTTGATATTCAGAGTCAAAAAGCAATGAGTATTGATTAACAGTGCCCGGACGAAGTAGGGATGCTGCAGATACTTTCCCCCTGTTCCTTCCCAGAGGAATGTCCTCTAAAAAATTATATTCACATGAGACAATTCATTTCCCTCCTTATCCCCCCAATAAAAATGTGATGACATCATTAAAAAAGGATAATTCCGGTTCAGATCTATAAGATGTAACAAACAAACTGCAATCATTAATTTTGGAATGTTTCTACCACAATATTATACTTTTAACAAATTTTATGCCAAGGACGATTTCTTATTGCCTTGCCTTACTGGATACTCAGAGGATATGCCGTGCATTGTGAGCAACATATATTGGAAGACCACAGGGACCCTGAAAAACTGGAAATAACTCCAGAAAAAAACAGAAAAAAATGGAGGAAATTATTTAGAGGGAAAGCCTAAATATTTCAGCTGTCTGTTTGATTAAAAAAAAAATGGATAAAGAGAATGGGCTAAATAGCACCTATTTGGAAAACTGCTAAACCAAGATCAGTGAGAGAACTACTTAGTACTTAGTACTAGAGTGAATAACCTTAAAGACATGTTATTCTCATCCATCAGTTCCAAGTGATGATAGGACCATTTATCATTCTGCTTTCAAGACTGACCATTTTCCAAGTGTATCTTGGCTATTGTCTTATTCATATGAGGCTCTAAATGCCGAAGTCAGAATCAATTGTCTGAAGATACATGATGAAGCAGTAATAGCAGTGAGCGATGTTTGCTTCATCAATGAAGTTATTGCTCTTGCCATGAGTATGAGTAATAGGTTAAAAATGTACAAAGAGGAACTTAGCAAGGAAATTAAAAAGTATTTTCTGAGAAGTCTGTATTTCCAGATACACTATGGCATAATAACAATCATGTCAGTAGTAGTAGTGTTTGGCCAATTAACACGTCAAGAAGAGGACCAGAAAATCAATATAGAAAAATTCATACTGTCAAGAAATGGGACATGTAGGCTTGTTATCTCTCCCCAGAGAGGAGAAGAAATACTACATTTGATGCATGAGATTTTCATTGAAGATTATATTTCAGTGTTAAAGAGATCACTCTCTCTCTTTTTTAACAACATAGACTTGAATAAATGATCCAACTATAATCAGAGGACTATTAACAAGTTCTAAAATGGTGAAAATTGGACAATGACATTTTATATCCTGGAGAAAGAATGTCATGACCTATTCTCTGAGTTTTCCTTTACAGAATGTCAGGACAGTCTTTCTGTATCACTCTAGATAGTAGACAAGAAGAAGCTAGATGGCTGCTTATGAGGGTATTAGGCTGATATTAAAAGAGAATGGAAGTTAAATGTTTGTGGGAGTAAAACAATGCAAGAGAGCAAAGTAGAGGACATCAGTCTATCTGGAAAGAGATTTTACCAAAAAAAAGGTTGTAATTAATGCCCATCATTTCCTTAACTTGGTGACTAATACTTATATCCTCCTAGGAACATCTTAACATGTACTTTGGGAAATAGTGTGCTGTATTAGTGTGATGGTTAGTTTTATGTGTCAGTTTGGCTAGACTATAGCGCTCAGTGATTTAATCAAACAGTAATCTGGGTGTTGCTATGAAGGTATCTTGTCCATGTGGTTAAAATCTACAATCAGGTGACTTTAGGTAAAGGAGATGACTAGGTAATTTGGGGGAGCCTCATTCAATCAGCTGAAAGCCTTGAGAGAAAAACTGAACTTTCTTTCAGGAAGAAGAAATTCTGCCTCAATCCTGCAGCAATAACTCTTGCCTGAGTTTCCAGCCTACTCTTTTGCCCTACAAATTTCACTTTTGCAAGCTCTCATGATCCCATGAACCAATTCTTTAATTCTGTTTGTCTGGAGACCCCAGACTCATATCACTTTCAGTCACTGTATTATGTGCCCTATTTAGGAAATGTATAGACAGAAATCAGAAATTTTCAAATGCCTGGCAGTTGAACCATTCTCAGTCTTTGATAGTTGTAGATTAATACCGTAACTTTGTACTGAGAAGACAGGGACCTACATAAAAAGAATGTTGGTGTATTATTCATGCTGACTGATGACTGAATAAGATTATTGAGGACTTGATTAATTAAAATTTATCTTCCAAATACAGAAAATTTCTTCAATCACGTGATCTTTTTAAAATGGTGACAAAAATTGGAAACTCAAGTCCCTGGCTATATGTATATAATGCCAAACATCTGCAAGAAAACGAAACAGTCAATGGAGATACATAGCATTGCGTTGGTCCAGCATCCAAATAATGTAAACATTGCTATAATTAGTTCCAGGCAAATTAGACAGAAAGACGTTTTTTAAAAGTAGCCTAGTTTCCAAAGGTCTTCTTGTTTAGCTTCGCTATTCTTTAGAGTCCAACACAAATCACAAAACACCATTCATGCTGCCTTTCTTGGCATTGCTCTGTATATGAGCACGAGAGAAAGTTTTGAAATTGAACGAGTATGGGGTTGAATTCCACGTTGCTGCTTTCCATCTGGGGTAATTTGAGATGATCAGTTGGTCACTTTGAGTCTCAGTTTCCTCATCTATAAAATGGGGCTAATGGCACCTACCTCAAGGTGCAGTTGTGAGGGTTGATGAGCTAAGATATGTAATCAGAACTTAATAATGATAGCTTTTAATCTATTTTCTTACCCTAATTATTGTAATTTGCTAGTTTTACATCTGTATTTAAGATCAGTGGATGCAAGGCCAATGAGTGCCGTGAGAGCATCTGTCACAGGAACAAGTCTATACCTTCTTGCAGACAAAATGCCTGTGCTTCTTGGTTCCCTCTTTCGCCTTCTGTCCACTCTTCCTTGAACTTGGTTCCTTTGCACGTAATTTTATTCTGGTACAGGTGTGTCTCCGCATCTCCTTTTTTTTTTTTTTAAGAATCAATTTTATTTATTTATTTATTTTTGGCTGCGTTGGGTCTTCAATGCTGTGCGTGGGCTTTCTCTAGTTGCAGCGAGCGGGGGGCTACTCTTCATTGTGGTGCGCGGGCTTCTCATTGTGGTGGCTTCTCTTGTTGTGGAGCACAGGCTCTAGGTGCACGGGCTTCAGTAGTTGTGGCACGTGCCCTCAGTAGTTGTGGCTCGTGGGCTCTAGAGCGCAGGCTCAGTAGTTGTGGCGCATGGGCTTAGTTGCTCCACGGCATGTGGGATCTTCCTGGACCAGGGCTCGAACCCATGTCCCCTGCATTGGCAGGCAGATTCTTAACTGCTGCGCCACCAGGGAAGTCCCTCCACATCTATTTTTAATCCTCCTAAGAGACATTGACATCTGAGCTCAGTTCTACTGTGCTGGACTTTTTTGCTGCCTCTTGTTTTGTTTTTGTGTATTATTTATTGTTTATTATGTTTTATTTATTATTGTTTTTCCTGATGCAATGCAGCTAAAATGTAGCTCAAGATGCAAGACATTTAAAAATAAATTTCTGTTCAAGATTATTAAATTAAAACTTAATCATCATAACATTCTTGCTTTGTATTTCATTACGAAAAAGCTCTAGATTTTAAATATTTGAAATAAGTGGAAAATGCAGGAGCTAAACAAAGGTCTCATGTGTATACTAATGAGTAAAGTATGTTCTGTGTAATCTCTACAGTGGTCACATACCATATATTTACATATGTCCTAATACATAATGTTTAAATTGTGTGTGTGTGTATATATATATATATAATATATACACACACATATATATAAATATATATAACAAAAACTTTATTCTTATCAGCAGCTACAAAACAACCTTGTTAATCATTTCAACAATGACAGTATTCCCTTTTTTCCTTAGAAAATGTCTTCTTAATGGTGAGCATTTTACTTAGTATGGCTAAAATAATACTAATAAGCAATTTATTTAAGATAATGCAACAGCCAAGAACTTCATGAAATGGCGTCATCATTTCCTGCTCATTCTTTCTCCTTATATATTCCTCCAGCATTAGTTGCCTTCAAATTCAGTCCTAATTTGATTAGAACTTTCTCAGTCACCTATTCCTCATATTCCTATGTATACTAGCCAAACTTAGATAAGGAAAATTTTCTTTGAGTGAAGGGAGTCCATATCTTAAACCAAAAATATTAAATTTACTGCTAAATCTCATGTGAGCAGTAAATCATGTGATGCTCATATGATCATGTGAGCATTAGATTATTTCTTGGGGAAGACATTTCTTTTTTCTGGTTCAAGTGACGTCAGGGCCTTTGCTCTCCAGGCAATAGGTAACTTCCTCCAGCAAATGACTTAACAGTGGAGACTCAGCCATAATCACCAGAAGCTTTAAAGGTCCCGCCAGGCCTTGCAAGTAAGGTGGGGTGATGTTGTCCTGGCTTTGATTTAAATGGGAATGAGCTTCTCAGGGAAGCCTTATTTACCAGTTCAAATAATGCTTGAGAAGTCATCTTACATCCGATGTGCAAAAACTGTAGTACAAAAGAACACTGAACATATTTTAGTGAAACTCCGGTTTTAATGTTCCTTTCCTGACTGAAGAGCTATTTCATTAAAATGTAGTCACTTCACAATTCTCCGTGATAAAATCATCAGAACGATTATATCTAAAATTCAGTATCAATTTGCTATACATTTGTTTTAATTGAGTGGGAACTAGTAGTTTTCTTTCAACCTGTAATGGCTGAATTGTTGATTCAAAAGAAAAGAAAACTATTTGAAAAAGAAGTTTTTCCTTTATTGTTGTTTTTGTCATCAAAAAAGAAGGGTTTATCTTAGAGAAAGATCGGATGAGTGGGTCGAGGAACCATCAGGAGGAAAGTATACTTTGCTTTAATGTAGCATGGGGCGGGGACAGGGAAAGGAAGAAAGAAAAAGAAACAACTATGTTCAACATCC
Source organism: Balaenoptera ricei (assembly GCF_028023285.1). Taxonomy (NCBI): domain Eukaryota; kingdom Metazoa; phylum Chordata; class Mammalia; order Artiodactyla; family Balaenopteridae; genus Balaenoptera; species Balaenoptera ricei. The sequence goes on along the minus strand of NC_082659.1, from coordinate 5,201,306 downwards.
TACACGCCTTCCTCAATTAACCTGTGACAGCTAAATATTTCGTAGGCTAGTTTGGGAGAATAGCATCACAATTTTATTGATGAGTCCATTGACACAGCTAGATTTGTAATGGTTTACTAGAAATTGCACAGTGAATCAATAGGAAAGATAAGGCTGGCTGCAAACAAGCTCCCTGTTTCATCGAGTCCCAGGATATCTGAAAGTAAGGACTAAGAAGATTTTGTTAAAAAGTCTGAGAAAACCACATGAGAACTAGATTACTTGATTCAACCAAGAATCACTACAAAGATACTATAACTAACATAACAGAAGGAAAGAGGGTAGTTTAAATTATTATTTTTAAAATGCAGGTGTTTTAAATAGCAAATAATTTATACAACTTGGTTCACTTGTAATGTACTGCAGATAACTAAATTTCTTTCTCTAGAGTAGAAAAGAAAAGAATATTTTAAGTGGTGATAGGTCTTAAAGTCTTGGGAAGGAAGAAAATATGAAGGTTTATGTCTTCAGCCTTATGTTTGAAGGCATAGTTGAAAATTTCTAAACGAAAATTTAATTGAGTATAATTTTCCACACTTAACAGCTCAAAATCCCACTTTAGTGATCTAATAAATTAAACAACTTTCTAAATAGATGTGTACAAGAATTTATTTTGTTTGCATCTTATTTAGGTAAAGGAAGTTCTTTTTTGCTAATGATAATCTTTTGGGGCAAGTAAAATGTATCATGTTCTCTCTTCTCCCCCAAGATGCTACAAAAATATCACTAGTTCCTAAGGAATGAGAAATGTTTGAAATCAGAGCTAGCGTAAATGCTGCATACCTGTGTTTTTGGCAATATTGTTTAAATGCCATTTTGTGGCCTCCATCCTCTTATCCATTATATCAAACTGCTTGAGACTCTTTTAATCAGGAACACGTCATTTCCTTCTTTGAACAGAGAGGGAGTTTAAATGTTGACATCTCAAAGAAAAGTAACCAACAGTGGATTAAATTTAAGATAAGGTATAATATCTGACCTTAGAGTTTACTAATAACAAGTGTTTCCTAAGCTTACAGGATATTGTAAGACTCACCTCTCATCAGGGTTTGACTCTTAGGGAACACATTCATAGGAGTGACAGAAATTTAGAACTAATAGAGAGCAATGGCTAGCAGCGTGAAACTATCTCACAGTTCAGGGTTTGGGGCAAAATATGTTGGAGGGTATGATTTCAACCTGAAGTCTAACTAGGGATTTACTCCCTTCTCATTCTTTAAGACGTGTGAGCCCACATGTGCGAGCCTGACTTGATTTACCTGTCATGGGCCCAGTGAAGAAGCTGAGACGGAGAGGCAGAGGGAATACGGTCTCCCTCTCCCAGAGCCACCACTTTGGAAAATATGGCTCAGGTAGAACTAACAGATGGAAACAGGAAGAATAAAAGGATCCACTATTTTTCTTACTGATTCATCAGTCAGGAAATTAAAAAAGAAGCCAGCCTGGAACCTATTTCCTAATTGTCAAGTAAAATAACCATAGTACCAATACAAGTCAGATTTTGTGTATCTGAGACTGTAACATCCAGGGAGAGGAGCAAATAAGGTGAAGAAATGCTGGTTAAATGTGTTCACTTCAGTGAATAGTGAAACTATGGTTGTTCTTAAAAGAACAGGTGAGGAGGGAGGTATAAACATTCCTCCTTACCCGATAAGATGAGAAAAAATGTTCTGTCGTGAATAAGATTAGGAAAAATTACTTAAATTTAAACGTGTTTCCTTCCTGCAAGCTTTTTCAAAGACTATAAAGGCTAAACTACTTTGTGAACCTTCCTGAGGGGGGATATACTTGGGGGTCATGTTCAAACTTATTTGGCCATGAAACCCTTCCTTGAAGAGCATCTCTCAGGAGCAATGAATCAAGGGATGCAGTCTGGGAAACACATCACCAATGGAGAACTTCCCTCAGCGATAGGATGAAGAATGTGTGAGTTACCAATCCTTCTTACTCTACGATTTGCCTTCCTCAAGAAGCAAACACTGCAGGGAAGCTCTTGTAATGTCAATGCAAGAGATGAGGGTGGCACGAGCTGTCAAGGCCATTACATTGGGCAAACTCTAGGGCAAGATTCTCATTGTATCCCAAGCGAATGGTGTCCTGGAAGTCGTGGAGCGTGGAGCATCTGAAGGCACTAGAAGTCGATATGGTGACACATTGTTGTGATTTAAGATATATTTTGAAGGCTAACCCAACAGAATTTGTTTTAACTTGGATGTTGAATGTGAGCAAAAGAGAGGAAGGAATACAGGATGACTCGAATGTCTGGCGGAAACATCAGGGTGAATGGTGGTTCACGTATTGAAGCGAGGAACACTGTGCGAGAAGCAAGTTTTGACAGGGACAGGAAATACAATTCAATTTGGGGCTTCGTAAGTATTAGAGTCACATCCAGGTAAACATGTCAGCTGTTCAGTTTGATGTAAGACTCTGATCTGAGGGCCTGTGGAAAGGTTGGAAATATATATTATACTTGTGAATCATCCGATTACAGGTAGTATTTAAAACCACGGAAATGGATATCATTACCTGGGAGGCAGAGTATACAAATGAAGACTGAACCAAGGACTGAGATGGGGGACTCTCAAACACTTAAACATTAGGACATGAGAAGAATTCAGAAAAGCAATTTAGTTGCAGTGGACCAACATAGTAGGAGATAAATTTAAAAGTATGGTATCCCAGAAACCAAGTGGAAAAGAGTTACAAGGATATATGGGGAATCAGTATGTCAGATGATGCTGAGAGTTAAGTGGAAATTATCGACGACATTAAGAGTTAGAGAAATGATGCAGACAGGAAGCATAATATCAAGAGAATTGAGTGAAGAAACATAAATAGCAACTAAGAAGAAATATTTTGAGAAGGTTGCCATGAAGGGGAGCAGAGACCAAGGAAAGGATAGTGAGCCTGTTACTGACCAGGGTTCTTGGCCTCCTTAATCCATAGAAACTGAGTAGAGGCCAGACAAGAAAGTCAGGCAAGGCTTTATTAGGGCCCCTCCTGCAGCAGGGGGGAAGGAGAGCAAGTAGCAGGTCCCCTTGCTTGCTCAGCTCCCTGAGGGGTGTTGAGCTGGTTATTTATATGGGGTGAAGGCAGGGGTGTGTCCAGGGGGTCAGGCTGGAGGTGTGGCTTAGGTGGTCTGCCCGCCCCTTAGGTGGTGCTGTGTGCAGGGGGCATGTGCAGTGCCCTGCTTTTGCTCCAGACCCCCTGTTTTTGCGCCCAGCTCTTCAGAAGTGGCATTTGGGTTTTTGGTTTTTTTTTATCTTTTTGTCCATAATTTGCCCCAACTGCACGTGCACACAGTTATTTTTAGTCCCTTATAGCTTGTATTTTGTATCTTTGTGTTTCATTGCTTGAGGAGAGGTGTGTCCAGGTACAAGCACTGTAGCAAAGGGTCCCAGGTCCCAATCTGTCTGAAGCCTAAGGGTTTTCTTTTTAAGATAAAAGAGATTAAGGCATGTTTATATGCCGAAGGGAATGGTCCAATAAAAAGGGAGAAAATGATGTTGCAGGATGGAGCATAGCCCTTGATTTAATAGGAGGCCATGGGATCTAGTCCACAAGTTGGGGATTTGGTCTTAACCAGGAGCAGTATAGTAGCTAAAAACTACAGACTCTGGTGTCAGATGGCCTACTTTAAAATCCCAGTTTCTTAAAACAACAATGAGATGCCAGTGCACACCTATTAGAGTGGCTAAAATGGCTAAAATGCAAATCACTGACAACACCAAATGCTGATGAGGATGTGGAACATCTCATTCATTGCTGGTGGGAATGCAAAATGGTGCAGCCACTTTGGAAGACAGTCTGGCAATTTCTTACAAAACTAAACATACTCTTGACATGCCATCCAGCAATCATCCTCTGGTATTTACCCAAAGGAATTGAAATCTTATGTTCACATAAAAACCTGTACACAGATGTTTATGGCAGTTTTATTCCTAACTGCCAAAACTTGGAAGCAACCAAGATACCTTTCAGTAGGTGAATGGGTAAATAAACTGTAGTATATTTATACAATGGAATATTGAATATTATTTGGCAAAGAATGTAATGAACTATCAAGCCATGAAAAAGTATAGAGGAACCTGGAAAGCATATTGCTAAGTAAGAGAAGCCAGTCTGAAAGTCTATATCCTGTGTGATTCCAACTATATTACATCCTGGAGAAGACAAAACTATAGGGATGATAGGGATTTGGGGCAGGGGGAGGGAGGGATGAATAGGTGGAGTGCAGGGGATTTTTAGGGCAGTGAAGCTATTCTGTAAGGTACTGTAATAGTGAATACATGACTTTATTCATTTGTCAAAACCTATAGAACTGTATAACACAAACGGTGAACTCAAAACTATGGAGTTTGTTTATCAACTATACAGTTGATAATAATGTATCAATATTGGCTTATCAATTTTAACAAACATACCACATGAATGAATGAAAGTTGTTAATAGGGGACACTGTGTGTGTGTGTGTGTGTCTGTGTGTTGGAGGGAAAGGTGGAATTTGGGTGCTGTCTGTACTTTCTGCTTGATTTTCTATATACCTAAAACTGCTCTAGAAATTGTCTATTAATTATTTCAAATTCCAGTTCCTTGGTTCACTAGCTGTGCAGCCTTTTGGCAAATTACTTAATCCCCATGTTCCTCAGTTTCCTTATCTGTAAAATAGGGATAATTATAGCATTGAGCTTAGAGTATTATTGCAGGCTTAAGTAAATTTATGTATGTAAAATACGTGGATCGGTATTAGTACACATGAAGTGCTACAAACGCATTGGATGTTGCCAGGGTACAGGTAGAGTAACAGAAAAGAAGTTGGAGGCTGATTCCAGAAGGAGTTAGTATGCAGCTGAAGCACTTATTTTCTAAGTAGTGCTATTTGCTCAAAGGTAAAGATCAGAAGCCATCAGTATGAGGAGGGATGCTGATAGTTTGAGGGGAAAAAAGAGAAGGTACAATAGAATCATCTCAGAGCATGAAAGAATGAATTAATGAGGGAGAGTTAATTGTAGACTGCGCTGAGCGTCCGGTTAAATCTGTGATCATTAATTTTAAGTGGATCAGTCAATACGTTTGGCTTTAGGTGTTTGGGTCTAGGCACAGAACAAGTGGAGACGTGATTTGAATTTGTGCAAAGCAGTAGTTTTCCAGGTGATGGTGACTGAGGGGTGATAAGGTAAATTTCAGTGGTTACGCATATAAACACTTGTTATAGTGGTCTGTGAAATACAAACTGGGGAAATGCCCATCAAAACTGAGGAGGTCATGGGAGACAGAGGCCAGAGTTTGGGCTCAGTCATCTACATGTATTGAAAGTCCCCAAACTGAAGTTATTGGTGAGACAGTAAAGCAGAGAAAGTGGCGAGCAACATGTGTAGCTGGCCGTAAGAAGAACTGAGTGACATAGGCTGTGGCAGAATTGCTTCAAAACCACTGAGACTCTTAAAACAGGAAGGACACTAAGTAGAGTGCAGGCAACAAGCAGCCAGGAAGCATCTTTCCCACTTTCCGATCCTATCCTATGTGGATATGAGAGAAGAAGACTCCCCACTGTTGAGAGGATGAGAGATAAACAGTGTTCTCGGGGTATAAGTTGTAATTCCCATTAGAATATTAATCAGAGACTGTGCCAGTGAATCAGATTTTAACCAGTCAAAACCTAAGTATCGTATGAAGGCTTTATCCCAATTATGGTCTAGAGTGTGAGGAAGGGAAGTATTAGGAAGCAGACACTTAGAAAGGTTGAGGTCAGCATAGAGCTACTTTGCCATGTAGAATCTTCTCAGCAGTTTATTTGCAAAGTGAAATATGTATTTGTCGAAAGCATACCGTCAGAATCTTATTCTCTAGCTGTTACCGGTTGTGTTAAACATGGATTATTCCACCTTGTTATTTAGGATATAATTTATCTAAGATGCTATGCACACATAGTTTTATTTTATGTCTCCTCTAATTACCCTAAAAGGTAATTAAGCTGAATCTTCACACAACACCGAGTTGCATGTAGCAAACTAGAAACCTTCACAGTTATATTGAAAACTGACAAAAGCAAGACTGTGAAACCTTTAGTAAAATTGAATCTCAAAGGCTTTCCTGGTATGAGGAACAAAAACAGGCATAAATATTGTGACTTCTGCTAATATTAACAATTTGTTCTCAGGGTGAAGTACAAGTGGGAAATAATAGTATTAAATAGCTATCACATCAATTTCACATAATGTATGTGACGTTTTACATATATAATTGAATTCATAGCATGCTATATTGCTCTGTTTTTGCTATTTTTTATAAGTGATGAAGTGAGAATGAAAAAGATTAAGAAACATGACAAATATATACATAACTTTTGTAAAGATGGAATTCAACCTCTCAGAATAATTGGGGGGGATAAAAAATGTATGTTATAATGTAAGGTTTGTGAGATGGGCTTTTGAGGGTATTTAAACAGTGATGGCCAGGATTTAAGAATAATTGAATTGTATCCTGCCAGCTGTTCCCTTTCCCAGAGATTTTCCTGGGGAGTTAGAATATGCAGAACATATATGACACTGGGGATATAAGATTAATACATACATACATACGTACGTACATACATACATGCATACTTTACATTCCTTCCAGATGCAGTCTGTAGAAATTAAAACTAAATTAGACACCATGTACTCCTTTTTCTATTTGAGGAAAATGGTTGATGATGGACCATTTTGATGGCTCTTGGATACTCATGTCATTAAAAACAATAACACTAATAAATCTCGTGATTTCCACTTCTCGTCAAGATGCAATAACAAGGACTGAATTTTCCCTCCTGCCTAAAACAACCATTAAATGGGCAAAATGTATGAAAAAATGCTTTGCAAGACACTGGACATCACACAAGAGACAGTGATTTCTGAGAGACAGGAAACAAACAAGGCAGTCTTGCAATTAACTCAGTGTATTGCTGTGATTGCGTTTCCATCTGCAGTGCAAGGAGGGGAAACCCAGGCAGAACACTGCGGAGCCCCTAAGTTGAGGAGACCAAGTTAAGAGACCATGGAAACCAAGGTACCTAGAGTTTTGAAACAGAATATTTACCAGGGAGAACAGAACTGAGCAGATAAAGAACTCTGGAAACCTGGGTAGTTCTCCCTTGAGTGTTCAACAGAATACTGATCAGAGTGTGTCTACGTGTGAGCAGACTTTTGGAGTCTGGGGGGAGGGTCATGAAAAGAACTGAAGGGGCTGGAATAGTAACTGCCACGCCAAGCAAACTGAAAACGTCAAAGATTTATGGGGCATTGGGCAGAGTACACAAAAGAGCCTTGCCTCTGTAGGGTGAATAATTTAGACCTGGACTAAGCATGGCTCTATTCCCCTGGAAAAAAAATCTTAAAAACAAAACCTGAAAGGATCAAGCTGTTTCCAAGTAACTAACTGTGTTCCATAATAAAGCACATTTATAGGATTATAAAAAGGTCTAGCTCCCAGTAAGATAAAATCACAATCTCTGGCCATAAAAAATTACCTGGTGGGCGCTTCCCTCGTGGCACAGTGGTTGAGAATCTGCCTGCCAGTGCAGGGGACACGGGTTCAAGCCCTGGTCTGGGAAGATCCCACATGCCGTGGAGCAACTGGGCCCGTGAGCCACAACTACTGAGCCTGCGCGTCTGGAGCCTGTGCTCCACAACAAGAGAGGCCGCGATAGTGAGAGGCCCGCGCACCGCGATGAAGAGTGGCCCCCGCTCGCCGCAACTGGAGAAAGCCCTCGCACAGAAACGAAGACCCAACACAGCCATAAATTAAAAAAAAAAAAAAAAAAAAAATTACCTGGCATGTTAAATGTAGGAAGGCATGACACATGAGAAGAAGAATCAGTTGATCAAAAGTGACTGAGAACTGACAGAGACAGTATATAATTAGCAGGAGGATATTAAACAGTTATTGTATTTATATTATATTTGTACAATATATTCATATATATTGTATTTGAAAGTTAAGTATAGAAATGGAAGTTATAAAAAAGTTATGATGAGATAAAAATTACCCTGCAGAGGATTAAGGGTAGACTAAACTTTTCAGAATAAAAGATTAGTACACTTGAAGACATAGCAATAGAATCTACACAAAACAAATACATAGAGTGAAAAAGAATAAACACAGCATCGGTAAGCTGTAGGACAATTTTAAGTACACATGGTTAGAGTTCCTGAAGAAGAGAAGGGTGTGGGGCAGGAAACTATTCGAAGAATTAATGGTTGAAAATTTTCCAAATTTCATAAAACTGTAAACTCATATACCTAAGAATATGAATTAACCCCAAGTATGGAAGATAGTATGGAAATTCTTCATAAAATTAAAAATAGAGTTACCATATGATTTGGCAGTCCCACTGCTGGGTATATATCCAAAAGAAATGAAATCTATATCTCAAATATCTTCATTTCCATGTTTGCTGCAGCATTATTCATAATAACCAAGATATAGAAACAACCTAAGTATCTGTCACCAAGTGAATGGATAAAAAATATTGATACACGCACACACAGAATTAAACATATGCCAACAATAGCTCAAAAGTTAAGAGAGAAAATACTAAGATTTTTAGGCTAAATGTGAAATGGTGTAGTATCTCATGAAGGTAGACTATAAGTTATAGATGTATACTATAAATCCTAAAACAACCCCTGAACTAACCAAACACAAGAGATAAAATGGTATCATAAAACATATTTAATTAATCTGAAAGAAGGCAGGAAAGATGGGAAGAAGGAATAAAGGACAGATAGAAAAATAGAAAGCAAATAGCAAGATGATAGATTTAAACTTAACCATATTAATAATCACACTAAATATAGTTGGTCTAAATACTAGAAATCAAAGTCAGAGTTTCTCAGGTTGGATGAAAAAGCTAGACCTGTTATTCATAATATTTCCCTACCACTCTAATGCTATATTATAGGTAGGCTCTGCAATGATGTCATCTCTCTCATTCCTGATATTTGTAATTTTTTATTTTGCCTTTTTTTTTTTTTACTGATCAATCTGATTAGAATTTTATCAGTTTTATTTATCTTGTCAAAGACTTTTAGTTCCAATGATTTTCTCTTTTCTGAGGGAACAGGGAAGAATGTGATTTATTTCCCTCCTATTATTAGTTTGCATTATATGACATAGGGAAGGGATTTTGCAGATGTGGTTCAGGTTTCAAGTCAGGTGACTTTGAAGTAATCATAAGGGAGATTACCCTGGGTAGGTCAGACCTAATCAGGCGAGACTCAAAAGAGGTGGTGCCCAGCCTTAGTCGGGGATTCAAAGTCTGAGAAGGATTCGATTGCTGGCCTTGGGGACGTGGGCTGACATGTGGTGAGAGGGTCTATGGAGGGGGCCATGTGACAAAGACCTAGTGACATTCTCTGTGAGCTGAGAATTTTCTGGCTGAAAAATAGCTTATAGGACTGTCTTCAGTCCTACTGCTTCAAGAAATGATATTTTTCAAATAGTTGATACTCTTATATACTGCTGGTGGGAATGTGGAATGGTACAACACATTTGTAAAACACTTGACGGTGATGCATACAGTTATCATATGATCCAACAATTCCATTCCTAAGTATTACCTCAAGAGAAAGGAAAGCATATGTTCCTACTAAGAGCTTCACATGAATATTCATAGCAACTTCATTGTAATAACCAAAACCTGGATACAACCCAAATGTCCATCAGCTTGCGAATGGTTAAACCCACAGTTATAACTCCACACAACAGATTACTTCTTAGCAATAAAAAAGAATGAACTGCTGATATACACTCTAACAAGTTAATCTCAAAATAATCATCCTGAGTGAAAGAACCTAGGCCACAAAAAGTACACATTTTATAATTCAATTAATATAAAATCCTAGGAAATGCAAGGTATAGTGACAAACAGCAGATTAGAGGATGTCCGGGGACCAGGGAGGGGTAGTGGTGGAGTGGAGAGGGGCAGGAGGTAAGAATTCATCAGAAGCACAGGAAAGTTTGGAGAGTGACAGACATGTTTATTTTCTTGATTTTGGTGATGGTCTCATGGGCAGATACTTATACTAAAATCTGTCATATTGTACACCTAAACAGGTACCATTTATTGCATTTCAATTTTAACTTTAAAAAACCGTTTATAAAAATAATGCTTTTTTGTTTCAATCCTTGAATTTGCTATTTTTCTGTCTCCTGAACAGATTCTTGGACTCCTTAAAGTAAAAACAGAATATAAGTACAATAACTTGATCTATACCGAAGTGTGGCTTAGTCTAGTTAAGTGGTGAAAACCTACTATTTGCCTTTGACTTCAGCTTGACATTTGGAACTAATAAGCTGAATGCCTATTTAAGTGCTTTTTTTTTTTTTTAACTTAGCTGAACTTACTCTGCGTGATCAGTGATTGTGAGATATTATAGGTGCCATCAAATTAAATCTCAGGAACAAGAACAAGGCATGTCATGCAGATTTATCATTAGTATCTGACTACACACTTTCAAATTTAGGTACTCGTTCTAACTGTAGCTTGGGATCTGCTTCATATATTGGAATTTTATCAGTCAAATGAAGTATACATAAATGTTATTGTAAAGTCCATAATAAGTGATGATGATTATGAAAGCTGTTAATTTTTATACAAATTAATTATTGAGAACTTTCAAGTAGTCAAGTAAATAGCAAAATGCACTGGCAGTTAACTTGTATATAATGAAGGGAAATATAGATAGAAATTCAATTTTTGTTATCATGAAATCCAATTTAATTACTCCTTTGCTACGTTGCTATATCCAGGATTTACTGGTTATCTTTTTCCCAAATGATTGTGTGAAATAGGAAATTCAAGAAGAAAGTAAGATAAAAACGAACAATCTAAGTGAAGGCAATAATCTTAAATTTGCTGCTGAAATACTTAAAAAGACTTTTCTTCAAACAGGGCAGAAAGCTTCAGTGTGTGGTATTGCTAAAGAGAAATTGTATCATTATCATTAACCCAATCTTCAGCTTCAACAAGAATTAGAACAGAAGTAAGTCTACATTAGTCACTATTCTTGAAGAGAGAAAGGGAAATATAACATCTCAGTGAGAATATTACCAAGAACTCTGCTCTGTTCTTGAGGATGCCTGACCCTTGTAAAGCTCCTTATCCCTGCTTTTCATTTGCTGCTTTTTCTCTGCAGAATCTCAGCCCCTTTGCCAAACAGGGAACCCTTCTTAATTATTGTTTAGTAGAGCAACCAAATCCCTTGACTCTCTTGCTAAATCTCTTATCCCCTTCTTTCTCAGTGAGTAGTAGCAGTATACAGTTATTGCCTCCATGGGCGCAAGTGACAGACTTCCCAGCATTGTTATGATGGTTAATTAAATGAATAAATATATGCAAAGCAACTAGAAGATGGGCGATAAAAAAAAGTATTTGCTATTACACTTATGCATAGGTACTTAATATGTTTTAGATCTATCTGATTTGCATATTTCTATCCAAAAGTCAGCACAGAAGGGAGGCAGGGGAGGTTTTATATTATGTTATTGGCAGGCATTATTTTATTTCAAAATTAAGATAAAATATAGGAATGTACCATGCACATATTATGTGCCTTAACCTTTTTTCATGCTGTGGAAAATAGGATTTAGAATTAGGGAACCCGAATGTGAATTCTTGAATTTTGAGAACTTATACACACACAAAAAATTCATCTCTCAACCTCATAGACTTCCTGTGAAAATGGGTATAGTAGCACCAGATTTGTAGACTTAGTGCCAGGATTAAGTGAAATAAAACATACAAAGAATACGTAATATTTTTTTTAAAAAAGCTATTTCCTTTCTTTTTTCCTCTTTCTTTTACCTTTGTAGGCCTCATTTTATTTATCTGTAAAATCAGGAAGTCAGATTAGATTATCTCTAAGTCCTAAAGTTTATTTGTTTTTTTTTCTTTAACATCTTTATTGGAGTATAATAGCTTTACAATGTTGTGTTAGTTGCTGTTGTATAACTAAGTGAATCAGCTATACGTTTACATATATCCCCATATCCCCTCCCTGTTGCGTCTCCCTCCCACCCTCCCTATTCCACCCCTCTAGGTGGTCACAAAGCACCAAGCTGAGCTCCCTGTGCCATGTGACTGCTTCCCACTAGCTATCTATTTTACATTTGGTAGTGTATATATGTCCATGCCACTCTCTCACCTCGTCCCAGCTTGCCCTTCCCCCTCTCCATGTCCTCAAGTCCATTCTCTACGTCTGCATCTTTATTGCTGCCCTGCCCCTAGGCTCTTCAGAACAATTTTATTTTTTTTTTTAGATTCCATCTATATGTGTTAGCATACGGTGTTTGTTTTTCTCTTTCTGACTTACTTCACTCTGTATGACAGTCTCTAGGTCCATCCACCTCACTACAAAGAATTCAGTTTCGTTTCTTTTTATGACTGAGTAGTATTCCATTGTATATATGTGCCACATCTTCTTTATCCATTCATCTGTCGATGGACACTTAGGTTGCTTCCATGTCCTGGCTATTGTAAATAGAGCTGCAATGAACATTGTGGTACATGACTCTTTTTGAATGATGGTTTTCTCAGGGTATATGCCCAGTAGTGGGATTGCTGGGTCATATGGTAGTTCTATTTTTAATTTTTTAAGGAACCTCAATACTGTTCTCCATAGTGGCTGTATCAATTTACATTCCCACCAACAGTGCAAGAGGGTTCCCTTTTCTCCACACCCTCTCCAGCATTTATTGTTTGTAGATTTTTTGATGATGGCCATTCTGACTGGTGTGAGGTGATACCTCATTGTTGTTTTGATTTGCATTTCTCTAATGATTCGTGATATTGAGCATCCTTTCATGTGTTTGTTGGCAATCTGTATGTCTTCTTTGGAGAAATGTCTATTTAGGTCTTCTGCCCATTTTTGGATTGGGTTGTTTGTTTTTTGATATTGAGCTGCATGAGTTGCTTGTAAATTTTGGAGATTAATCCTTTGTCAGTTGCTTCATTTGCAAATATTTTCTCCCATTCTGAGGCTTTTAAGTTTCATTAGGTCCCATTTGTTTATTTTTGTTTTTATTTCCATTTCTGTAGCAGGTGGGTCAAAAAGGATCTTGCTGTGATTTATGTCATAGAGTGTTCTGCCTATGTTTTCCTCTAAGAGTTTTATAGTGTCTGGCCTTACATTTAGGTCTTTAATCCATTTTGAGTTTATTTTGGTGTATGCTGTTAGGGAGTGTTCTAATTTCATTCTTTCACATGTAGCTGTCCAGTTTTCCCAGCACCACTTATTGAAGAGGCTGTCTTTTCTCCACTGTATATTCTTGCCTCCTTTACCAAAGATAAGGTGACCATATGTGCCTGGGTTTATCTCTGGGCTTTCTGTCCTGTTCTATTGATCTGTCTTTCTGTTTTTATGCCAGTACCATAGTGTCTTGATTACTGTAGCTTTGTAGTGTAGTCTGAAGTCAGGGAGCCTGATTCCTCCAGATCCATTTTTCTTTCTCCAGATTGCTTTGGCTATTCCGGGTCTTTTTGCGTTTCCATACAAATTGTGAAAATTTTTATTCTAGTTCTGTGAAAAATGCCACTGGTAGTTTGATAGGGATTGCACTGAATCTGTACATTGCTTTGGATAATATAGTCATTTTCACAATGTTGATTCTTCCAATCCAAGAACATGGTATTTCTCTCCATCTGTTTGTATCATCTTTAATTTCTTTCATCAGTGTCTTATGGTTTTCTGCATACAGGTCTTTTGTCTCCTTAGGCAGGTTTATTGCTAGGTATTTTATTCTTTTTGTTGCAGTAGTAAATGGGAGTGTTTCCTTAATTTCTCTTTCAGATTTTTCATCATTAGTGTATAGGAATGCAAGAGATTTCTGTGCATTAATCTTGTATCCTGCCACTTTACCAAATTCATTGATTAGCTCTAGTAGTTTTCTGGTAGCATCTTTAGGATTCTCTATGTATAATATCATGTCATCTGCAAACAGTGACAGCTTTACTTCTTCTTTTCCAATTTGTATTCCTTTTCTTTTTCTTCTCTGATTGCTGTGGCTAAAACTTCCAAAACTATGTTGAATAATAGTGGTGAGAGGGCAACCTTCTCTTGTTCCTGATCTTAGTGGAAATGGTTTCAGTTTTTCACCACTGAGAACGATGTTGGCTGTGGGTTTGTCATATATGGCCTTTATTATGTTGAGGTAAGTTCCCTCTATGCCTACTTTCTGGAGGGTTTGTATCATAAATGGGTGTTGAATTTTGTCAAAAGCTTTTTCTGCATCTATTGAGATGATCATATGGTTTTTCTCCTTCAATTTGTTAATATGGTTTATCACATTGATTGATTTGCATATACTGAAGAATCCTTGCACTCCTGGGATAAACCCACTTGATCATGGTGTATGATCCTTTTAATGTGCTGTTGGATTCTGTTTGCTAGTATTTTGTTGAGGATTTTTGCATCTATGTTCATCAGTGATATTGGCCTGTAGTGTTCTTTTTTTTGTGACATCTTTTTCTGGTTTTGGTGTCAGGGTGGTGGTGGCCTCGTAGAGTGAGTTTGGGAGTGTTCCTCCCTCTGCTGTATTTTGGAAGAGTTTGAGAAGGATAGGTGTTAGCTCTTCTCTAAATATTTGATAGAATTCGCCTGTGAAGCCATCTGGTTCTGGGCTTTTGTTTGTTGGAAGATTTTTAATCACAGTTTCAATTTCAGTGCTTAGGATTGGTCTGTTTGTGTTTTCTATTTCTTCCTGGTTTAGTCTCGGAAGGTTGTGCTTTTCTAAGAATTTTTCCGTTTCTTCCAGGTTGTCCATTTTATTGGCATAGAGTTGCTTGTAGTAATCTCTCATGATCCTTTGTATTTCTGCAGTGTCAGTTGTTACTTCTCTTGTTTCATTTCTAATTCTATTGATTTGAGTCTTTTCCCTTTTTTTCTTGATGAGTCTGGCTAATGGTGTATCAATTTTGTTTATCTTTTCAAAGAACCAGCTTTTAGTTTTATTGATCTTTGCTATCGTTTCCTTCATTTCTTTTTCATTTATTTCTGTTCCGATCTTTATGATTTCTTTCCTTCTGATAACTTTGGAGGGATTTTTTGTTCTTGTTTCTCTAATTGCTTTAGGTGTAAGGTTAGGTTGTTTGTTTGAGATGTTTCTTGTTTCTTGAGGTAGGATTGTATTGCTGTAAACTTCCTTCTTAGAACTGCTTTTGCTGCAACCCATAGGTTTTGGGTCATCATGTTTTCATTGCCAGTTGTTTCTAGGTATTTTTTGATTTCCTCTTTGACGTCTTCAGTGATCTCTTAGTTATTTAGTAGTGTATTGTTTAGCCTCCATGTGTTTGTATTTTTTACAGATTTTTTTCCTGTAATTGATATCTAGTCTCTTAGCATTGTGGTTGGAAAAGACACTTGATACGATTTCAATTTTCTTAAATTTACCAAGGCTTGATTTGCGCCCCAAGATATGATCTATCCTGGAGAATGTTCCATTAGCAGTGGAGAAGAAAGTGTATTCTGTTGTTTTTGGATGGCATGTTCTATAAATATCAATTGTCTGTCTTATTTACTGTATCATTTAAAGCTTGTGTTTCCTTATTTCTTTTCATTTTGGGTGCTCTGTCCCTTGGTGAAAGTGGGGTGTTAAAGCCCCCTACTATTCTTGTGTTACTGTCAAGTTCCCCTTTTATGGCTGTTAGCATTTGCCTTATGTATTGAGGTGCTCCTATGTTGGGTGCATAACTATTTACAATTGTTATATCTTCTTCTTGGATTGACCATTTAATCATTATGTAGTATCCTTCTTTGTCTCTTGTAATAGTCCTTATTTTAAAATCTGTTTTGTCTGATATGAGAATTGCTACTCCAGCTTTCTTTTGATTTCCATTTGCATGGGATATCTTTTTCTGTCCCCTCACTTTCAGTCTGTATGTGTCCCTAGGTCTGAAGTGGATCTCTTGTAGACAGCATATATATGGGTCTTGTTTTCTGTATCCATTCAGCCAGTCTATTTCTTTTGGTTGGAGCATTTAATCCATTTACATTTAAGGTAGTTATTGATATGTACATTCCTATTACCATTTTCTTAATTGTTGTGGGTTTGTTATTGTATGTCTTTTCCTTCTCTTGTGTTTCCTGACTAGAGAAATTCCTTTAGCATTTGTTGTGAAGCTGGTTTGGTGGTGCTGAATTATCTTAGCTTTTGCTTGTCTGTAAAGGTTTTAATTTCTCCGTTGAATCTGAATGCGATGCTTGCTGAGTAGAGTAATCTTGGTTGTAGTTTCTTCCCTTTCATCACTTTAAATATGTCCTGCCACTCCCTTCTGGCTTGCAGAGTGTCTGCTGAAAGATCAGCTGTTAACCTTAATGGGATTCCCTTGTATGTTATTTGTTGCTTTTCCCTTGCTGCTTATAATATTTTTTCTTTGTATTTAACTTTTGATAGTTTGTTTAATATTTTTCTTGGAGTGTTTCTCCTTGGATTTATCTTGTATTGGACTCTCTCTGCTTCCTGGACTTGATTGACTATTTCCTTTCCCATATTAGGGAAGTTTTCAACTATAATCTCTTCAAATATTTTCTCAGTCCCTTTCTTTTTCTCTTCTTCTTCTGGGACCCCTATAATTAGAATGTTGGTATGTTTAATGTTGTCCCAGAGGTCTCTGAGATTTTCCTCAATTCTTTTCATTCTTTTTTCTTTATTCTGCTCTGTGGTAGTTATTTCCACTATTTTATATTCCAGGTCACTTATCCGTTCTTCTGCCTCACTTATTGATTCCTTCTAGAGAATTTTAAATTTCATTTATTGTGTTGTTCATCATTGTTTGTTTACTCTTTTGTTCTTCTAGGTCCTTGTTAAACGTTTCTGAACCAACCTTACCCACTGGGGGCAGACACCAAAAACAACAGGAACTATGAACCTGCAGCCTGTGAAAAGGGGACCCCAAACACAGTAAGTTAAGCAAAATGAGCAGACAGAGAAATACACAGCAGATGAAGGAGCAAGGTAAAAACCCACCAGATCAAACCAGTGAAGGGGAAATAGCCAGTCTACCTGAAAAAGAATTCAGAGTAATGATAGTAAAGATGATCCAAAATCTTGGAAATAGAATGGAGAAAATACAAGTCCTAAAGTTTTGTGATTCTGTACGAACACTCAGAATGACCTCTCCCTTCTCTGAACTTTCAGAGAAGCACTTTAAATATACGTAACCTTGTATCATTTTGCACTTAAATATATGTGGCCTGGGGTCATTCTCTAGTAGTGTCATGTGAGTCTCTCATATCTTTCTCCAAAAATGGGCACTATATTGATTATTTCTCTTGTATAGTTTGCCATGCCAAACAGTGCTGAGCATACACTAGTCAAGACCTACTTATTGGCTTATTTAGTATATAAACCTATAACCAGTGAATCAACATCTACTGAAAGGTACAAATACTTTGAAGAGTTGCTAGTGCTATATAAGTGAAAGATTAATTCCACTCTCTTCCAGGCATTCCTGAATACTTTTCTTGGGTCATTGAACATATTTAATGTATTCATTTAAAAGCATAGCAAGGGTGCCTCTTTTCAAGGTCTTAGTGATGGATTTAATGAAGAGTATATCAGAGGAGTCTACAGGGCTGACTCTCAAGCAGGAGATAATAGAATGCAGCTGAATGCATTAAAGCTTCCAAGACTTTACATTTTCTGCCTTACATGACATTATATCATTTTACTCCAGCTCACTTAGAAATTGTTCATTTTGAAAGTGACTGAGGTTGGTATTTTTGAGAAATTGTTTGTTACCTCTTGTTTCCTAATCTCCGTTCTTCCTAAGCTCAAAACATGAAAATATAAGACATAAAGGATCAAGCTTTCTGATGCATAGATATAGATATATAGAATCTCTTTCAATGATTTAAACCTGTGGAGTAGGTAGACCAGGAGACTCCAGATTTATTACCTTTAAGTTTGTGCAGATACTTCCCCCTCTCTCACACTCTTTCAATGCTTAAATCCTAATGTTGGACCTCTTACATCATGCATGATATCTAAATGGGGTAATAAATCTTACTGTAGAGCAAGTAAAAATTGTCAAAATTTGAGACAATATGGATGGACTTAGAGGGTATTATGCTAAGTGAAATAAGTCAGACAGGGGAAAAAAATGCTGTATGATCTCACATATATGTGGAATCTAAAAAAACGAAGAAGCAAGCAAACAAAACAAAATGAAAACAGGCTCATAGACACAGAGAACAGATTGCTGGTTGCCAGAGGGGAGGGGATGGTAGGAAAGGGGCTGTAGGAGAGCAGAGTAGGGCACAATGCCCAGTTAAGAGACTGTGGTAATATTCTAGGAGAGAGATGAGGGTCTGTTGGAGAAAAGTGTCAAAGAGTTCAGAGAAAATTGTCTAGAATCCTGAGATATTTGGGTGGTAGAACAGACAAGACTAGATGATGGAGTCCAGGTGAAGTTTGAGGGAGATAAAGGGATCGGAAATGGTGCCACATCTCTAGCCTGAGTCACTGAATACAGGATGATACCTTTCACTGAGACAGTAAACACAGTAGGACGTTTGGGGGCAAGAAGATAGGATTTCAAGTTTGGACATGATATCTTTGAGGCATCAAAATGGGATTTTCTAGTAACCAGTCAGATATAGATGCAAGGAAAAAATCTGGGTGGAAGAGTGAGTAAATAGAGGGCAAATGATAGAATCCTGGAAAATACCAACATTAACAGGGATAAACACAGGATGAGGAGACTTTGAGGAGTATTCTGGAAAAGGACTCTGAGATTAAAGGGAGAAGAGGCTGAAGAGCACGTTGGAAAGGAGAACTTTAGGAACGTTATGGACTTCTCTCGCTAGATCAAACAAGACATGTCCAGAAACATGTTTGGCGAGACTGGGAGGGACAGAGCGGGAGGAACGGAAGTTGGACCGTGGGGGCCAAGAAAAGACTGGCAGCTTCTTTTTTCTCTGTACATTAAGAAGGGAAATTATTAACTGGCAGGGTTAAAATAGCCTTCTGGAGACCTGAAAATATGCTGAGAAGAGAAAGGGAGGAGCTGGGCAGAACCGAACACCCATGTGACCTTAGAGTCCGTACTTTTAGTGTGACAACAGTCTGAGCAGGTGGCTTATTTTTATTTATTTATTTTTTTGTTTGTTTATATAATATAGTTCATTCGCCAGACCAGAAATATCAGTTAGATGCTTTCTTCTTCAGGTAACAAAAAGCTAAATTACTGTGGCTTAAAGAAATAGTAGTTTATTTCCCCTCGTATGCTAGGAATTCTGTTTGTGGTGCCTGCAGGAGTAGGTTCAGCATCCCCCTGGGGTCAGGAATGGTGTCTTGGTGGTTTCCTTGGCCTTTGGCTCAGGGTTAAAAGATGGCTGCTGCAACTCCAGGCATCACATTCGCATCTAAAGGAGGAAGAAGGAAGGGAAGTATAGGCAATTTTTTTTAATCAAAAAAGCAAAAGCTTTAGCAGAAACTACCTGTTATGTCTAACTGGCCAGAGTTATGCCATATGACACTTATAGATTCAAGAAGACGCAGGAAAGTAAGTATCTAACTTTTCTATAACAAAAACAGAAAAGGGAAATGAGAATCGCGAATGGGTGTTGAATGAGCCCAACCCAAAGTGACATCCACACCAGGTGTCAGTGTGGGGAAGGTGGAGAAGTGGGTAGATTCAGGTTTGGGTTTTTCACGTAGACCCCATGAAAGACAGATAGAGTAAGAATATAAAGGAAGCAGTCAAGAGAGTGTTTGAAATTATAATTTATGGAACTTAAAAGACTAGAAGAGGATTTATCCATAGGTAAACAGTAAAGAAACTAGATGTTTTCAAAAAGCCAAGAACAGCAGTAGTGAGATCAACTAAGTGAGAAAGTTGGATGGGATAGAAGTGTGGTCTGTAAAAGTAGTTTGAATTCGTGATCTCAAATGCTGGAGCTGGTTTATCAAGGTCAGTGATAAAGCAGTAGAATTTCATCTTTGTATATAAAGCAAGTAGAAGCCATTGTAAGTTTTCAAATGGATGAATAGGGAGAGAAGAAAGTAATATGAAACGTCGTCTGTGGGCAGCCTATTCTGATAGCTCGTGACGAAGTATTTTGGAAGCAACAAAGAATAGAATCAACTATGGAAACGTAAGTTATAGCATTTGCTCATAGACTTTCATCGAAGGCCATCCAAGTATTATAATATATTGAACTAGTGCTCAATAAGAATAGTTTCTGCTTTAAAATGTATATGCTTTTCTCATATCGTGAAGTCAACCTTTAAGCCATGTCATTAAATGCCAGTCACACTGATCCCAGATGGAAACGATGGTTGATCCATTCCATGGGCACCTAGTCTTCAAGCCACATCATCCATGAGCTTGGTACTCAATAACTGAGCTCTAAGGCGTATGTCAGTGAATTAGACTAAGCAGATGTGGAAGACCAGTGTTTTAGCTTGTCTTAAATTAAGCGGACCTCCTGATTAAGAATCACAACTCGTTTCCACAAGTGTAGTTTTGAAAGGGAGTTCTGTATAATGATGCCAGATCACTTTTCATAAATCTTCAAACATTGTCAACAACTGGTGTCTTTTATGAAGTCAACAGTGCTTGTAATTAGAGAAGAATTAGCAGAGACCTGCCCGAGGCAAAAAGTAAACTGAAATTGACTAGGAACTGCAATCCCCCTGGGTAGATTCATTCAGAACATTAGAGAAAGATCCTAATTCCTTGAGATTTTGAAATCACTCTTTACTGTTAGTTTTAACAGGGAAACAAATTCAATGCCCTTAATGAACAAGCCAAGTCTGTAGATTTAAGATAAATATCAAATTCCCACTTTTTATGAATTTTTTTTTCAGGAAAAAAAAAAGTTTATCAGGGAAAAACAAAAGAAAACAGCAATCAACTTTAGCCCAGGATCCATTTTCAGTGACAGATATTGCATTAGCTCACCCACCTTCTGTTTAGTGGTGTGTAAACTAATTGCTTCTTTGGCATGCCTTTCCCCAGATTTTATAAAGTTAATGAATGTAAGGTGATGTAAAGGCAAACTGCTCAGCCCTGGAAGCTCAAGTTTTAAATAAGGTTGTTTGAAAGACTATTTCTATTAGTTAAAAGAGAAAGACCTTTTCACAGGGAGATCTAATTTCTTCTAATCTCTCTTGTTTGGTCTCTCCTCATGAGTTTTTCTAGAATTACTGTTAGTTCAGGCTCTGTTTGTCTTACACTCACTTCCCTAGTCTCTACTTTGATTTTTTCATTCAAATAATTGGATCTTAAACTGTAATAAATCCATTTTAACCAAACTTCTTGTTGTTGTTTGTAAAGTTTTCAACAACAGTGTAAAAAAGAATTGGCAAAGCTTGTAACTTGAGAAGTCTCACTTTTTAGATACTAAGCTAGGAAAAGGGATAATAAATTAACTTCTGAGTATGAATTGGGCTTGTCCAGTAGATTGAATCATTATTGAAAAATCTGACCACCTCTTTCCCCTCAGGACTCTGCCTTGATTCCTGTTCAGCCTACACATTAAACCCAAGAATCTCATCTCCAGCTTTCTTTGTGTCTTTGGTTTATGCTTATACGCTTAGCTTCTTCCTCTGTTCCCACTGAACCCCAACTAGGTAAACTTTACAGCAAAAGATTATTTCCTTCAACTCCTTTTTGCCTTGACAATTTTTCAATCATCCTTATACTTGCTGCACACTTTTCTTTTCCCCTAAATTTAGAGAAAATCAGAGAAATTTCCATCATAAAAATAAAATCTGTCTTCTTCTCTAAAGCATTCCCTAATTAAGTGGAAGTAAGAAATATTTCAAAATATTAAAAGTCTTACAGTATGTGCCTGTAGTTCCAAAACAACAGATTGAAAAGTGGGAGTTCCACCCATCCATTTGCAAATTTTTGCTAGCATTGTTTGATTTTGTTGTTACTAAGTTGATTGATTTGGCAAATTATTTTATGGTCTGGGCAAGCCTGTGTTTTCACGTTGCCAACCAACTGGTTAATCCATTAAAGAATCCCTCTGATGGATTTGTTCACGTCATGAAGACAAAATAAGATCGGCCTTTTCATTTTTAAGTCAAGATGTTGGGTGTCATATTTATATCAAAGATATATGTAATGTTTGCTTTTGCTATAACAAAAGATATTTTAAGCAATGTAGCAATGTTCTAGCTTTTAGAAAATTTCTTTAGGTGTTGTACAATTGTTTGCTTGTAGTGTTTCCATTTCTTATAACTATTTGTTTTCAGGGAGCTTAGCACATAATAGATGCTTACTATTTATTATGATTCGCCTTTTCTTGCTGCTGTTATCTATTATAAACTTTAAACTGCTGGATAATATCTGTTAAAATGCTTTCCAGATTCCTAAATAAATAAATTCTGAGTCTTTGCCTCATACAGAGAAATATTTCATCTTATGTATTAACAATGATTCATCAAGAAGGTCTTCAGCAAATGCCAATTACATGAATGGAAACTTTACCTGTGCCATATTTTACTAGTTTTACAACCCTTACATCTTACAGATGTGAAAATTGAGGCTCAGAGAGGTCAAATGAATTGTCCATGGTCATATAATTAACTGACAGTGAATGCGTGTAAGCCTGGGTTTTCTCGTTGTAAGTTTAGAGTAACGTGGGAATAATAAAGCAGTGTTGTTTGACTTCAAAGAAGCAAGAGAACATTTTGTAATGTACCTATGAGGGAAAGGTTCATGAAGAAAGTGGTACTATTTAAATTGATGGGCAGGATTTCAAGAGACAGGAATAGTGTGTATGAGTGTGTATGTGTGTGTGTTTTGGTGGGAGCACACCCAAACTAAAAGGAACAGCATAAGCAAAATCATGGTGATGGGAATATATGTGGCAACTTTGCAGAGACATAATCGACAGTTCGTATTAGATAATATTGGGGAATTGAGCTTTAAAGAAAAGTTGGTTTTAGATTCCAAAGTGCCTTAATACAAGGTGAATGAGTTTAGACTTTAATTAGGAGGTAATAAGGAGTAATCAAAAGTTTTAGATTTGAGGGGAAAATATGATGAATGTTGTGGTTCAGGAGTACTCATAAGATCCATTTGGACTGTGAGACACTTGAGAAATCTAGATTAGGTGGCAGATGATTGCAGTCATGTGAGCTTTAGATGATGGATGGCTGAACTGGGTTGATGAGAGTGACAGGGAGAAAGAAGGACCAGATGTGCCAGAGAGCCCGAACGAGGCCGCCTGTGGTAGATGGACAGAGCAAAGGGTCACATGCATTTTGAACCTGTGAGACAAGAAGAATCATGGTCTCATTTCTAGAATTTAGGGAAATATAGGGGACAGAAGCTGATTTATGGAGGGAAGGTGAATTTGCTTTGAGATATAACTCTTTGGAGTTACTAGGACTTAATGTTAGAAAGAGCAAGTGAGAGTTTGTATTTCTTTACAAAGTGGTTTTGTAGTTAGCGAAATATTTCACCAGGTGACGCAAATGTTGACACCTTGTCCATTTCCACCTCTACCTCTTGGCAAACACCTGTGCCTTCGTTCCATGCATCTTCTTCTCTCATTTCCTCTTTTTCAAGTCCTAACTAAACCACAAAGACTCCTCAAATCCTCACTCTATCATAAAGCTTCTCCTAGTCACCTCAAAGTGTTACCTCCCTTTGTTAATCTTTTTTTTAAGAGTCTTTACTTTTTTAAAAACAGTTTTAAGTTTATAACAAAATTGAGAGGAAGGTACAGAGATTTCCCATGTACTCCCTGCCCCCCACCCATGCATGGCCTCCTCCATTATCAACATCACTCACCAGAATGATACTTTTTTTTTTTTATCAAGGATAAACCTGCACTGCACTGATCATAATCACGCAAAGTCCATAGCTTACCTTAGGGTTCACTCTTGGTATTGTACAATCTCTAGGTTTGGATAAATGTATAATTACGTACATCCATCATTATAATATCCTACAGATTTTTTTTCACTGCCCTAAAAATCCTCTGTGCCCTTCGTCCATCTTTTGTATGATTTAGTGTTTATGGAATTCCTTGGAAAATGAGATAAATGTATTGAATTCTAGAACTGGAAGGGATATGACATTTTATATTTTGCTAGTAAATTTTCTTTCTCATTTCCTGTAATAAGAAAAGTATCTTCTTTATCTCCCCCAATAGCATCTATTCACTGCCAACTCCCAGCTGATGATCACACTTCATATTTTCTTGGGAAAATAGAAGCTATCAGACAATTATTATCTAATCTTCCCAACACCAAATCCACTGATAAACCTGCATCTACCTTAAACTTTATGAAATTCGAGAAATAATTCTATCTTTTTCACAGTTACATCTTCTTCTTGTGACAGTGTTTTCTCTTAGCTTTTGTGAAATCACCTACTGTCTCACTGGCTACTCTTTCTTCATCCCTTTGGCCACCTTCTTTTCCACTGCCATATTGATAAATATTGGGTGGTCCCACAGCTCATTCTTGGACCTCTTTCTCTAGATATACTCACTTCTTAGAAAATCTCATGAGTTCCATTGGCTTTAAATCAATGTATGTGGATTTATACCCAGTGATATATCCATCCCTTAGTACTCCCTCAAGTCCAGGCTTAGATATCAAACTGCACACCTGACACTTCCATTTCCATGTGTGATGATAGATATCTAAAATATCCAAAACAGGAGTTGTGATCCCACCAACTCCTGACAAACTCTTCTTCCTCTGTTATTACCCATCTGTATTTATGGTATCATCATCTACATACTTACTCTAGTCATGAATCTGGGAGTCAGCTGAGATTCCCTTTCTTCCTTCTACTTCTAAATCTGATCTACCAGAAACAAACTTACGAGTATTGCTCTGGCTGCTATATGAAGAATAAGGGACAAGGGTAAAGCAGCAGGCAGTTGAGAGATTTTGCACGACCGTAATCCAGAGGAGAGGTTATGGTAGTTTGGACCAGGTTGCTACTGCGGTGGGGAACAACTGGTCAGAGTTTGTATACATTTAATACGTAGAGTCTATAGGTTCTTCCTGGAGAAGTGTAGTGAAACAGCAAGGCTTTTGGTGTTAATAACTGGAAATGCCTTTTTACTGAGATGGGGAAAACCTTGGGAGCAACAGGGTTTGAGAGAGAAAATAAGGTATGGATTTCAGACAAGATTTCTTTTAGACATTTAAATGGAGAAGTCTAGTAGGTACTGATATGATTCTGGAATTTGGAAGAGAGGGGGGGACTGCAGATAATCATTTATGAGGTGCCAAGTGTACAGGCGGCATTTGAAATTGAAACTGGATGCAACTACTTAGGGCCTAAATATGGATGGATAAGAGAGGAGGTGAGGAATGACTCCTGGGGTACCCCACTATCTAGGGTTTGGAAAGATGAGGGGTAACGTACATAGACATAATTTCCTTATCTCTCTTGACTTACTTATTGATATAGCTTATTTTCTATTTCATCATGGGTATGGTGAATTTCTGGGTATTATCCTTGTTGGCCTCTGTTTTTTCAACTTCCTAATTAATAATCAAAATGAATCATCCTTAAATTTATATAGGCATTTATTGCCTTCTATTTATTTATGATTAACATGATTTTAAAAAATTCCTTTCAAGCAACAGTTAAAGATAGAATTAAAACTAAACACACGATTGAATTGTTATAAAATAAGTAACTTTGAGGGACAAATCCTAAATCTTCAAAACTGGGGGAAAATAGTGTACATCAAATAGATTTCCATGCAGCCACTGATGGTCAATTCCCAATTCATACACTCTACATACTAGGTAAAAGTTGTATAGTACTAGCAATGTATACTCATGAGAATAATGCAACTCATGAGTTTTTTGACCTGAGATCTACTACCATTGGGAGGTCTTTTCCAATAAATCCATAAATTCATTGAAATTGTATGTAATATTTTGTGTTTAAGGGTATTTTTAGCAGAGAAGAGCTACATAGCTTCTTTACATTCTTAAAGAAAACCATAAACTCTAAAACATTATAAACCACTTTAAACATACAGCTTTAAAGTAAATTCTACATTTCTTCCAAGTATAGGCCACTGGAAACTTTAAAAAGGCAATGTTATATTCAGAAGACATAGGGGATAAGGGAACAAAAAGGATAAGAATTCAGTCTTTACTGAATTTCAACAATAGGCATATTCTGAAAGAAGCATGGGGAGAGTTGTTGTTTGAGGGATAAAAGATTAGATTCCACATGAAGGTAAGCACAATGTCAATTCTGGTGTTTTGTGTGTTACCATTTTGTTTTTCATTTTTCTTTTTGAAAAAGGGCTTAAGTTTTTCCTTAGTTGATTTTAGGAGAACATCCCCATTAAATATGATAGAAGGTGAGAAGTTATTTTGCGCTACAGTAAACTATACAGAATGCTCCAGGGTCTGAAAGATCTTGCTTGGCTCTTCTTAACGATGTCCACATTGTGGGTGGGGACAGCCTGGGCTAGAATGGAGAGTTGAAGTCTTGACTAAGAGATCAAAAAGTGGATAGGACAAAAATGTAATGCCTGGGAATCTGGACAGTCGGTCCATCCTGTATTAAGACGAGGATTTGTTCTGTGATTTGCACTCAAGGGAGTTTTCTGCTGCATAGCTATTTATCGCCAGTGTTTTCAGAATTTCATTAAAAATTGCACATGTTAAGCGCAGCTTCAAATAGTTGTTCTTTTGGGAAACAAGTTCTAACTTTACGCCATTTTGCTCTTTTGGAAGACAGTTATGTCTGACTTTACATTACTTTAAAGGAACATTCCCAATTTCAGAAATCTCTGTTCTAGCACGGTGACTAGAGCCCACAGCAAGCAGCGTGAGGTGGGCTGGCGCCTGAGCTTGTCGTTCATTGGGTTTCATGGCAGTATCACAGCTGCTTCAGTAGACAGGCTTGAAATGCTGTCTTTGGAGACCTCTGTGTTTCCATTCTTTTGTTAAATTAGGCGCTTTTAACAATCCAGGTTTTTTTTTTTTCAAGCAATAAATTTGACTACACTTTTTGGAAGTTCTCTAAAATTTTAAAAAGTTGATTTAGGTAACTTTTATTAAAATTTAACATTGTATTTTATTTTCATTTCTTTATAATCTAAGGTTTTTAAAACTTAAAACTTCGTAAATAAATTTACCTGTGGAAATTCTGTTCCTTGACTGTCGGGATTCATGGATATTCTGGCGTGGAAATAAACACATACATAGAATCCAAAGAACCTAAAACAAAATATTTAAAGAACAAAAGTCTTCAAAATATTTAAAGAACAAAATAAATTAAAATGGTGTCTTAACCTTGACTACTAATAACCAATGTTAGAACCACTAGTTAGACCTTTTAAGTGGATTTTGGAGTACACTCTATAATCTAATGCTAATTTGTTTTGTAATATGGACAGCAGTCTTACAAAATGAAAATATATGAAAAACAAATCCACCCACCTGGCTAGTGTCTTGAAGTCACTTATAATGATGAGCTCTCGGAGGTGTTTTTCTGAATGTTCTCTAATGGACTTTCATTCAGAAGTAAATGATTTGGCAGATGGAATATTTTCATTCTTGATTTAATATACCATATTTCAGAATTTTCTTCACTATGATTTCTTTTGCCAGTTTTAGCAGACAGTGGCAGCTGTAGAATTAATTAATGTGCACTCACTTTTGAGCCAAATAACATTAAAAATGGAAATGATAACACCTATATTCACTTATTTAGCCAAATGAAACCTTTAGAACAATGCCAAACATGGAAGTTAAGCAGAAAAAAATAAAGGTTCTCTAAGCAGATGAAATATTCATTATAAAGCCATTATATTATATCTTTCTGCTTTTCTGTGAGAATCTTTTGGACAAATGGTCTGGATAATAGCACATGTTTAGCAGGTGCCAAATGGATGACACTTTATACCTGATGCTAAGCGACCCCTTTAGTTGACTTTCTGGTCCACAGAGAATGAACACCAAAGGTGTTTAAGGAGATTAGGGAAGAAGGACCTCCTAGGGAAACATGTCTGTAACGGGGCTGGGGAAGGGAGAAAAATTCATAGTCTGAGAACAAGGGGAAAAATTAGAAAAAAAAATATTAAAAAAAAGAAATAGATATGAGAACCACAAAACCAAAACAGTTTTGGACTGCGTAATATAGCTTAAAAACATCCTACTGGCACTGAAAATAGCACAGAGTAAAAATATATGCCACAATGACGTTCTTGGTTCATATTAAAATTTAATCATGTTCAGTGTTTCTATTTAACCCAAAGACAACTGATTAATGCAAATGATTCATACACTGAGAATCAGCTTATCCTTAATGGAACTAACCAACTTGGTAGACAGACAGGCTAGATTTTACTCTGAAGGCAGCCATATTCCATGCCAGTGCTGTCCAGTATAAACACAATGTGAGTCCATATGTAATTTAAAATTTTCTGGTAGTAAAATTTAATTTAATTTAACATTAAATTAAATACAGTGAAATAAGTAAAATTACTTTCAATAATATATTTATTTAGGGTATATATCCAGAATATTATCATTTCAATATATAATCAACATTAAAAATCATCAGTGAAATATTTTACAAATTTTTGCCATTCAGTCTTTGAATCCAGTGTATGTTTTACACTTACAGCAAAAATGTCTCAATTCGGATGCTAAATATTCACCTGAAATACTTGATCTCTATTTAGACTTATAAAACTTGCAGTTGAAAGGGAAACTCACGTACGGAAATTGTTCCAAACACACTTAAAAGTTTTCTAAAAATTGAATGGAGTATCGTTTTTAAGTTAAATTTAGGTTACTTTGAAATTAAATCAAATTGAAAATTCACTTGTTTAGTTGTCTTAGCCACATTTCATGTGCTCACTAGCCACATGCAGTTAGTGGTGACAGTATTGGATGGTGCTGCCCTATATGGATGTCTTTAGATGAGATTCTAAAGCCCAAGTAAAAATGGATATCAAAACCAAGGATTCAAGGTTTGGAAGAATTAGATGTATTTATAAAGGACCTGTCATATACTCGTGACTCAATGAATGAAGGATAAATATTTCCATATAAAATCATTTACATTTTTTTATTTTAAAGAAATAAGTTGTAGTTTTTTTTTTTTTAAACATCTTTATTGAAGTATAATTGCCTTACAATAGTGTGTTAGCTTCTGCTTTATAACAAAGTGAATCAGTTATACATATACAATATGTTCGCATTTCTCTTCCCTCTTGCATCTCCCTCCCTCCCACCCTCCCCATCCCACCCCTCTAGGTGGTCACAAAGCACCGAGCTGATCTCCCTGTGCTATGCGGCTGCTTCCCACTAGCTATCTATTTTACATTTGGTAGTGTATATATGTCCATGACACTCTCTCACCCTGTCACATCTCACCCCACCCCCTCCCCATATCATCAAGTCCATTCTCTAGTAGGTCTGTGTCTTTATTCCCGTCTTGCCACTAGGTTCTTCATGGCCTTTTTTTTTTTTTTTTCCTTAGATTCCGTATATATGTGTTAGCATACTGTATTTGTTTTTCTCTTTCTGACTTACTTCACTCTGTATGACAGACTCTAACTCCATCCACCTCATTACAAATACCTCCATTTCATTTCTTTTTACGGCTGAGTAATATTCCATTGTATATATGTGCCACATCTTCTTTATCCATTCATCTGTCGATGGACATTTAGGTTGCTTCCATGTCCTGGCTATTGTAAATAGAGCTGCAATGAACATTGTGGTACATGACACTTTTTGACCTATGGTTTTCTCAGGGTATATGCCCAGTAGTGGGATTGCTGGGTCGTATGGTAGTTCTATTTGTAGTTTTTTAAGGAACCTCCATACTGTTCTCCATAGTGGCTGTATCAATTTACATTCCCACCAACAGTGCAAGAGTGTTCCCTTTCCTCCACACCCTCTCCAGCATTTATTGTTTCTAGATTTTTTGATGGCCATTCTGACCGGTGTGAGATGATATCTCATTGTAGTTTTGATTTGCATTTCTCTAATGATTAATGATGTTGAGCATTCTTTCATGTGTCTGTAGGCCATCTGTATATCTTCTTTGGAGAAATGTCTATTTAGGTCTTCTGCCCATTTTTGGATTGGGTTGTTCGTTTTTTTGTTATTGAGCTGCATGAGCTGCTTGTAAATCTTGGAGATTAATCCTTTGTCAGTTGCTTCATTTGCAAATATTTTCTCCCATTCTA
Organism: Balaenoptera ricei; assembly: GCF_028023285.1. Taxonomy (NCBI): domain Eukaryota; kingdom Metazoa; phylum Chordata; class Mammalia; order Artiodactyla; family Balaenopteridae; genus Balaenoptera; species Balaenoptera ricei. The sequence goes on along the minus strand of NC_082659.1, from coordinate 5,171,070 downwards.
AGGGTTGTCTTTTGGTCTTGTTTATGGTTTCCTTTGCTGTGCAAAAGCTTTTAAGTTTCATTAGGTCCCATTTGTTTATTTGTGTTCTTATTTCCATTTCTCTGGGAGCTGGGTCAAAAAGAATCTTGCTGTGATGTATGTCATAGAGTGTTCTGCCTATGTTTTCCTCTAAGAGTTTGATAGTGTCTGGCCTTACACTTAGGTCTTTAATCCATTTGGAGTTTATTTTTGTGCATGGTGTCAGGGAGTGTTCTAATTTCATACTTTTACATGTACCTGTCCAATTTTCCCAGCACCACTTATTGAAGAGGCTGTCTTTTCTCCACTGTATATGCTTGCCTCCTTTATCAAAGATAAGGTGACCATATGTGTGTGGGTTTATCTCTGGGCTTTCTATCCTGTTCCATTGATCTATATTTCTGTTTTTGTGCCAGTACCAAACTGTCTTGATTACTGAAGCTTTGTAATATAGTCTGAAGTCAGGGAGCCTGATTCCCCCAGCTCCATTTTTCGTTCTCAAGATTGCTTTGGCTATTCGGGGTCTTTTGTGTTTCCATACAGATTGTGAAATTTTTTGTTCTAGTTCTGTGAAAAATGCCAGTGGTAGTTTGATAGGGATTGCATTGAATCTGTAGATTGCTTTGGGTAGTAGAGTCATTTTCACAATGTTGATTCTTCCAATCCAGGAACATGGTATATCTCTCCATCTATTTGTATCATCTTTAATTTCTTTCATCAGTGTCTTATAATTTTCTGCATACAGGTCTTTTGTCTCCTTAGGTAGATTTATTCCTAGATATCTTATTCTTTTTGTTGCAATGGTAAACGGGAGTGTTTTCTTAATTTCACTTTCAGATTTTTCGTCATTAGTGTATAGAAATGCAAGAGATTTCTGTGCATTAATTTTGTATCCTGCTACTTTACCAAATTCATTGATTAGCTCTAGGAGTTTTCTGGTAGCCTCTTTAGGATTCTCTATGTATAGTATCATGTCATCTGCAAATAGTGACAGCTTTACTTCTTCTTTTCCGATTTGGATTCCTTTTATTTCTTTGTCTTCTCTGATTGTTGTGGCTAACACTTCCAAAACTATGTTGAATAATAGTGGTGAGAGTGGGCAACCTTGTCTTGTTCCTGATCTTAGTGGAAATGGTTTCAGTTTTTCACCATTGAAGACAATGTTGGCTGTGGGTTTGTCATATATGGCCTTTATTATGTTGAGGAAAGTTCCCTCTATGCCTACTTTCTGCAGGGCTTTTATCATAAATGGGTGTTGAATTTTGTCGAAAGCTTTCTCTGCATCTATTGAGATGATCATATGGTTTTTCTCCTTCAATTTGTTAATATGGTGTATCACATTGATTGATTTGCATATATTGAAGAATCCTTGCATTCCTGGGATAAACCCCACTTGATCATGGTGTATGATCCTTTTAATGTGCTGTTGGATTCTGTTTGCGAGTATTTTGTTGAGGATTTTTGCATCTATGTTCATCAGTGATATTGGCCTGTAGTTTTCTTTCTTTGTGACATCTTTGTCTGGTTTTGGTATCAGGGTGATGGTGGCCTCGTAGAATGAGTTTGGGAGTGTTCCTCCCTCTGCAATATTTTGGAAGAGTTTGAGAAGGATAGGTGTTAGCTCTTCTCTAAATGTTTGATAGAATTCACCTGTGAAGCCATCTGGTCCTGGGCTTTTGTTTGTTGGAAGGTTTTTAATCACAGTTTCAATTTCAGTGCTTGTGATTGGTCTGTTCATATTTTCTATTTCTTCCTGGTTCAGTCTCGGCAGTTTGTGCATTTCTAAGAATCTGTCTATTTCTTCCAGGTTGTCCATTTTATTGGCATAGAGTTGCTTGTAGTAATCTCTCATGATCTTTTGTATTTCTGCAGTGTCAGTGGTTATTTCTCCTTTTTCATTTCTAATTCTATTGATCTGAGTCTTCTCCCTTTTTCTCTTGATGAGTCTGGCTAATGGTTTATCAATTTTGTTTATCTTCTCAAAGAACCAGCTTTTAGTTTCATTGATTTTTGCTATTGTTTCCTTCATTTCTTTTTCATTTATTTCTGACCTGATCTTTATAATTTCTTTCCTTCTGCTGGCTTTGGGGTTTTTTTGTTCTTCTTTCTCTAATTGCTTTAGGTGCAAGGTTAGGTTGTTTATTCGAGATGTTTCCTGTTTCTTGAGGTAGGCTTGTATTGCTATAAACTTCCCTCTTAGCACTGCTTTTGCTGCGTCCCATAGGTTTTGGGTCGTCGTATCTCCATTGTCATTTATTTCTAGGTATTTTTTGATTTCCCCTTTGATTTCTTCAGTAATCACTTCATTATTAAGTAATGTATTGTGTAGCCTCCATGTGTTTGTATTTTTTACAGATCTTTTCCTGTAATTGATATCTAGTCTCATAGCGTTGTGGTCGGAAAAGATACTTGATACGATTTCAATTTTCTTAAATTTACCAAGGTTTGATTTGTGACCCAAGATATGATCTATCCTGGAGAATGTTCCATGAGCACTTGAGAAAAATGTGTATTCTGTTGTTTTTGGGTGGAATGTCCTATAAATATCAATTAAGTCCATCTTGTTTAATGTATCATTTAAAGCTTGTGTTTCCTTATTTATTTTCATTTTGGATGATCTGTCCATTGGTGAAAGTGGGGTGTTAAAGTCCCCTACTATGATTGTGTTGCTGTCGATTTCCCCTTTTATGGCTGTTAGTACTTGCCTTATGTATTGAGGTGCTCCTATGTTGGGTGCATAAATATTTACAATTGTTATACCTTCCTCTTGGATCGATCCCTTGATCATTATATAGTGTCCTTCTTTGTCTCTTGTGATAGTCTTTATTTTAAAGTCTATTTTGTCTGATATGAGAATTGCTACTCCAGCTTTCTTTTGATTTCCATTTGCATGGAATATCTTTTTCCATCCCCTCACTTTCAGTCTGTATGTGTCTCTAGGTCTGAAGTGGGTCTCTTGTAGACAGCATATATATGGGTCTTGTTTTTGTATCCATTCAGCCAGCCTGTGTCTTTTGGTGGGAGCATTTAATCCATTTACATTCAAGGTAATTATCGATATGTATGTTCCTATTCCCATTTTCTTAAATGTTTTGGGTTTGTTATTGTAGGTGTTTTCCTTCTCTTGTGTTTCTTGCCTAGAGAAGTTCCTTTAGCATTTGTTGTAAAGCTGGTTTGGTAGTGCTGAACTCTCTCAGCTTTTGCTTGTCTGTAAAGGTTTTAATTTCTCCATCACATTTGAATGAGATCCTTGCTGGGTAGAGTAATCTTGGTTGTAGGTTCTTCTCCTTCATCACTTTAAGTATATCCTGCCACTCCCTTCTGGCTTGCAGAGTTTCTGCTGAAAGATCAGATGTTAACCTTATGGTGATTCCCTTGTGTGTTATTTTTTTTTTTTCCTTGCTGCCTTTAATATGTTTTCCTTATATTTAATTTTTGACAGTTTGATTAATATGTGTCTTGGCGTGTTTCTCCTTGGGTTTATCCTGTATGGGACTCTCTGTGCTTCCTGGACTTGATTAACTATTTCCTTTCCCATATTAGGGAAGTTTTCAACTATAATCTCTTCAAATATTTTCTCAGTCCCTTTCTTTTTCTCTTCTTCTTCTGGGACCCCTATAATTCGAATGTTGGTGCGTTTAATGCTGTCCCAGAGGTCTCTGAGACTGTCCTCAGTTCTTTTCATTCTTTTTTCTTTATCCTGCTCTGCAGTAGTTATTTCCACCATTTTATCTTCCAGGTCACTTATCCTTTCTTCTGCCTCAGTTATTCTGCTATTGATCCCATCTAGAGTATTTTTAATTTCATTTATTGTGTTTTTCATCATTGCTTGATTCCTCTTTAGTTCTTCTACGTCCTTGTTAAATGCTTCTTGCATTTTGTCTATTCTATTTCCAAGATTTTGGATCATCCTTACTATCATTATTCTGAATTCTTTTTCAGGTAGACTACCTATTTCCTCTTCATTTGTTAAGTCTAGTGTGTTTTGACCCTGCTCCTTCATCTGCTGTGTGTTTTTCTGTCGTCTCATTTTGCTTATCTTACTGTGTTTGGGGTCTCCTTATCACAGGTTGCAGGTTTGTAGTTCCCGTTGTTTTTGGTATCTGTCCCCAGTGGCTAAGGTTGGTTCAGTGGGTTGTGTAGGCTTCCTGGTGGAGGGAACTAGTGCCTGAGCTCTGGTGGATGAGGCTGGATCTTGTCTTTCTGGTGGGCACGTCCACGTCTGGTGGTGTATTTTGGGGTGTCTGTGGCCTTATTATGATTTTAGGCAGCCTCTCTGCTAATGGATGAGGCTGTGTTCCTGTCTTGCTAGTTGTTTGGCATAGGGTGTTCAGCCCTGTAGCTTGCTGGTCATTGAGTGATGCTGGGTCTTGATGTTGAGATGGAGATCTCTGAGAGATTTTTGCCGTTTGGTATTACGTGGAGCTGGGAGGTCTCTTGTGGACCAGTGTCCTGAAGTTGGCTCTCCCACCTCCGAGGTACGGCCCTGATGCCTGGCTGAAGCACCAAGAGCCTTTCATCCACATGGCTCAGAGTAAAAGGGAGAAAAAATAGAAAGAAAGAAAGAAAGGAAGGAAGGAAGGAAGGAAGGAAGGAGGAAGGAAGGAAGGAAAGAAAGAAAGAAAGAAAGAAAAGAAAGAAAGAAGCTATAATATAGTGAAGTAAAATAAAGCTATTGTAAAGCAAAGCTATACAGACAAAATCTCCCCCAGAAGCATATGCATATACACTCACAAAAAAAAAAGGAAAAGGGGAAAAATTAATATATCCTGCTCCCAAAGTCCACCTCCTGAATTTGGGATGATTCGTTGTCTATTCAGGTATTCAACAGATGCAGGCACATCAAGTTGTTTGTGGAGCTTTAATCCGCTTCTTCTGAGGCTGCTGGGACAGATTTCCCCTCCTCTTCTCTGTTCGCACAGCTCCTGGGGATCAGCTTTGGATTTGGACCCGCCTCTGCGTGTAGGTCGCCTGAGGGCGTCTGTTCCCCGCCCAGACAGGACGGGGTTAAAGGCGCAGCTGCTTCGGGGACTCTGGCTCACTCAGGCCGCGGGGAGGGAGGGGTACAGAGGAGGCGGGGCGAGCCTGCGGCGTCAGAGGCCGGCGTGACGTTGCAGCAGCCTGAGGCGCGCAGTGCGTTCTCCCGGGGGATGTTGTCCCTGGATCACGGGACCCTGGCAGTGGCGGGCTGCACGGGCTCCCGGGAGGGGCGGTGTGGAGAGTGACCTGTGCTCGCACACAGGCTTCTCGGTGGCGGCAGCAGCAGCCCCAGCGTCTCACGCCCGTCTCTGGGGTCCGCGCTGATCGCCGCGGCTCGCGCCAGTTTCTGGAGTTCGTTTAGGCGGCGCTCTGAATCCCCTCTCCTTGCGCGCCGCGAAACAAAGAGGCAAGAAAAAGTCTCTTGCCTCTTCGGCAGCTGCAGACTTTTTCCCGGACTCCCTCCCGGCTAGCTGTGGTGCACTAACCCCTTCAGGCTGTGTTCACGCCGCCAACCCCAGTCCTCTCCCTGCGATCCGACCGAAGCCCGAGCCTCAGCTCCCAGCCCCGCCCGCCCCGGCGGGGGAGCAGACAAGCCTCTCGGGCTGGTGAGCGCTGCTCGGCGCCGAGCCTCTGTGCGGGAGTCTCTCCGCTTTGCCCTCCGCACCCCTGTGGCTGCGCTCTCCTCCGTGGCTCCGAAGCTTCCCCCCTCTGCCACCCGCAGTCTCTGCCCGCGAAGGGGCTCCTAGTGTGTGGAAACCTTTCCTCCTTCACGGCTCCCTCCCACTGGTGCAGGGCCCGTCCCTATTCTTTTGTCTCTGTTATTTCTTTTTTCTTTTGCCCTACCCAGGTACGGGGGGAGTTTCTTGCCTTTTGGGAGGTCTGACGTTTTCTGCCAGCGTTCAGTGGGTGTTCTGTAGGAGCAGTTCCACGTGTAGATGTATTTCTACTGTATCTGTGGGAAGGAAGGTGATCTCCGCGTCTTACTCTTCCGCCATCTTCTCTCCTCCCCCTAAGTTGTAGTTTTATATAAATTTCATTTATGTAGGACATATTGCCCTTATGACCTGATGAAGATGTTAATATAGGTGATAAATGTCAGGTGATAGTGAAGCAAGGTATATTGATGTATACAAGAAACTTGTAGAGAAGGTGAATTATTTGAAGTAATTATTCAGAAGGTCTACAGCTGCTTCATTTCCTTTTATGGAAACTTTAATTTCAAGGGGACAGTAAAAGATGATCCCTTAAATATAAAATTGTTTATTTATATTTATATTGTTTTATTTAGAAAAAAGAAACTATCTGATTAGTGATTAACTGTGTCAAAAGGGAAAATAGTTCATTCTGCCTTTAAATTAGGAAAATGTATAATCAAATCCTTAATGTATGATATCCTGTATGGTGAGTTTTTAAAATACATTTCTGGGCATGTATGTGATAAACAAATCGTTTTCAGTTCTCTCACACATATGTGATGTTTAACTATTGAATGGTGGAGATTTTTCAAAAAGCTGTTTTGAATTATATGTGTAGAAGTTGCCTGTAATTCAATTGTGAACTTGCCTCTTGTAACTTTACCTAGTTATTTCATGTCTTATCTTTAGCATAAAATTATGCAAGACAGAAACTAACATGAATGTTTCCCCAAGAAAAATGGTTTTCTAAAAGTGTTTTTCTTTGTTTCCTAGTTCATAAATCCTGGAAATGTTTTTGAAAATAATGCCCTAAAACATTACATAATATTTGCAGTATTTAAAAGTTAAAAAGATGATAAAAAGATTGTTTTTCTTTACAGTAACAGTAAATTTTATCATCTTACATATACATAGATTTGTAGATAAATCCATTGTATGATTTCCAAAATACATGTTTCATATGTATTGTTGTATTTGATCCATATTTCATTTTTTGGGGTCCGCAAGGCCTTCACTGTTATCATGCTTTTCTAGACAAGGAAAATCAGGTGGGGAGGCTAAGTGACTTACCCATGGTGGCTTGTTAGCAATAGAACTAGACCCAAAACCCCAGCTTACAAGCCAGGATTTTCTCCACAATTCCTTAGAGCCAAGTCGCAAAGTATTTTTAGTATTCCCACTCACTCCGTGTCATTGAGAGCCAACAAATAATGATTTACATAAGACGATAAAGCGATGTATTCTATAGAGAGAAAACTGGGCTTGGATAGTTTTGGAGAAAGAAACAGAATCTCTGAAATTGACCTCATTATTTGAGCTTCTTCCCAGGAAACTTTTCTATATGTATTATATTTCCTAACTATGCTTGTAGAGACTTCATGAGTTTATCTTTTCTGTATTATTTTTCTTCTGAACTTTGTTGGGCAGCAGGGTAGCAGTGGAGCTACAAGTATAGCCTTTAGAATCTGGCAGGGATCATTGCCCTCAGACATCAGTAACGGGGCCCCTGCTCAGGGCCCCAGGCTTTTGTGATCCAAATAAAATTAAAGTTTGAGAAGCACTGCTCTAGAAAGCCCCACCCTGGTCCTCTTAGATGCCCCCTGTGAGCAAGGTGGCTATAGCTTCAAGGAAGGAGCCAAACCCTCTCTTTTTCAAACTGCACTCCAGGTACCTGGACCCCAAATTCTCTGAGCTAACAGCTCTTAATTTCTTTCCGGGACCTGGTTTGGTTTCTTTTCCAAATCAGCCCTTCCTGCATGGGTCACACCACCGCTGTGAGCTCTTCAAGCCCTGAGCTGGCCAAGGCTGACTGTTTGTGGTGTGTGTAGACAGCCTGGTGGATGTGACAGCTGGGACACCAGGAGTGAATGCATGTGGCTGCTTGTGCCACAGGACAGAGGCCACACTGAGAAGAGGTGGGCTTTGTTCCTGAGGATACCAAGGAATCTAGACATCCAGATTTGAACCTGATCTTCTAGGTTCTTATGAAGCAGTTTTTGTTAGGGTAAGAGTATCTGAGTTATTTCATTTAAAATTGATTAACAATTTGTCAAAATATTTAGATGTGTGGTATATGAGCCTTCATTTGTACTTTTGACTTGCATCTTTAAAAATGTTAGAGGTAGACCCTGCAAGCAGAAGTTGAATCCTACTTCAACTATTTAAGTAACTTTATAAATTTAAGCAAACATCCTTTACAATGTTCTGCTTCTTTGTCTAGAAAGGAGGAGTGATGATAGGACCCGTCTCTCCAGTTTGGTGCACCAAATATTGTGGTAGATGTAGAGTGTTTGGCCCAATGCTCAGAACATTTATGAAGTGTCTTCTCCCCCACACATGAGCTATTATCAGTTTTCCTTCTCATGGGTCTAATGCTGATATTTTGGCCATGTGATTGAAGTTATAGATAGAAAGATAGTGAAGCAGACCCTGTTTGGTTTAGGATGGATCATTTCTGGGCTGCCAATGAGATGTTAACTGACAGTCAGTCTTAACCTCCAGTTAACTGAACGAATCTTCATCCATGACTGAGTAACAGGACCAGAGTGCGTGATGCAGCAACCTCCTTGAGTTTCCCTCCTATTTCTGGGAGAAAGAAAAGCATCTAAGGCGGTTGTGAAAGGCATGGGAGGTTCTTTCTTAAGCACTGGTTCTGAAGTGCTGTTACTTCCATCAGAGCTCTCATACTTCCTTCTCCTTCCAGGTAGGGAGTGGGGGAGATCCTGCAGCCCAAGTAAGATCCAAGAATCACAGGGAGAGAAAAGATGTTCCCAGTGAGACAGACAGGAGTTGAGTGGAATATCCAAAAGGAGAGGAATAACTAGACTTAAGGAAAGCAAGAGATGAAGTCAGGGAAATGAAGCATCTGTCAGGCTAACCTGAAGAGAGAAGGGAAGTACAGGTACCAAGCGAATCTCTGGGGAGATTGCTTCTCTGAGACAGTGTGATGTGTGTGTGTGTGTGTGTGTTGCACATGCCTTTATTTTCTGGGTGTGTTTGGGTGTGTCTGCAGAAGCTGCGAAGTGTAGGTTTAGAATCTTGGTGTGGATAATAATTAACATTCGTGAGCCCAGGGGGAACTTTACCAAATGCAATTCTGGCACAAAAGCTTTGCAAGGGAAGGCTTTATTTATTTTGCATTTTATAAAGAAATGTTAAATTCTAGTGAAAAAGTCTGTTTCTAGATATTTCTATATAGCTTTCACCAAAAATATTTTAATAAACCTTTCTGTCATCTTGGAGTTTTTCTCATGCTGAATTGAACTCTCATTTCAAGGAATATTTCTAGTTTGAAACAAGATCATCCCTGTGTGACTATAGCATTAATCAGTGTCATACATTAAGGTGTAAAATAACATTTTAAGCATGATCTTTGGATTACAGATTTGTGTAACAACCCACATGGGTTTGAGGAAAACTTGCTCAGTGTTACATCTGGAATTTAAACTTGGAATTTTCATTTAATTGGGCATTCATTCAAGATGCTTATTTAGATTTTTTCCCCCATCTATTATACCATACCTATGAAATTTGGTTCAGGACATTGGCTTTCTTTCCCAGCTATACAAAGCATATCATCAGATGATAAATCAATGAGATTCTCAGACATGAGAGAAAAATCAATGTTAATATACCAACTTTTCCCTGTAAATTTGAAAGACCTCCTTATGGTCTGAACCCATGGAGAGCCACTCTGAACATCCTGCCTAGCTATTTTGTTGTAGAGCCAAAACACTGGAGAGATGGTCTCAGTAATGTTCAGTGAACACTGAATTAATGGATACTGGAACCATGCTACTCTGAAATTGTTATAATATTAGGCAATCAACAGCCTGATTTTTTAAACCATTTTCAATGAGGCTTTATATAGCTTGAAACAATGTGCTTCATAAAACTAACTCTTACAGAGGAAGGAGGTGGTATGAGTCTCACCTCATTTCTAAAGGTTTAGTTTGCTTATACATAATAATATATTTTATTAATTTCAATAAATATTACTAAAACCAAAAAAATTACTAAAACCATTTACTAATATATGTTACCAGTGATACTATTTTCTTATAATATTATATTTAATTCTTATTATTATCTTATTATTATCAAATTACTTATTCTGTCAGACTCTTTACCTGTGTAGTTTTACCACTGGGCACTCACAAAGTAGGTACCAAAATGGCCAATAAACCCATGAAAAAGTACTGATTAGTGATCAAGGAAGTGCAAATTAAAATACAATAAGATACTACTATACTCCCTCAAGAATGATAACAATTCAAAAAGATGGTCAGTACCAAGTAGAAGAATTCTCCCTCACGGCTGGTTGGTGTGTACATTGCCACAAATATTTTAGAAAGTTGTTTGTAATTGTCTGTGAAGACTGTGTGGCCATGCATACTTTGTGACTTGATAATTCACTCCCCGTTACATAACCAGCAGAAGTGGGTGCACAGGCACCAAAGACATGCACGAGCAGGTTCATAGCAACATCATTTACAAACAATGCCAAATATCAAGGATAAATGGATGCATAAGATGTGGTATATGCTTGATTAAATTTTAGAAACATAATATTAGATGAAAGAAGCCATACACACAAAAATGCGTACTTAATGTAAATATCTCTGAAACAAGAGAAAAGGTTTTTAACTTCAAGCAGCTCTAAACTATGTATGTGCTTATATAGTCACTTAGATTTGGACTTGCATCTGATTGACAGACGATAGCTGTTTTTTAACCTCTTCTGAAAGTTTGGTGATCTGAATGGTCAGGTGTGGATATTAAAGATACTACACTGACCTAAGAAGGAACTAGCTTTGTGGAGTTATAGACGCTTGTAATTATACACACAAAAACATATTTGGGGGACATCTTGGGGCATGATTTCAGTAATTTTTCCCCCTGTGTGAAGTAAGTTACTCTGGTTTGCAGTACAACATCATTCTATAGAATGTTAAGTGGAAGTAGATGCTCCCTACTTTTCATGTGGAAGTGGACCAATGTCTATAAAGAGTGACAAAGTTAATAATGATTTTTTAAAAAATCTATTTATAAACATTTTCTGGATCTATTTATAAACATTTTCAACAGAAGAAGCTAGAGGGTTAGAAGCCGTGATAGTAGTTACCGTTGGGAAAGAGGGAAGCGATGGGGCTTGCTAAGAGTCGTATGGGCAGCTTCTAGCGTGCTCACGTGGGTACCCGCTTGTCACTAATTCACTGAGCTATGCATTTACGCTTGTTGTGCTTTTCAGAATGTGTTACCCAGTGTATTAGTTTCCTAGGGCAGTCATAACAAAATACCTCAAACCAGGGGGCTTAAAACAACAGAAACTTACTCTCTTACAGTCTGGAGGGTGGAAGTCAGAACTCTGGAGGGTGTCGACAGAGTTCTGGGACTCTAGGTTGAATCCTTCTGTGCCTCTTCCTAGCTTCTGGTGGTGGCTGTTGTTGCTTGATGCTCCTTGGTTTGCAGCTTCATCACCGCAGTCTCTGCCTCTGTTGTCACATGGTGTTTTTTCTTTGTGTTTCTGTCTTCGCATTGTCTTCTCATCAGGGCACCAGCTCTGTTCCACTATGATATCATCTTAACTAATTACACCTGGAACTACCCTGTTTCCAAATAAGGTCACATTCTGAGGTGCTTGGGGTTAGGACATCAACATATCTTTTGGGGGGATACAGTTCAACCCATAACACTCATCCAAAAGAAGGGAAGAAAAAGCTCTGATCTCACCACCTAGCTGTTAATTTTGCTATATTCACTGTCAGGTTTCTTTCTCTCTGTATCTATTCATAAATCATACTATACACAGTTTTGGATTCTTTTTTTCACTTAACAATACATTCTAAAGATATCTCAAAGTTATCACACATTTGGCATCATATTAATGCTATGTAATATTCCATTTTAGGGATTACATAATTTTTTAGCTAATTTCTTAGTCTTGTACACTGAGGTATTTTCTAATCTTTTTATTAATATAAACACTTCTGAGGAGAGCTTCCTAGTAGCTCAGTCATTGGATATATCCATAGTATTTTTTGAAGTTAATTCCTATGTGGAGAAATTTTGCGTGGCACTAATGCACAATTATATGTCTTTTGATGGCCGGTAACAAATGGGAGTCTAATATACTAGTGTCAGTTTCCATTGCTATCAGTGGATGTGAGAATGCTTGGTCCTCACACCTACCCACTCCAACACCCAGTATTATTATCCTTTTTACTTTTACCAAATTTTTTAAAGAAAATGGCATCTCACTGTTTTAATTCCCATATTGGTTACTTTTCAAAACTTTCTTGCATGCACATTTGCAGCTTCTCCAGTTTACAATGGTTCATTCATCCTTCCTTTTTTTAAATCTAAGTATAGTTGGTGTAATATTATATATCATTCATTCTTTTTTGTATAATGTTTCTTGTGCTTAATTTGGAAAGTTTGGAAAGCCAAATTTTTGTTACTAAGTCTACCATTTGAAATAATTCCTAGGCTTTTTAACTTTAAGATGAACTATAAAAATAAAATCAGAATTGACAAAAGATTGTCAGTTAAGACATAAAATGCAAATCAATTTTTAAAAAATGGTCTTTACCATTATTTATTTTTTTTTTTAAAGACTTTTTTATTAATTGATTGATTGCTATGTTGGGTCTTCGCTTCTGTGCGAGGGCTTCCTCTAGTTGCGGCAAGCGGGGGCCACTCTTCATCGCGGTGCGCGGGCCCCTCACCATCGCGGCCTCTCTTGTTGCGGAGCACAGGCTCCAGACGCACAGGCTCAGCAGTTGTGGCTCACGGGCCCAGTTGCTCCGCAGCATGTGGGATCTTCCCAGACCAGGGCTCGAACCCGTGTCCCCTGCATTGGCAGGCAGACTCCCAACCACTGCGCCACCAGGGAAGCCCCTACCATTATTTTTTAAATAAAACGTTTTTAACACAAAAATTAGAATGATGTAATTTCAAATTGAGTTTGTTATATTGAATAAATATAGCTTTAATAAAGTTTACTGTAATTGTTCTTGTTTTTCTTATACTTCGACAGACAATTGAAAATTTCATTGCAGGCTAGCAATGTTTCTCCGACTGGTAATAATTTTGTTAGGGCAATTTGCCACTGCCCGCAGGCCACATTCTCGTAAAGGTGGGCCACTTTGAGAGGTCTCTGAGGGTAGAGTTTTGAAGGTGACTGGTTTCCTTTAGGTGTTATAAGTATGATCCGATGATACGTTTGGAGTGGGATGTTGTCAGTCATGATTATGTAGGAGAATGTATATTTATTCTTAATATTATCATTATGGCCTCTGAATCACTAAGGAAAGTCTAAATGTCACCAGATCATGAATTTAGATGTAAGAGAGCAAAGTCTCAGCTTGGAGAGAAGCCCTCTCTTGAAGCCACACTTGTGGACTCCTTTGGGAGGCATCCTTAAAAGCATTCCCTTCCTAAGGCCGTGATCAAAGGCTGTGCAGATTCCATATGGCAGGTGCACCCGAAGCCCAAGAAGGAACTGCCCAGCGGGCCTTATCTCCACTCTTGCTTTTCAGCTTCACTGTGTGAAGTTGTGTTACCACTTCGTGTGTCCTCTTGCTTTCTCTAGATTTTTCCAGCCTTAAAAACACTTTAAGAGAGTGTTTTTTCCAATGTGAATTGCCCGTTGCTCTCTGATAGCAAAGCCTCTCTACACAGAAGGAACAGTCTGGCTACTGCTTTTTAGCCTTAGCTTTTATTTGGCCTGTTGCCAATACAACTTGTCCTGTTACCATCTTTCAAAATGATTCAAGTGTACTGTGGTTTATGCCAAAATCAACATGAAAACAAGGCATAGCTTATTCTGTTTGGGTTGACCGAGCTCTAATATATTGTTGTTTTTCTTCTGTCTGTACATAGCCTTGCATTTCGGCACTTTATCTCTCGCAGGTCCAGCCAAAGTATGCTTCTAAAACAGACCTCATTTTCCTATGGATGTTTCTTTGGATGTTCCTTTGGTATTCGATGTGTATTCCAAGAAGTCCCTGGAGATTCTTATTAAAGCATTTATTCAGATGGAGAACAAATTTTCTCCCATCTTTATCCTTTCTTTATCCTTTTTTAATTAAGATTAATTCATTCTGAGTCAAGTCCAGTGCTGGGCCAGTGGCCGGCACATGCAATGTGCACAATGTAGAAAATTGCTGATAAACTGGAAGCTATTCTACAAATTCACAGGAAATGAGCTAATTTTCTCAGAAATGTCATATAAATTAGTTTTTACCTTATTCAAGAAGACTAGGGTGTCACCAAGAAAGTACGTGATACGAGATCTCACACTTAGGTCAATGTCTTCAATGCTAAGCCTGTAAAAGAGCATTTAGGAAAGGGTTTACTTTACATGAAATCATGTAATTTATGGCACTGGAGCACAAGTCTGTTAAAAAGTCAGCCATTGCACTGGGAATCATTTCTTCCATGTTGAGTATCCCTTTCCTCAAACCCCCAAGAGAAGTTATAACCATTGTTATTTGGATTTATGATGTTTAGCAAAAACTAGAATATTTTAAAACTCAAAGAATGTAATGACTTAATGGTTAAGAATTTAATGATTTAGAGAGAGTGGACAATCCTCTGACCTGGAAGAGGGCAAGATGGCAATTTCACAAACAGCACCTTGAATAGATGCATCCAGCAGTTATTGTTATTTCCACTTCCTTTCAATTTGCTGTCAAGGGGAGTGATTCCCGTGACGTTCAGAACTTGCCTGTCCTCGGATGAGGACGCAGCAGGAAAGGCTGCCCCAGGTGACAGGTGGGGCAGTTACAGCTCCTTGTCAACCTTAATCCCACCACCCTATTTAAGCCAACGTGCCCACCGCTTGCAGCTGGAGCATTGTGTTTTGGGACCTAATAGGGAACTGAGGTAGGGTGCCTAGATTTGTTTAGTTACATGATATGGAAGTCAATCTGACATTCCTCACAAGCTAGAATGTATATTTAGTATCTGATGAAATAAATTTTCTCTCCAGTTCCTATGTCATATCCATCCTTTGAACACATCTGAACTGGAAGTGGAAAATATCATCTCATGAAAATAACTATATACCTTAACTAAAATGAAAATTATAATTGTATGGTTTTGCTCAGGTTTATAATATGTGGTCTCATATATAAAATATAATAATTAATAATAATAGTAATAATAATATCTATTTCATATGATATTCTGGGTTCAGATCAGAGTGAGACACCTGAAATCTCTACCTTTAGAAGCTTCCAGTTTCTGGACTATGTCTTCTAGATGTCAAAATCTCAAACTAGTTCATAAGCTGTGAGACCTAACGACATTTTAAACTACTTTGTGTTATTTTATAATTAAATAATTTAATTTGTGTGCAAAGTTAATGAATTTCTAAGAAAGAATGTCAAGTTTGCCTACTTTGGACACTAGTGGGTGGTTAGTAGTAAGATTGGTCTTCACATCAAACATAAATTTTATTTTGATGGTAGAAAGACTGTTCCCTATTCAAGCAAGAGTGGGATTCAGACAATTCCTGCTTAGGTTTGAACATTGGGTCTGATACACAGTGCCCTATGAGTTAGAGAAATCCTTTAGCTTCTCAGTCCTTTACCTTCTTCACCTACCAAATGAGGCAATGATAGTGGTCGGTTCATAGGATTGTTGGGCAAAACTAAGTACGAGAGTAAATGGAAGGCCACATCTGACTCATAGTTCCTCAGTCAGTGCTTTTACATTATTATGTGATGTCACATGTTTAGGCAGTTGTCTTATAATAAGATAAAACTCAAGGATGATTGAGCACAAGTGAGGTCGTACTCATTTGTCATTTGTCAAAAATGTATTTTGGTAGTCTAGGTTTCAGACTCTGCTAAAAACTTGGATATAAAGAAAAGAAATAAAAATAAGATATTCAGAAGAAAATGAAGGAGACTGATATTAAACAAGTCCTTAGGTAAAAATCAGAAATGCTATAAAGGAAGGAAATACAGGTTTACTTTCTTTCATTTCATCTTAAATTATTGAGACTTGTACCCCATTAATTTAGTTTTATACCAAAAGGCCTCAGGATCTACTCCAGGTTACTTATGGGAAAGTGTATTACCCTAACCGTAGACTCACTGCTAATATAGAATCCCACAGAGATAATGGGCTCTAGCATTTACAGGTTTCGGGGATATTTAAGAAAAGACACTGTTAAACTGAGCTTCCTGTCTCAACTCTTCTTAGTGGAGAATCAAGATGCTTCAATCTTGTAAGAGCCACAGTGGAAGAAAGTGAAACAATTACGTTTACTTTTTTATGATCTCATTGACTGTACTTCTCTTTTTTGAAGTGTATTGAATAATGACTTGTAGAACATTTTAACCCCCATGTGCCTCAGGACGTAAGTATGCAATAGGGTATTATGCCTCATGCTTTCATATATGAGTAGTGTCCATGATGAGAGAGGCCTGGTGAAAACATGTTATTTTGTTTAGTTCAGTTCCCTGGAGTAAGAAGATTTTGGATCCTGATTCTAAGCGGAAGGACAATTTCATACAGTATGTGAAAAACATTAGTTTTACTATTATTACCCCAAATTCTTGTTATATGTGGAAAGACCCCTTTTCTGATCAATGATGCATGGAATAGGACCCAGCCTGTCCAATGGCTTTTCTCTTTTTACATGTAAAACAAACCAGCACATCTTTAATATTGGCTTTGACGGACAGACTCAGAGAATAGATCTAAACCGCAAAAGCAATCAGAGTTCAGTGGAAAAGAGCTGTCGGGCTGGGAAAAGCCTCCACTGTGTTACTGTCCTTTAAAATCCTGCTTGTGCCCGATGATGCTTCAGCTTCGTTAAGAAAACGTTAATTATCCTGCCTGAATTCTTACATTTCCAAAGAATACGCTTAACTCCTTATTGGTTGAGTATAGTTTCTTTTATATTTGTTTAATTTTAAAAATTTATTTGAATTATAACATTTGTTTTATAAAGTAAATCAATGAGTTTATACAAGCAATTTTAAAATTATTTGGGTTTATAGTAACAGCTCCTTAGGTATATTTACTCTATTAAGTTAAATTCCATTATTGTGAATTAGAGCGTATTTTTAAGATAGGGAAATTGAAAGCACAGTGCAGGCCCTCAGCTAATTGTCATGTCAGAAACTTTTGTCACTGTCACTCTAAGCTCTCCTTGCATTCGGTTCCTTTTGGGAATCTCTACCCATCGAGATAAGTTTGCAGAAAAGGATCCAGCATTGATGTCTTAGTGTCGTCAGCGTTGCCATTTATCCTGGGCGAAGGAAGAAGCAAATTATGTTACATGTTTCTATGCTAACTCATGAAATATGTTTTCTTTCCGTTGGGACTTAAAGAAAATGTTTAAAGGAAGACTTCTGAACCATAGCACTCAAAACAGAACAGGCTTGATTTTTCAACTTTGAGCCCAAATGTAAATTCATCTTTTTTCTGCTCTTGCAGGCAATATACATGTAGTAAAAAGTACACTGGAGTTGAAGCGCTCCCTCTTACTATTTATGTGATCCTATGATAATTCCCCATCCTGACTTATTTCCCTCGTAGTGGAAGAGATTCTAATAATAATATGTGTCTGTGTGAATTATTTAACTACAGAATGATTGGCAGAGAAAAGCATATTAATAAGTATTATTTAACCTAAGTTGTTTTGATTACAACTTATGTTGAATTAGTTTATGCATTCAAAGCATCATAATTGTCACTAAAAATAAGAAGGGCAGAAGCTGTGTTTTCTACTTCTTTTGTGTTCCTTTAATTTTCAACACAAAACCAGACTTCCGAAAGGTTCTTACTGAATCTAGTAAAGTTCACTAAATGGTAACATCATCAAATTAGATCTTAAAATATTAGAGACAAGTCTAGAAAGATGTAATAAATGAATAATCCAAGGAAAAACTGTGCTTTATAGTCATTAATTTTACAATAATTTTGAAAATTGATACTGAGTAGCCTGACTTTCTTGCTCTTTTCCATGACATGGTTTATCAAAAGCATTCTAGTGAAATCATCTCTAAGATCAATGATCTCAATCTTGATTTATAAAATAATAGCCTATTTGCTTTTAAGACAAATATGTTCTGAGTTTTAATCATTTTAATTGTGATATTTGATGGTAATTTGTGCTGGGACTTTTATAGTTTTAAATTAAGGCTATATTTCCAAGAATTGCGTTCCTAAATTACTTCCTGGGAAAATCTGGTGGACTTGTTTGTCTATAATGTACCAAATCCCAGATTAATGCTGAAAGATATACCATTTACTACCAATAGACCTTTTCTGGACATATTTTGTCATAAAGCTTTAATTTTTCTATATTAATTTCTATTAACTACCCAAACAAGAATCTGAGCTTGAGGCTCGAAAAGAATATCATTGGATATGTCTAATTTTTAGCTACAAGGCACAGAATTAATTTAAGACTCAAATGCTTTGGGGAGAGATATAAATTATTTATAACATATATGCCAACTAATCAAGATTAGGTTTGAAAGCTGTCCAGCAGGCACTTTCCTGGTTGCATTTCCTGCTCCCCAGCTTCATGAACCTCTCTTGCTTTCTCAACTGATTTCATATGTGTTTGTGTGTGTTTGTATTATGCATAATACATAATCAGTATATATTGTATGTTACACACACACAATTTTTGACTAATATATGAGCCAGCCCTACTCTACTTTTACTGTTACTGTTAAGTAATTCTCTCCTAGCCTCTCTCAGTGTTAGTTTGTTCATCTTCCTTGATCTCTAGACCCCTATATTTTGCACTGTGTGATATTGGATTTGGTGATGGCACAGAAGAGGAAGAGGGAGGGGATGGGAGGGAAAATGTCTTTCCATCACCCTAAGATCCCTGTTGCTCCTTAAGTCCTTCCCATCTTGACTTTAAATGCAGCCTGTATGCTACACAGTCTGCCTGAGAGTATAAATATTCATCAGTCATCTATTTCACATTCATCTATTTATCTGTCACCTCTTTAGAAAGGAGACTTGAGGAAGCTTATCAAAAATTATACAACAGAATTCAAATTAGACAGATTAGGAAATTTGGTTAAAGGGAAAGTTTGAGTAGGGAAATAAGATGAGGGTGATGGTATTTCAAGTTCAAAAAAGTGCCACCTGTGATTTTGCTGCAGGTTCCCTAACAGCCATATAAAGAGAAAACCCCATTTACAAGATTAACGGTCTCTGTCATACACCAGGTAAGGGTGAAGAGGGAAAATAGGAAAAACAGAGTAGACTCTAGACAGAGGAATGGAAGGCTTCCTTGATGCTACTCTTTCCCCATCATCCTCACACACACACACCAGGTGGTGCTCTGGTGACAGGAAGGTAGGGGGAGGGCATTCCTCTGCCCTGTGCACACAACCCCTCCATACCCTTCCCCGAGCCCATGCTCCTTTCCATAAATATTGCACCGAAACTCTAGTGCAGTCCAGTTCCTTGTCGCACTCAGCGAGCCGATCACTACTGATCTGGCTGGGCATCCATGCTTTGCCTTAGTGTCATTATATCAGCTTCTGTCGTCCCGATCGCCTATTTCCTAACATGAGTCTCTCACTTCACCACCTCGTGTCTTCTCTTTCCTGTATCAAAACAAAAACCTATAACAGCAACTCACTCAGTCACTCTGCCAGCAACTTGGATGAGGGAAGATCCCTATGCCCAGTGCCAGGATGGTAGTTGGGTGTGGGGAGACATTGATCTAGAATCACAAGTTGGAATTGTATAAATATATTTGTTCCACCTACTCAGGGAAAATGACAACAGCTCTACCTTGCCTGAAGTCTAGATATGTCCAGAGGAATTTAGCAGCCTCCACCTAACCCAACACTGTAAGGTGCCATGTTTTGTCTTTGAGCTCTGTGACATTTTTATACTCTGCGTGGGTAGGCGAGGGTATTTCAGGTAGTACAAAGGGTCTGCTAAGAACATAGCTTTCAACAGTGCCCAGAGTACCTGTCCTCAGTACCAACGAGGGAAAAATAACAACTTACCCTCTGAGTTACTTCGGCATAAGTACATGTTACTTTTCACCTTCCTAAAACATAGGGATGCTGAGGTCTCTGAAGACTTAAGTAAATCAGCACCCAAACCAGAAAAGACTAGAGAAATAAATGATCATGTATCTTTTTCTCTCTCTGGCCCTACTCTCAGCTTTCTTAACAACCAAATGAAAGAAAGATATGTAAAGATTAGTCACATTATTTACTGTAAAAATTGTGCTCACCTGAAATATCCAGATGATTGTCATAGCAGTAAGTAAAATTTTCCTTGATTTATTTCAAAATTTACTTTGCTTCTTTCTGTTCATAGACACAGACTCAAATGACGTAGAGTAATACTTCCTTATGATTTACGGTGAAATAATTTTTTAAAAATAGAAATATTTAAAGATGAGAACTTTTAAACCATTAAAATAGTAATATTACAGTATTATAATATAACACTATATTATAATAATAATGCCAATAGAAATTAAGACAGGAGAAAAAAATTTCATGCACTATCCTGGGTCATCAAGAAATCAACCTACCAGATGGCTTCGCAGGCAAATTCTATCAGGCATTTAGAGAAGAGCTAACACCTATCCTTCTCAAACTCTTCCAAAATATAGCAGAGGGAGGAACACTCTCAAACTCATTCTACGAGGCCACCATCACTCTGATACCAAAACCAGACAAAGATGTCACAAAGAAAGGAAACTACAGGCCAATATCACTGATGCACATAGATGCAAAATCCTCAACAAAATACTAGCAAACAGAATCCAACAGCACATTAAAACGATCATACACTATGATCAAGTGGGGTTTATCCCAGGAATGCAAGGATTCTTCAATATATGCAAATCAATCAACGTGATACACCATATTAACAAACTGAAGGAGAAAAACCATATGATCATCTCAATAGATGCAGAGAAAGCATTTGACAAAATTCAACACCCATTTATGATACAAACCCTCCAGAAAGTAGGCAAAGAGAGAACTTTCCTCAACATAATAAAGGCCATATATGACAAACCGACAGCCAACATCGTCCTCAATGGTGAAGAACTGAAACCATTTCCACTAAGATAAGGAACAAGACAAGCTTGCCCACTCTCACCACTATTATTCACCATAGTTTTGGAAGTTTTAGCCATGGCAATCAGAGAAGAAAAAGAAATAAAAGGAATCCAAATCAGAAAAGAAGTAAAGCTGTCACTGTTTGCAGATGACATGATACTATACATAGAGAATCCTAAAGATGCTACCAGAAAACTACTAGAGCTAATCAATGAATTTGGTAAAGTAGCAGGGTACAAAATTAATGCACAGAAATCTCTTGCATTCCTATACACTAATGATGAAAAATCTGTAAGTGAAATTAAGAAAACACTCCCATTTACCACTGCAACAAAAAGAATAAAATATCTAGGAATAAACCTACCTAAGGAGACAAAAGCCCTGTATGCAGAAAATTATAAGACACTGATGAAAGAAATTAAAGATGATACAAATAGATGGAGAGATATACCATGTTCTTGTATTGGAAGAATCAACATTGTTAAAATGGCTCTACTACCCAAAGCAATCTACAGATTCAATGCAATCCCTATCAAACTACCACTGGCATTTTTCACAGAACTAGAACAAAACATTTCCCAATTTGTATGGAAAGACAAAAGACCCCGAAAAGCCAAAGCAATCTTGAGAAAGAAAAATGGAGCTGGAGGATTCAGGCTCCTGGACTTCAGACAATACTACAAAGCTACAGTAATCAAGACAGTATGGTAGTAGCACAAAAACAGAAATATGGATCACTGGAACAGGATAGAAAGCCCAGAGATAAACCCACGCACATATGGTCACCTTATCTTTGATAAAGGAGGCAAGCATATACAGTGGAGAAAAGACAGCCATTTCCATAAGTGGTGCTGGGAAAACTGGACAGCTACATGTTAAAGAATGAAATTAGAAAACTCCCTAACACCATACACAAAAATAAACTCAAAATGGATTAAAGACCTAAATGTAAGGCCAGACACCATCAAACTCTTAGAGGAAAACATAGGCAGAATACTCTATGACATACATCACAGCAAGATCCTTTTTGACCCACCTCCTAGAGAAATGGAAATAAAAACAAAAATAAACAAATGGAACCTAATGAAACTTAAAAGCTTTTGCACAGCAAAGGAAACCATAAACAAGACCAAAAGACAACCCTCAAAATGGGAGAAACTATTTGCAAATGAAGCAACTGACAAAGGATTAATCTCCAAAACATACAAGCAACTCATGCAGCTCAATATCAAAAAAACAAACAACCCAATCCAAAAATGGGCAGAAGACCTAAATAGACATTTCTCCAAAGAAGATATACAGATTGCCAACAAACACATGAACGAATGCTCAACATCATTAATCGTTAGAGAAATGCAAATCAAAACTACAATGAGATATCATCTCATACTGGTCAGAATGGCCATCATCAAAAAATCTACAAACAATAAATGCTAGAGAGGGTGTGGAGAAAAGGGAACCCTCTTGCACTGTTGGTGGGAATGTAAATTGATACAGCCACTATGGAGAACAGTATGGAGGTTCCTTAAAAAACTAAAAATAAAATGACCATATGACCCAGCAGTCCCACTACTGGGCATATTCCCTGAGAAAACCATCATTCAAAAAGAGTCATGTACCAAAATGTTCATTGCAGCTCTGTTTCCAATAGCCAGGACATGGAAGCAACCGAAGTGTCCATCAACAGATGAATGGATAAAGAAGATGTGGCACATATATACAATGGAATATTACTCAGCCATAATAAGGAACAAAACTGAGTTATTTGTAGTAAGGTGGATGGACCTAGAGACTGTCATACAGAGTAAAGTAAGTCAGAAAGAGAAAAACAAATACCATATGCTAACACATATATATGGAATCTAAAAAAAAAAAAAGAAAAGAAAAGAAAGAAATGGTCAGAAGAACGTAGGGGCAAGACGGGACTAAAGACGCAGACCTACTAGGGAATGGACTTGAGGATACAGGGAGGGGAAAGGGTAAGCTGGGACGAAGTGAGAGAGTGGCATGGACATATGTACACTACCAAACGTAAAATAGATAGCTAGTGGGAAACAGCCGCATAGCACAGGGAGATAAGCTCGGTGCTTTGTGACCACCAAGAGGGGTGGGATAGGGAGGGTGGGAGGGAGGGAGATGCAAGAGTGAAGATATATGGGGACATATGTATATGTATAACTGATTCACTTTGCTATAAAGCAGAAACTAACACACCATTTCAAAGCAATTATACTCCAATAAAGATGTTAAAAAAAGAATAGAAATCAACCTATTCCTACATTTTTTTCATTCAGTCTTTACTCACAGACTTCATATCTATGCAGAATTAAAATCAAGGCCTAAGCATTGTTTTAAGTAGTATAGTCATTTTCTTATTTCATAAATAAGTGATAACATTTTTTAAAAAATTTCATTACATGGTTAGTATATGAGGTTAATGTTTTATTCTTAAGAAAATATGTATAGCTTGATTTTATAGTAATGATTGATAAACTAGAGATCCAGGATTACACAAAAATGCCATGTAATTTTAGTTTTAAAAGTCCAGACTACAGATTTTTTTAAAATTTATTTTTCTGTTGCTTCTTTGTCATGTGGTACTTTGTTATACAAATTTTGCTGAAGGCAATATCTTTAGGATTCCATAAGCACTAGGAAAGCCAATTGTTATGATTTTATGTTCCCCTCTTTGAGTTTATTGATTCTACAACATATTCATTAACTCTTCTTTTACTTGTTCAATTATGTTTCTAATTGAAATCTGTTTTAGTAAAATTTTTTTTGTAAATTATAGGAAAAAATGTTTCCCAATGCATAATAAATGAAGTCTATATATTAAAAACAAAAGCTTGACTAGGTTATGTTGGGAAAAAAATAAGCTGCTTTGGAACTATGTATGGCCAATGTCCCTTGTGTACCATCCATCTAAGTTATAAGAACAGAAGTAGGTAAGATGGTGAATTATCTGGAGTTGGAGGGATCACGGTGATAAGAAAAGGGAGGAATGCGGATGGTGGTGGACTAATATTTGTGTGTGTGTGCGTGCGTATGTGTGTGTGTTTTGTTGTTGTTTTTACTATGATAGGTCTGTAAATAGGCTTTTCAAATAATTTTTTGTATGAAAATTCCTCATTATGAGGTATGTTTCTATACATGCAAGAGGAATAGCTGATAGGAGAAGAAAAATAAAGAGCTGACAGATGAAACAGGGTATATATTACAGGTCTCAGAGGCAAGATGACTCTATATGTCCCAGAAGTACTGGCTATCGTTAAGTATGTAAGAAATCTTAGAAATAAAGTCAAAAGAATTATAGATGAAGGAGGATTGATAGCTATTATATTATTCCTCTTAAATTTCATGTTATATATGAATATCAATGACTATGTGGTTAGACATAATTCAGTGCAGTTACTTAGTTATCACAAGGTCAAAGCTTTGACCATCTTGAGTTCAAGGTTATTACTGCTGGCTTTAATGATAATGAAATTATTGTAATAATTCGAATAACTACCAATTATCTACTGTTTCCTCTGTCCAGGTACTATGTTTTACACCCATGTTTTCCTTTAATATGTTCATAATAATCTGAAGTAGACATTCTTATCTGTGTTTTTTATATGAAGAATTAGTAGGTGGTGGGCCTGATTACACTAAAAGCATTGACCCTCTGCATCAAAGTAACAAGAACACACAACAGGAGAATTACTTGGTAGCAGCTTTTTGTCAATGTCAGTGAAGTTCTGACAGGCTGCAAATGTGAAAGTGTAAGGAATAAACTTACATCCTTAGATTAAGGGATAATAATAGACAGAAAAAGAAGATTAAACTAGAATTCAGGAATTTTTTTTTTTTTTTTTGGCCACACTGCATGGCTTGCGGGATCTTAGTTCCCTGATCAAGGATTGAACACATGCCCCCTGCAGTGGAACCGTGGAGTCCTAACCACTGGACCGCCAGGGAATTCCCTAGAATTTAGGAATTTCTAAACATCGTTGTTCTGAAGTTTCAGTTTAAAACTGTTTTCTTATGACCTCTAAGTAGTTATTAATATTTTTTCTATATTAATAATTATAAATTTTATCTGAGTTTTAATCTCCTCCTCTTAAAATAAAGATTTCGATGTTGTCTACCAAGGACAATAAATATTATCTACCAAGGTTTTATCTACTAAGGAACATAATAGTATATTTTCATAATAACTTACCTCATAATATAATAAATCTTGAAGTTTAGTATACATTTTTAAAGTTTAGCATAAAGATATTTTTAAGTTTTTGTCTGATAAGTTGCTGAGTGCCATGTGGTCTCTAATTTTAAAAGATATCCCACAGTAGGGAGCACCAACAGGGACAAAATGTCATTTGGTCACAAGTGCTTTCTGCTTGTTTACTATACTTTTATTTCTGCTTAATCTGGTTTCTCTTATTTTCCTGACCAGATTCCGATGATATCAAATATTGTTAGTAATAAGTATTTATCAAATTAATGCCTATAATTCTTTTTTTCAGCATAAATTTACAAAAAATACTTCTGGTCCAAATAAGAGAGCCTAACATTATTTGTCCAAGAGAGGCTCTGGGAACATCTTCCTTTTTGTTGGCCCATTTCTCTGTTGAAGAGTCTGGAAAAGGGCTTTTTCAGAAAGTATATTTCCCTTACATAGCAATCCATAGATAGGGTACTATAAAACTAAGCCTCGTTAGTCACCAAGTATCTGGCAACATGGTCTACTATTTGTAGCTTTACCTTCATAGGAGTGACCCAAACACTTTTTTTTTTTAAGGACTGGAGTTTTAATTTTTTTCAGAATATGTGGTATAATTCATATTTGACTAAAGTATTTGGCTTTGTGTTATTAGAAATTATAGCAAATCATTCATTACATAGAAAAATATATTTTTATATATGTAGCATAATGATGTTGTTTCTACCTGGTCCACTTGACATTCCTTGACCTATATTATCATGATGCACCCGTTTAGAGCATCTACATTCACGGGCATTTCAACTTCACCGTACAACTCAGTGGTTAAGTGCACATAATGGTATTGCTTGCCAAATTCATACATGACCCCAATAAAAATTGGGAGTAGGTATCATCTTAAATTTCATGGTATAGATCCAAGAGTAACATGAATAGGAGGCTGAGCTGGGACAAAGTCCTACTTATGCAAATAATTCAGTTGAGTGATGAGTTTGACCCATCACATTAGAATTTTGGAACACAGACAGAATCGAAAAATTCAGGACAGTTGCTAGAGTACGTTTGCAAAAAATAGACTTAATTTAAGTATGTGTTTTGAACCCATGGTTTCTTCAAGGTACTTATATTTGAGCTAGAGATTGCTAATAAAAACTATTTATGCTTAATATACCACATTGTGGAGTTTAGTTATTGATTAAAATGTAAGATTAGAAGGGAGCTGAAGAGACGGTTTGGTTCAGACCATCATCTCCAGGCAGATCTCTTTCAACACATAGAAACTACTACTGAAAAAAAAAAGAAAAGGAAAAAGTGTCTGCAGTGGAAGGTTTGCTGTGACATTGCTATGGCATTATAATGGATTTGGGGAATTTGAGATTCACTCTACTGATACGTGATATACCCATGTATTACCAGGCACAAATATTATTAATTGAGTTACAGTAAGTTCAGGAGAAAAATGTTAGCTGCTGGCAGGAGTATCATTTATGTGAATAGTATTTTACCCAAAACCATTCTAATACAATTAAAAAATAAATTATTGCAAATGAATAAGAAGCAATACGATAAACAGAACCACATAACCTACTTGACTTTTGTTTAGCATAAATCTAAGCATTTTTCTTTCTTTTTTAAAATATTTTTATTGGAGTATAGTTGATTTACAATTTGTGTTAGTTTCAGGTGTACAGCAAAGTGAATCTGTTATACATATACATATATTCACTCTTTTTTAGATTCTTTTCTCATATAGGCCATTACAGAGTACTAAATAGAGTTCCCTGTGCTATACAGTAGGTCCTCATTAGTTATCTATTGTATATATAGTAGCATGTATATGTCAACCCCAATCTCCCAATTTATCCCTCCCCCCTTACCCCCTGGTAAACATAAGTCCATTTTCTACAACTGTAACTCTGTCTCTGTTTTGTAGATAAGTTCATTTGTACCCTTTTTCTAGATTCCACATATAAGCGATATCATGTGTTATTTGTCTTTCTCTGTCTAAGCATTTTTCTTTGGCTTATGATTCCTGATTGCTGTCTTCCTTTTCCTTCCCCTCTAATTCTCAATATATTTTGTTAAACTCACACCCTTTTTACATCTTTGATTAAGACAGTTTTACCATTGCTAATTGAGTCCTTTGATACGTTTAAAGAAATGCTAGACAACACAATCTCTCCAGGAAATTCCTAAACTCTAACCTTTCAGGGTCATAGAGAGCAGTTTGTTGTTTTGGAAAGTGACCTCAGTTCAACTCTTCTCCAAACAAACCTTGGGATGTTATCTGTGTATTGTCTCAGGAGACTTCACTGCTAATCCATAGAGATCGACAGTAGCGTGCTTTATCACTTTGTAACTTTCTGTGAATGACATTCATAGGGAAGGGAATATATGCATCATGTAGAAATGACTCAGAGATTCTGTGGACCTTCTAAAAATGCTACGATGATCAATAAATGTCTGTAAGAAAACATAAAAATGAAATATCAAACTCCAGTTGGTAAAGCTAACATTTTAAACTTTAAATTTCTAATTAAATCTAGATATTTACTATATTCTCATTCATTAATTAATATGGCCTTCAGGTAGCTATTCTAGAAAGACAAAAGTTGCAGAAAAATCTTTCAGTGTTTTATATTGAGAAGATGTGTTAGAATATCTTAAAATTGCAGAATGATTTCAGTGTCATTGAATATTTTTATAACAATAATTAATTTTAGAAGTTAACTTGCAAAGTAAATTTTTAAAAATTTCATATAGCATGAGATAGGCTATGTGAAAAAAATTTGATGTTTTATTTCCTTACTTGTGAACTTCAGTGACATGGTCACTCATAAAATCAATGTGGTTTATTGGGGTTGAGGGAAAAGCTACAGTCAATTCTAGGAGTGTGTTAAGAAAACATTGTAGCTTCTATCTATCTATGCTACAAAGCAACTTCACAAAGGTGCTTGCTGTTTTATGCACCATTTTTTCTCCCAAAGGCCCAAACATGAAGATCTCAATATGGCCCCAGCTGTAAAAGCACATCTGCCAGTTTAAATTAGATTGACAGCTTCCGATAATAAAGGAGCAAGTTTCAAGCCTCCAGACTCCTTCCACACATAGTAGCCAAAAAAGTCCCATTCCAAATTAAGTTTATCCTGAACAATTAAGGTTTGGATCGGTATCTAAAAGTTTAAGATCACTTTATCTAATATATTGTTGGTGCATAATTTCAATACATATTTATTTCTATTAAATTGTTTTCTCCTTTGTGCACTGCGATTTGTTTTCAATTTATCAATTATAATTTGCATTTAGACAATTTTCAGCTAACTCATCAAGTTATAATATTATTTGGAATATGATGAAGTTTGATCATTGTTACCCATAGTAGTTTTGTTTGCTATCAAAGAAAACTTGAGTTATGTAATTTACATTTTCAGTTCAGCATGCTGCCATATGGCAAACGCATAGATGTGCCAGAGGCACGATGATATAATGTGCATGTACAGTTTTGTAAACCACAGTATATATTTGCAGCCCTTAAAGCAGCTTTGTAATGCAGAAATAAATTCTCTAAAATTAGACACCAGGAGACAGAACCATCGGACATTTTCCCAGAAGCAGTTGCCAGATGACCCTGCCCCCTTCAGGCCCTTACCACTACTCCTGTATTATTCATGAAGCATTAGTAAAATCAAACTGTGCTACTCTAGGATCAGTCAGCAGTACCCAATGACAAAGCTCTACTTTACTGGGCCTTATTAGATACCCACATCTACGAAAATCAGTGTTGGTGGAAGAATCTTAAAGGCAGGCTGACTTGCAAAACTCAATCGTGTTTGGATTTAATACCACAAAGCAATGCAATGTGACTAAAATGAACTATAGCTATTTTTAGCAGTAAATTCTATTGAAGACACTCTTTTTTTAAAATGTGGTAAGACATTTTCTTATTTTGCTAAATAAAGATTAAAGCACCTTTTGAATCTTCTGTTCTTTGAATTATCATCCTGTTTTTTTAGTTTCCTTTTATTTTTCTCTCTTTGAATGAATACAGTGTACTTCATCTGTGTTTCCTACCTCTTGGTGTAGCACCACTCTCAAATGGTAATGACTTTATTTTTTCTCAAAAAAAATTTTTTCAGGAATAAGGATATTCTTTACTTTTTCTTTTTGGGAATTATAATCCTTGATAGGACAAACAGAGCTTAAAATTTCAGAATTTCACTAAAGGAACTTTGTTTTTTATCAAAACATCACTAAACCAAATTGTCTTTTGAGGCAGAGGTTTTCAGTTATATTATTGACACAATACTGTATTGACATCAGTAGTGAAGGGCAATGCAAGTAATTTCTTACTAATAATAATGGATGTCGTTTTGTGAATTGGTTTCCAGTCGTTACCATAACGATGACAGACTTTTTCAGAAGCATTCCAGAGTGTGTTTCAGTTGAGAGAGGGAGGGTACCATTAGTGTAAGTGTGCTAGGAATTGTGCATTGCATCGAAACCATCTTATCTCCATTGGAGGCTAGAGTGAGTAACCAGCATGGTATACCATGAATAGTGGATGAAGTTGTGAATTATTGTAGCGCTTTTGAGATACCGTTTTGTAACCTATACTGCTTTTAAAAAAATTTATTCAAGGGTAAAATGTTGATAAAGGAGAAGACATAGAGAGATGAACAAACAGGAGTAATATCAAAGTGTCTAGGGTGTTACCACAAAGTCTCTATGCATACTACGGTGACTTAATAATTGAAGACTACAAATTGCTTTCAGGGACTGCTTGAATGATTTACAAACATCATCCTGGAATAAGTCGAAAAGAACGTGGGGAACTTTGAACACTTATTATAAAAACTTAAATGCAGAAAAACATGGTAGTTATTTCATGTGAACTAGAGTGATACTAAGAATGATGGCAATAATCAGTAAGTCAAACGAAAAGTAGTGACGTAATTCAGTGTTTAATATTTCTATTCGTATTCATGCATGTTAAAAATCTCTAAAATCGGGCTTCCCTGGTGGCGCAGTGGTTGAGAGTCTGCCTGCCAGTGCAGGGGACACGGGTTCGAGCCCTGGTCTGGGAGGATCCCACATGCCGCGGAGCAACTAGGCCCGTGAGCCACAATTGCTGAGCCTGCGCGTCTGGAGCCTGTGCTCCGCAACAAGAGAGGCCGCGATAGTGAGGGGCCCGCGCACCGCGATGAAGAGTGGCCCCCACTTGCCACAACTGGAGAAAGCCCTCGCACAGAAACGAAGACCCAACACAGCCAAAATAAATTAATTAAAAAAAAAAATCTCTAAAATCTAAATTTTCTTATGCAGAGAACAAAACATAAGCTACTTATTTTTATTTTGCAGAAGTTGGACTTGCTTACTTTATTAGTGCTAACTGTGAAGTAAAGGCCTGAATGAAATTATTTTATTTATTTTTAACTTTCAGCATGGAAAATGACAAACATATACAAAAAAAATACAGACTAGAGTAATGAAGACACATGTATTCTTCAAAACTATCCATTTGTAGCCAGTCTTGTTTTATCGATTCCACCAGTCATTTCCCCACAACCGTATTATTTAAAGCAAATCCCAGATTATATCATCGCATCCATAAATATTTCCATATGCAGCCCTAAAATATAAGAATTATTTTCTCATGCTATCAAAATGCAATTAATTTACCTAAAATGTATAATAATTACTTTTTATGACATTTCAGGTCGATGTTCAAATTTCCAATGACCTCCTGAATGTAGTAATTTTTCCACATTTGATTGGAGAATGTTTCCAATACTGTCCATATTTCATAATGACTCAAATGTCTCTTAAGACTCTTTTAATCTATAAGTTCTCTTTCATCTCTCTCTCTCGACTTTTTTTTTTCCTTTTTCACGTGCAGTTTATTGTTGGAAAAGCCAGGAGGTTATCCTGCGAAGCTTTCTGCAGTCTGAGCATTACTGACTTGATCCCTGTGCTGTAGTTTAACAGTCCTCTGATCTAGAGAGGTGATCGTACTTAGATCTGTTTTTCTTTCATAAGACCAGCTTCATGAGTGGTAATGTGATTTTTCAAGAGGCCCATGATACTTAAAAGTCTCTTATTTTGTGATGTTAGAAACATTTATGCTCAATGCCAAGATCTTTCAGTATGTATTAATGTTGCATAACGAGGCTATTTTCCTTCTATTACTCCTTCTTCACTTATTAATTGGAATACTTCTAAAAATAGAAACTTCAGCGTATCTGTTATTTGGTTATTGGTGGCACAGTATGTATAGGAGAGGCAGGATAAATGTTTGATTATATCCCTTTATGTGCTAGCTATTCAAAAGAATGACTTAGTTCCCTGTCATCTGGAGGTGACCAGTTGGTTTAGTTTGTTCTGTGTTGCTTTAGATCACTTACAAACACTTGAATATGTGTTTAATTTTTGATCTGTTTATACTCAGATTTCCTGTAATGGGCCAGGGGAGCCTCTTCAGGATGGTTGCTGAGGCCTTTTGGCATATAGCCCTTTCAATCTTTTATAATTTTCTTGATAACTGTCCTGAAAGATGTCCTAGTGTTTACTTAACCATTTCTTGACTAAGACCTGGAATCAGCCATTTTTTTTTTCAAGAATCCCTAGTTCCTTTTAGTAAAAACAGATCTTAGAGCTTGATATTAAATCTGGGTGATACCAGGGGTCCTTGATATTGAGTGGGTCATTGTTTCTAGACTTTTTCAGTGGCGGGAGCTAGGAAATATAATTTTAAGATAAAATACATCAGTAGTATATATTGATACTTGCAATTCAAAACCAAGACCATGGGAGTTTTGTTTAACCCCTTCTGTTTTGCATGTTTTTCTTCTTTTTCCCAAACAGAGAATTCTAATTCTCAATAATACTTGATATTTTATCCTTATCATACCACATAATTACTCACCTTTTTTACCCTACAATGTATGTACAAAAATCTCATAGTAACAATACCAACACCAATTGCAAAAATTGATTACTGAAAATAGTTTAAGGTTTTTTTTTTTTTAATATTTATTTATCTATTTATTTGGCTGCGCCGGGTCTTAGCTGCGGTATGCAGGATATAGTTCCATGACCACGGATCAAACCCCAGCCCCCTGTATTGGGAGTGCGGGCTTTCTCTCTAGCTGCAGTGAACCGGGGCTACTCTTCGCTGTGGTGCCTGGGCTTCTCATTGTGGTGGCTTCTCTTGTTGTGGAGCATGGGCTGTAGGTGCGCGGGCTTCAGTAGTTGTGGCACACGGGCTCAGTTGTGTCTCGCAGGCTCTAGAGCACAGGCTCAGTAGTTGTGGTGCACAGGCTTAGTTGCTCTGCAGCATGTGGGATCTTCCCAGACCAGGGCTCGAACCCGTGTCCCCTGCATTGGCAGGCGGATTCTTAACCACTGCACCACCAGGGAAGTCCCCCCAGTTTTGGGGGTTTTTTTATCTTTACATTATATCACTTTGGTAATGTCTAGGCAGACGGTTGTGTTTTAACATCATTTATTATCACTCTGCCATCAACCGAATATGTATTTAGTTTTCTTTATTCCATTTTATTTTAGATTGTTTTTGTTTGTCATATGGTTTTGTAAAAAATTTTGTATTTTTACAAAGTCAAGTCTATAAAACAAGATATGGTCAAAAAAGTCTAGCGTCTCACCCTGTCATATCTACCCTATTCCTTGCCTCTAGCTTTAGCTAAACATTTTAAAAAGTTATCTAAGGACTTCCCTGGTGGCGCAGTGGTTAAGAATCTGCCTGCCAATGCAGGGGACACGGGTTCGAGCCCTGGTCCGGAAAGATCCCACATGCCACGGAGCAGTTAAGCCCGTGCACCACGACTACTGAGCCTGCACTCTAGAGCCCATGAGCCACAACTACTGAGCCTGTGTGCCACAACTACTGAAGCCCACGTGCCTAGAGCCCATGCTCCACAGCAAGAGAAGCCTCCGCAATGAGAAGCCCCTGCACTGCGACAAAGAGTAGCCCCCGCTCGCCACAACTAGAGAAAACCCGCACGCAGCAACGAAAACCCAACGCAGCCAAAAAAAGAAAAAAAAAAGTTATCTATCCCTTCATTATTTGTTTGATTAAAAATACAGACACATATACAATCATGTTTTCTCCTTACTTATATAAATGGTAGCTTATTATTATATATCCATTTCTCTATTGTTTCCTTATTACAATAATCCCCACAGGGTTATTCCTTATGAGGCTACATAATCCATAGTTTATTCACTCTCCTGCTGATGGACTGGTGGATTGTTGCCATCTCCTGCTATTAAAATTAGTCATTTAGTAACTAGTCATGAATATAAAATTCTTCATATTTTGCAAGGTACTGCGGTGGTAGTTTTCCAAAACAGAATCGTTGAGTCAAAAGATTCATACATATATAATCTTTTAATGTCTTAGAGCCATTTCCATTTTTATTGCGAACTCATTATTATTCTAGTTCATTTTTCTAAAAATATTGATCTTTTTCTCTTCTTATCAGAGAATCTTTATATATTAAGCATATTAACATTGTGTCTGTGATATACATTGCAAAATTTTTTCTGTTTTATATTTGTCTTTTTATTTTATGTGTGATTGTATTTGGCATGCCAAGATTTTTAAACACCATCATTTTTATAATATCGACTTATGTATCTTTATTGTTAATTGATTTTAAGTCATACATAGGCCATTCACAAGTTACAGAAAGTTTTGCACATGTAGTTACTCCTGCTGTATTTTAAGTTGTATTTTTTTAACGTGTAATTATTTTATCAACTTGGAATTAATTTTGGTGCATGATGTCAGGAATTGATCCAACTTTTCCTTTTTTCAAAAGGCTCAAGATTTATTTTTAGAAGTCAGTCAAAGATAATCTGCAGTTCTCTCAAAATATAAAACAGTCACTCTTTGATCCTCTGTTTTAAAGACTATTAGTCATTGGCCATACTAGGTCAGAGACTAAATTTTTTTTTTTTCAAATCCTTTGGAAGATTAATTATATAGTATCAATTTATTGGATTGGCTTAAGTTTTTTACTTTACTCTGAAGTGTATATAATGACTTTTAAGATGACCCAGCAGCACTATGTAACATTCTTGATCTTCTTTTGTCCTTATAGCCAGGAGTTAGCATTCATAACATATTCTTCTATAGTTTACAGCCAGCTACAGACATACTTAAAGGAAAATTCCACCTCCTTCATGAACTCATGCCATTTATTTGTACGGTACAGAATCACCCTGTAAACATTTTATACGATGGTCTGCATTTTGGAGGCAACTAAATAAAGTGCCGAGGGAATCATCACTTTTATTATTCCTTCCAACAACACATTCAGAGTCAATTAGTACAGGAAAATTATGATCCTCCCTTTATGCATATTAGATGAGTGCCTCTTCTGTGTGCCAAATGGCACTGGGTCTGTGGGGCACGCAGGAGGTTTGTAAGACTGGATGCCTTTGTCTCCCTCTCCTCACTGTCCCATTCAGGGGTGGGGAGAGAATGAAACTGTCCTATGCAAGCAAGGGGGCTGATCCTGAGGTATGGGTCCAGTGGGACCACAACTAAGGTGTTGCATTCTACTCAGGATAGTTCCTAAAAACAACAAGACTAATAGCTGTATTTATTGAGCCCTTAACATATTCTCAGCACTAAGCCAATCAGTTCACATGTGTTTCTCAATTAATCTTAAACCACTCTGTAATGTAACATATTCTACACGAAGAAGCTTTCCTCAGACCAACTATATATATTGCCAAAGATTGTAGAGTAAGTAACGTGCCTAGAATGTAAATTCAGAACTATTTGAGTTGAGCCTGGGCTTTTAACCACCCTGCTGAATTTTCCATGATCGTATCACTAAAACTGAGCCCCAGCTAAAATGCTGAGTGTTTGCCAAGAATCAAATGCAAAAACAAAATATAAACACCAATCAAAAGTGAGTAAGAGTACAAATGAGAGAAGCAAAGTCAAGTGTTGGAGGGGAGTGGCCTCATGGTAGATA
This sequence comes from Balaenoptera ricei, assembly GCF_028023285.1. Classification (NCBI taxonomy): domain Eukaryota; kingdom Metazoa; phylum Chordata; class Mammalia; order Artiodactyla; family Balaenopteridae; genus Balaenoptera; species Balaenoptera ricei. The sequence goes on along the minus strand of NC_082659.1, from coordinate 5,135,861 downwards.
CTGATCCAGGAAGACATTGGTTACCCACTTTGGGTGACTCAGAACACACTGGGGGGCCCATAACCCAGTATCTGAGGATTTGGAGTTTGATTTGTAAGGGTATGCTCTGGCATTTACATAAAAGTTTAGTTTGGACATATTCTCAGGATTAGTTGGGACTTTCCCCAGGTGTTTTTAACAGGGGAGAGTACGATAATATTCATTTAAAATAGGGAAAGACTGAGGTCTATCCACAGTTGAATATGTTTAACCCCTATTTTTATTCAGTTATTTTTATTTGGAAAAAATACTTATTTCTGAAAGTAAATGTTTTAGTTCAAGAATGAGGTGACCCTAGAGGTTTTTATGAAATTATTCTGCATAATAAAGCAGAAATTTGTATGTGCCATAGTGAGTGAACTATTCTATATCATGGAACCCCTTATGTAGTGACAACAAATGCCATTCTTTGCCTTCTTCCACAGTATTTTGTTTTAAGTTTCTTAGCACTCTTGGTGTGGCTTCAGAAATTCTCTGCAGTGTGTCATAAAGTGAGTTTTGAAAGTAACTTGTAATTTATGAAAAGTTGGCCATTGATTATTCATAAGAAATACATCATTTTTCCTGTTGAACAACCTAGATTTGAAAAACTCACAGAAGTTTATAAAAAAGAAACAGAAAAAGCTTAATTAGTTGTACTTGTAAATAAAATTTTTTTGGCTAAAGGGTGACTTAAAGCTTTTTAAAAATGATATGTATTTAGGAGCAAATGTTAAACATCAAGAAGCAAAGGAGGTTTTGAGGAACACCCACATTAATATGATGAAAAACATTTGGAATTGGTGTGTTGAAGAATAAACACAAATTTAAAACACATAATCTATATTCAGGGAAATGAGGATCAGAAGTCCTACACCAATTCCCTGACTTTACTAAAAAGTTGTGTTCTATTTTTCTATCTGATTCTTCTTGGGGCTACTATACCACTGAACTATTTCCATGTCCAGAAATTGTTCAGTGAAATAGTGCTTTCTGCTTAAAACAGTTTTTCCACAATGCCTGAAGTTACTTAATACATCTTGATCACAAGGATAAATGCCATGTTTAGCAGTTTTGATTTTGTTTTGTAGTTATTATTTTCTTTATGTCTTCAAAAAATTTTAATATCTTATCATTTTGGTATGGAAAGCCTTCTGAAGTAATTCTAGAGAATTCATTTACCAATATTCCGTATCTAAGAGAGATTTTTACTGTAAAGTCCTTAAAAAATATCTATAGAAAATTATTCATATATAGCTCCAGTTCATTTAAATTTAGAGTAATGGAAAACTTATACAGTAGATAAAATCTTCCTTTAAAAAAACAGGGAGAGAATTAATTATCTTATCTATCAAAAAAAAGAGTAAATTCTATTTTTTTCACCAGAAACCACACACATAAATGACTAAAATTTCTGTGGTGGGTTGAGAGAGAGTAACTGAAAAATGGAAACTAACGCATTTATTTGGTCAAGCCGGAGGAGAGCAAAGTCCCCCAGGTCCTTGACACCGTTTGAGTTCATTCAAAATGGTCTTCAGGGGCTTCCCTGGTGGTGCAGTGGTTGAGAATCCGCCTGCCAATGCAGGGGACACGGGTTCGAGCCCTGGTCTGGGAAGATCCCACATGCCGCAGAGCAGCTGGGCCCGTGAGCCACAACTACTGAGCCTGTGCGTCTGGAGCTTGTGCTCCGCAACAAGAGAGGCCGCGATAGTGAGAGGCCCGCGCACCGCGATGAAGAGTGGCCCCCGCTTGCCACAACTAGAGAAAGCCCTCGCACAGAAACGAAGACCCAACACAGCCAAAAATAAATAAATAAATTTATTTTTTTTAAAAAATGGTCTTCAAATAGTAATGGAAATGGTATGTGTCTCAAAGGACACTTAAACTGTCGTATCTGGAGTGGTGGGGAATGAGTTATGAAATGAGTTCAAATATTCAATTGTTTGGTCAGAATGGTGAAATTAGACAGTAGCAGTTTTCTCTATTGATTAGTATTTATTACTTTTTAAGATGTAGTATTTTAGTAATGATGCTCACATTTGTTGTTTTCATATGTCTTATTATGAGAAAAAAATACACTAAAATCTATAAAGATTTTTTAGGTAAAAATACAAATGACGCAAACTGATTGATTAAATAAAGTCCCAGGGTTTTAAATAACTGAGAATACTCAGTGTCCACAAAAGTATGGAGAGACAAACATTCTCTATTCTTGATGCTGAGATAACAAAAGTTGTAACTAATGTAGTATTTTCAGAGGTCATTTTTAAACTACTCTACTTATTTCCTGACAGTATGATCCAGCCATTCTGCTTCTAAAAATTTATCCTCATTTTACCTCATACAGGTGTGAAAAGATGTATATACAAATATATTCACTTAAGTTTTGTAATACGCAGAAAGGAACAAATAACCCACATTTTACCAGAGGTGGTTTTATAAATTTAGGTTTATCATGCAATTAAATGCTAGGTAGCCATTGAGTATAAACTAGATCTACCTATTTTAATATGGAGAGATGGATAAGACACATTATTGAATGACAGAAAACACTTTCATATCTGTAGTGAGAATATAAAATATTACACAAATTATCTTTGAAAATGGGATTTGCATGTGAGTGTGTGTGTGTTTAAGTGTGTATTTGTGTTGGGAAAAGCATCTTATACATAAATGTGCGTGGTTTGTATTTTTATGATAAATTTACATTTCCCAATAATTCTTTTGGGAATTTGAATTTTTCTTTAAGATTTTCATCTGCACATTATTGAAGTAATTTCCTTTGGGTAGCAGCATGCCTGAATTATAGATAATGTGTCAGAAATGAAATTTAAAAATGAAGTAAAGCTCATTTATGCTAAACCCTGAAAACTAAAGTGATAAATTTAAAAACACAGATCAAAGAGCAGAGTTTTAATGCATTTAATTACCATGCCATATAATAAAAGAAACCGTATGCTAAGGAGAGTGGAATCAGGCTCATTACAGTTCTTTGGTTTTGTAAAATTTAAACAAGTATCTTTCTGCACCGTTTCTGTTTATCATCTCAAACAATGTAAGAAATATAGAAGGTTAACAGGGTAGATAAAGGATTATAGAGGTAAGAAAAGCAGACACATATTATTCTCACATATTGCATGTATTTATTATAAGAGGTTTTACCATCTTCAGATAAATGCCATTTTTAGCATTATGCACATTTTTTTAAAAACTAAAAATAACTTAGTTTTCATTGAAAGGCATTATTATAGGATTTGAACTGATTATTATAATTTATAATGATGATGCTTCAACTTAAACTCTTGACATCAGAGAGGTTCAGAAGGGGTTTAGTACTTACAATTTAGGATTCCAGAAAACTCTGAATCAGTTTTGTCCAAGGAATTGTCTACATTGGTCAGGTTGTGCAGTGGACCGAACCACAGGCATACAGACAGTGTCCGGGTTAAGATTTCAGGCTTCGGGGACAAGTGGCCAGAGGGCACGTGCTAACTCAAACTCTAGCTTTTTCAATTTTCATCGTTCATAGAATGAGATTTCAGTCTCTATAGTCTTGTACTCTTCAGTATCATATGCTGTATGAGTCTAGTTAGTCAATACGAAATTGATAAGGAAGCAAATAGGAAATACCAATTAAATATGTAGGGAAAGGTTAATTGCTGTGTTCTAATTGTGCTAGGGACCAAGTCATGGAAAAATGCAGCCAATTCAGAAAATGTAGATATTCTGTAGGCAGTTTGAATCAATGAAGAGCACCGTATGTAAGGCAGTAGGAATGGTGGAGCCTGTGGCAGATACAGATCATGTCCAGCTGCTTGTTACCATTTGGGAATGTGGATCCATATGGAAAGATTTTTTCTGATCTTCAAGAGAAGTCAAAGATTAGGAACGATTCACAAAATTTCCAAATTTTTAAAATATTGTGCTGGTTAAACAAAATATGCCTGTGGGCTAAATCCAGGCTGTGACTTGCCCATCAGCAGCTCCTACTTCCAGGATTAGGTCTATGAAAACAAGCAGAATTAGTGGTATAAAGTCATTTCTGTTTTTGGTGCGTTTGTGGTTTTGTAGATCACCTCATGGGAATGAAATGAAATGAAACATAAGCCTATTGATCACACTTACTCAATGTCAGAAAGGAAAACGAAAGAGAAAATTGTGGACTTAATTTTCTTGAAGCAACTACATAGCTGAGAAAGCGGAAGATTACAGTTCAACCAATTTGCAGTACTGATTTTGTAGTCTCATACACACTGTATGTTTGAAAGATAATCAATTATATGTAATTTTTGTGTGTAATGAGGGGACTCCATTACTAAGTAATACCTGTTTATCCTGGCTTGATACTAACTCTCTAAATTACAATTCTCTCATCTAACTCCAGGTTTTTTCTTTGCAAAAAAGAGAGTGACTTTTGAATTGTTTCATTTAAAGCAATAATTAAATGAAATATATGGCAAAGTGACAGGAAGCATGAAAAACAATAAGTAGCTGCAATCATTTGATCACATCCACTGTCGGTTACAGCTAAAATGTATGGCAATAACCCGTGTGTTCTGCGTGTGCGCTTTTTTCACAAAAAGCCAGCACTTGGAGAGCCTTATATATTAAACTTACTGGACACACAGAAGTTTATTTGGGAACACTGCTATGCTTGCTGCAGTGGCAGACTTTAACAATGTCTGTTCAGATGTTGTGTCCTGAATATTCTTATTTATACTAAGTAAAGTACATATATATATGTATACATACATATATATATAATTTCAATCAAATGTATTGGCAAATATTTTCATATAAAATTAAAAACTAACAGAAAAATGAAGAATTTGGTAAAATCTTAGACTTATTCCTCATGCCATACAAAGAGGGTTTTTTCAGCACTTAAAGAAATATTAATGATTTCAAGGTAAGATTTATAATAACACAGAGAGGAAAGGATTGTTGAACTTGTTTTGTTGATTTAATCAAATATAAACACTCATGCTAAGGTATTCAGATGATGATAAATGGTACTTGAAATGATCCAAACTTCCTATGTTCTTTAATGAAATTAGTCAAATGTTTGCCAAATTTTCTCCTATAGAAATAACAGTATGAGTGTATTATCATCCAATTTATGTTAATAGTCCAATCTCAGATGCCTTTCATCTCTTCTTTTATGATCCCTGGTTGCTCACCTGCTGTCTGAGGGTGTGGTGTCCATGAAGACAAATGGGATCATTAGACTGATAACAGACACAGCCTCGTAGGGCCATAACCCAGGAAGTGAATCAACTACTCCAAAAGTTTGAGTTTATATCGTATGGATAATACCAAGTCACTGGAAAAGTTGATTAAAATTGTTTTTAGCACTTTTAGTTTTCTGATGTGTTTGTTTTTGTTTTGAGAATCTAACATACACCCAATGTTCTTAGTCTTACCTTCTGCTTCTGTAATCAGCAGAAGAATAACCCTAAGACTTCATTCACCATGTGAAAGAAAAACACTGCTAAACTGCCAAAGCCAGTGACCATCTGCAGCCTCTGAGACACTGAGTCTGTATTTGTGATTGGAGCAGGCAGGACACAGGAAAATGTGATGACTTCCACATACAGCAGGAAGTGAGAGATCAGGAACGCTGTCTGCCCGCTTTACTGCTGCATCCAAAGCCTGAGGACACATAAGTGCTCTGTCAATGTTTGTTACATGTATGTTGTTAAATATACAGATTCCTAAAGACATACTTTTCTATGACACTTTGTGTTTCATAAACTAGAAGTTTCTCCTTATACAAATTACACATTTTCATTCTTAAAAGGACAGAGACATATTAGGGAGTAAGGACATTTTAAAAGATAGCTATCCTGGTTCACCCATTAATAATTTGTTATAACATTTGTTATACAAATTTAAATTGTAATAAACTCTGCTTGCATTAGTTACACAGGGCGCTAGTTAAGTAGCCAAAGAAAAGTGTTAAACTGAATTTACTGGGAACTTTCTGAATGACTACCATTTACCTAATCTTTTAAAAACAGCTTTTAAAAATTACATATATTATATATACACATATATACATATACATATATACACATATATTCATAATTTTAAATTATTCAAACGTGTTTGATGACTATCATATGTGAAGAATGTAAGATTTTGGAGAAGCTTTGAAAGAAGTATATTGTTCTACTTGTTTTTGGAACCACAGTATTTGCTGATGATAACATTGATTATTAGGATTTTCTAGGAATCATTGATTATTAAGATTTTAATATAAACATTATTAAGGTTTTTTATTGATATACATTACCAAATTTCCTCATCAGTTTTTTTTTCAATTTGTTCTTCATTATCTTGTGTTTTCCTTTTTTTTTTTTTTTTTTGTTTGAGGTTAATTTGTCCAGTATTGAGCCCGGTCCCACTGGTCCCGCCCAGTAGCCACGTGGAGGTGCAGGGACACGGATTGGTCCAGCCATTTCTTCACCCCCCTGCTCTGAGCATACGCCTCCTTTATTCTTGCTTTTTAATGTTCTTGACCAAAAATAGGGTAGAATTATGTTTTATTTTTTAACATATCTTCTGTTCTAGTGCTCCATTTATAGACCTCTTTGTTGCATATAAAAAAGGAAAACTACTGGTTTATTGACCTTTAACTTTTGAACCATTAACTTTGATATTTCTCCTTTGGCTTAAGTCCATAATTCAGTGTCATGTATCAATATTACAGAGCAGTGCATTTATAATCAGTCCCCAAAAGCTTGCAACACTAGTCAACTTGAGCCTTAATAAGCTTTGCTTAAAAAAGAAAAAACAATTCTGTAATCTATTAAAGAATAAGTTGACACATCTTAAGAATGTTCTGAGAAATCCTAAAAATTTTTCCTGTAAATTTCTCCCATTAGCTGATTTTCTTCTAAAGTAATATACAATCAGGAAAAAAGTAAGAGTATGCAACATTTTTATGAATAGAAGCCTCATAAAGAATGGATCTATACTATGCCTGTGTCTATAGGACACCAGTTTAGAAGTTGGATCCCCCAAAGTAGAGTCATATGGCATCTTAAGAAATAATTGAATTTCTAGTCAAAGTATAGTATAGTGATGGTTTTTCCTTCTGAGAAGTCTGTTTCTGTTAGTTTATCAATATATGTCAAGTTCATGAAGACAGACTAGAATTACAGTAGATTCATTCTACACTGAATGCAGATCCTAGGTGGGACAATTTTTGATTTGTATCAAAAGATCAAGATGATTTATATATAACCTTCTGAAACTAGGAAACCTGTTTGTTTAAGTCCTGTGTCATTTGGATATCTGTTTTATAGGTTATGCTTTATTTTTAAACATCATGTAATAGTCTGAATATTTTGCCTAATTACTATAAGCTGCAGTTACTGTTAGAATCTTTGAAAAGTCAAATCTTTTTGGTTCTATGTCACAAAAGGAAAGAAAATATTATTTTGATTTCTTCAGAGAAATATCATATTCAAAATGTGATATACAACAACTGATACATCAGCAAATGAAATAACTTTAAAGAATAAGTCTCTTCAAATAACAAACACAGTGTCAAGACCAAATAAATCATCTAAGCTGTATTGTATCGCTTCCCTTTCCCTGGGACCTTATGTAAGTCTGTACTTAGTTATACGACTAACTTTTACACATAATAAAACTTCCTCTGACTCTTCCTTTTACAAAGAATGACTTTATAGTACTATTGATGTCTGATAGATTATTTTTGATATGGTATCTTGCTTGATCACAGCTGGTTTCAAATTACCTCTAATCCAAAGATCTAATAAAGTGAATATATTTCTCTAATTACCTTAGATCAAGTGATCCAACTGATTTTCATTTCTGATATTTTAAAACTTGGAAATGTTAATCTGTAGTCTTAATTAAGCCAAGTAAATGTAGATGACATCTGTTCACTGTATCACAATTTAAAATATCATAAATATATTTAAGTTTATGATTACACACTAATGTCAGCATTCTTTCTAATTTTTGTAATCAGTATTAAACATATAGTATAAACATTAAGTACATGGGTGTGAAATTGAGAGCTTAATAAGCTCTCATTGTCATTATAATGATTATAAGGGAACACATTTATGTAAAGGTTAAATTTAAGCTTGGAAATAAAAATTTACTCCTAAAATAAAAACTTGCTGTTTGATTTTATTGATCAGTTAGCAAAATCAACTGTATTCATTTCCTAAAGAAACAAACAGTGCATCACCACTTGAATTTTTCAGATATTTTCCTTTAGAGTTATACCCATTGACTTTTGTTGCTATTATTATTTGTAGTAACTATTAGTATTAATATTATTAGGAGGGGTCAGCATTTTTCCTTAAAGGATCAAATGGTAAATATTTTAGGCTTTGCATGCCTGAGATCTTTGTTGTAACTACTCAATTCTACCGTTACAGCTGAAGGCTACCATAGAAAATACATAAATCAACAGGTATGCCTGTGATTCAATAAAATTTTATTTACGGAAGCAGGCAACTGGCCCACAGGTGATAGTTTGCCAATCCCTATATTAATATCACTTTATAGTTTTTTAGTGTTGTCACATATTCACAAACTAATTAACACAGCAATCTTGTGTTGCCTAGATAGAGATATTCACTTTTTGCAGATGAGTAAAAAAGAGCTCAGACTACTTGCACATACAAAGCAAAATAAATGAGACTCAAGGCTCCAGACTCTGTGACAGATGCTTCTGAAATCTACTGTCTTATAAAGTGAGCCACTCTGAAAGCCATCATTTATATATTATTTAATTAATAAAAGTCCTTCTTTCCATTTAGTTGTGAACTTTGTCATACCAGAGCATGATGACAAGATCATAGTACAAGCTAAAGAAAGACCACAGGTCAGATCCCAGCCAATGGATCTGACATATGCTTAAAATTTAGGAATGCAAGGGCTTAGCCATGTTCAGGAAGATTAACACAGGCACAGAGGATTGGATAGCTGTTGTTACTTAATTAAGAAGAGTCAATTCCTTATCCAAATATTTTAAAAATATTTGTTGAATAAATTAACAAATGAACAACACTGAAGCCATGATTAAATATGTTCTGAAGGAAATGATTAGGAATAATAGCAGCAATATAATTTATGTACATACTAAACCATGTGGACTCCATTTATTCAACAATCACAAAACGATTATTGAATACACACTTCAAGTCACATATTCCACCAGAGCTGAGAGGATACAGGGAAATTTTTCCATGCTCAAAAGGCTAAAATATAAAGGAGGGACATGGGAATTTTTAAGGGCAATCAAAAAAAAAGTGTACGTTAGACATGATTAAACATGTAGTTTTTAAAAGGTAAATGACTGATAGTGTATTTTAAAATATATATACTTGTCAAAATATACTTTATCTTTTTTAATCTATCAAGTGATCATCAGTTAAAATGTTGCAGTTTTATTGAGGTGGATATCTTTTAAGAAAAAGAAGAAATAAATTAAAGAAGCCTATAGAAAAATAATCAAAGTTTCAACCTGAAATAAAGACAGATGCTAAATACCAAAGTCTTTTTGACACTTCTAAGACAGTTATTTTCATGGTTGTATATAAAAAGATTGTAATATATATTTAAATACTGTACCTTTTTAAAGTTTAAATTAGTATAAAGCTTACATTTGGCAATATATTAAAACCTGAAACTTGAACATGTTAATTATTTTTACTGTAAAAATGTACAACCCAGAGTTTATCTTTTAAAATGAAAACAGAAGTTTTTATTAAAAGCATAATATCACATTTAATTGGAAACATTACATTAATTGCTTATACAAAATAAATTTATGCTCTAGGTATAATATTTATTTTAAAATTAGAGTTAATAGTTTTATTATTTGAGCGCTTCATCACCAAAATTTGTTATAAAAAAATTTATGTATGATATTAAAAGCTTCTGATTTTTATTTCCTGCTTTTTTATTTGTGGAAAGGGAAATGAGAGGAGATATTTTGATATGGGTGGAAAAGTTAAGAAGCATTTAAGATAACTAGGATAGAGATCTCTACAATATTCAAGATGTAGTGAAAAACTGGTAACAATGTTTTTAAATTCTTTAAACTATTAGCTTAGACAGGTTTCCTGAAATATGACCAAGTGAATAATCTGTTGTATATTCTCAACTAAAGACAATCACAAATTTTTTCAAATTTGGAATTCTTTCAATACAATTCTGCTTTCAATTTGTGCAAGATAATATACGTAGCAAGATGGGGAAAAGGAGAGAAACGAAAGAGAAAGAGAGAAAATTAAGGAAAATTGTAATGTTAAGCAGGAACATTTTTGAATGCATAAAATCTTTAGGTTCTTTTAATATTTTCCTTCAAACTAATACATTTGATGAAAATTCTTATCTTGTCCTCCCTTTCCCTCAGTTTCAATTAATGATGTGTAAATGGCTGAAATTCCCCTGTAACCATATGACTTATGTACTGCAAGTAATTTGAAATTATACTTTCTCTTTTATTTTCTTGTACATGCATGTCTTTTCAGTCAAGTATTGCATTGTCTAAGTAGTTGGTGTGGTCATTTATTTACTTTTTGCCAGCAGGTTAGTGTGAGGCTCTTTTGTAGATGTTCTTAAAAGTTCTGAACTTAACTGCGCTTATTAAAGAAAAGCTTCCTACATGCTTAATTACATGTACATTTGAACTGCATTAAATTAGCTTAAATTAGAATAACTCAAAGTAAAAGAAACACACCACAGGATACTTTTTAATTTTTTCTTTCAAGGATACCATGTTTGAGGAAAAGTACAAGACGAAGAGTAATCTCTCTGGAACATGAAGAACAGGATGGAACGGATTGCAGATACTAAGGCAAGCCATTAGTGTTTCCTTAGCAATTTCTGGTTTTCCCATCTAAGCCTTTATTTCAGATTTACCTTTTCAAGGCCAAGTGCTGTGTGTCTCTTTCTTTCCTTTGATTATTGAATTGTGATCCTTGAAGTCTGATTAGTCTGTTATTCAGTTCCTCAGTCATGAGAAGAATGAAGTAATTATTGGGTTTTGTGGTGGTTTTCCTTTTTTTTGAGGTAATTAATCTTAATGGTTGTTGGGGGAGAGGAAATGCAGGGTCAAGAGATCCTCAGGCTCTAATCCTAAATTTCAGTAGCTCCAGTGTGATCTCTGGCTAGTCAGCCGACTCCCTGTACTTCAGCCATCTGCCTGAGAATTCCCAGGACAGATGCACAGCATCACGGGAGACCAAGAAATACTCAAGAGATTCCTTGAGATTTGAAAAGGAAGCTGAATAAAACCAGATTATAAATGAGATGAAAAGGGGTAAGAAATAAATGGTCAAATGAAAAGTGCTTATGTTACTAATGAGAATTGACATGATCTTCTGAGCTGCTCACTAGCTCATATTTTAGAATCTTTTAAAAAAATGTTACTTTTCCTCAACAATCTTATTGCTATCAATGTTGAAAAAAAATCAGAAAAATATGAGGATATAAAATATGTCAGAAAACATGCCTGCTATTTACAGAGACTACAGTAGTAGTGAAAGATTAAAGTGTTTATTTATTCGTTGATTTGTTCAAGAAATCGTGGCAGCATTGTTGCTGCCTGCCAGGTGTGGTCATGGCTGGCCACTTGATCTTTTTTCTTCTTCATTCGTAAACTGAGAATTATAATTGCAGCAACCTCATAAATGTGCTGTACGAAGTAAGTGTATGAATGCATGCAATGCTCTTTAAAAGGTACGTGGAGGCAAAGTAATAATACTCAATAATGGAAGATATTTTTATTATAATTAAGATTAATGTTTGTTTGAAGAGATGAGAGGGTTTAAATAATTACAGGTAAAGCACTCCGGGCATTCAAAAGAGGATGAAATTATTTCTTCCAAATGCCATCGAGATGCCTCCCTCCTTTTCTCGCCCTATCTTCGCTCTTCCTCTCTTGTCACCTCAGGAGGTCGTTTGACTGGGAAAGAGTTGGAGTTTTTCATTCACACAGACCCTAGTTTCTTAGGTCTACCCCTTAGAACATCCTTCAGCAAGCTACCTGATCTCCCCAGGTACCTGAACGTTCTCAGTGATCATTCCGATTTTCAACTGTAAAATCATCTCAATGTGTGTTTGTGCCTCTTTGTCAGAATAGGGGGAAAAAAAGCATCCTACTCCCATAGGTATTGGAATTTATGGTTATTTTTCTGTTTGTAATTATTTCATGCTGACTATGGTGACTGTATATTATATTAGAGAGAGAGAGAGAGAGAATAAAAAGTACAGTGATTTATTAATGTGATTTTGTTCATTATAAGTAAGCTTTTAAAAATTCAGTAATGATACAGTAATATTAAAAAAATTATAACCTTAAAGCTCAGGGAAATAATAAAATATATTAGCCAAAACTATATCTGGAGCAACATCTAGGGTCCATCAACCTAGACCTTTCATTTTAGTATTTAAAAAATTAAAATTATTCCCATTATATCCTCCCTTGAGTAAATTTGTGTGCCCATCCAAATGCATTCCATCATTTGAGTGATTCTCTCCCACTTCTAAAAAGACAGGGAATAGATTCATTTTCTTTATCCCACCCTGCCCACCCCCAGTTTTCAAACTATATGTACATACTAATGTATGTATATTAGTCAAAGGATACTTACAGTATAATGTAAATACTTTCCAATAATCTGGTTCTCTTCCACCTGGGTACATTGTAGGATTGTCGTTTTCTGACCTGTGTGGTTGGAGTATGGTCAAGTGTAAGTTGAAGAAGAAGGTTTAGGAGCCAGCTGTCTTATATTCTTTCATGAGATGGTCAGTCAGGTACGGCCACAAGAGGGGTCACAGGAGAGGCAGGAACACAAAGTTTATTATACTCACAGGTCCTAGAGAGACAGTCAGTGCTCACCAAGAGGGGGGCCAATGGAAGGAGCGCCAAGGGAGCGTGCTCAACCAAGCAAGTGGGAGCTGAGAGAAGAGGGGGAGAAGGGGAGGGTCAGGGAGAGAAAGTGGGGAGGGAGGGAGGGGCCCTTGGGCAAGTGCTTTACTGGGGGTCGGGTTGGACTACCCACGTGAAAGGCATCACGGGTTTCCTTGATGTATCTGATGTCACTAGGTCACGTTCAGGACAAAATGGGTTATTTGTGGCAGGGGCCAGCCAGCCTTACCACACTGCTGCCCCCGGTCATCTGGGTGGGGTACTCACAGCCTATTTGCAGGGATGTTGAGGCAGCAGGAAACTAGGAAGCTCTAAGTTTACAATACACAAGCATATGATGTGTTTTCATTTCCCAAATCGGTGACAGAAAAACAGATATAGCAAACTTCATTCTAATCTGTAATTTCAGCATTCCACTAGGTTTGGCGGTAATAGCTTACTCAAGTAACGTTCACTAAAGTAAAATGAGTTTTACTTTCAATGACTTTTTTTTTTACGTCCACAAGTTCTATTTAGATCTTTTTCAAATATGTTTATTCTTATTTTACTATCTTGTTCCTTCATTATGACTCCTGTGTACTTTTTGATCTTTTTGAACACTGTTATAGAGCCTTTGAGGCTGCTCTGTTATCTCACGTCCAGGGACTTGTAATCCATGAGCTGGTTAAGTTGACTGACTCCAGTGTCAGACTGTCTAGGTTCTCATTCCACGTCCGCCATTTACAAGGTGTGACCTTGGGCAAGTCATGTAATGTTAACTAGGATAATAGTGCCCACCTCAGGGGGTTGTTGTGAAGATTTGAATGGTTTTTGCAGTCAGAGTAGACCTGAAAGAACCTAGTGAAGAGCGTGCAATTTTCACTAAGTTTTCAACTGGCTGGGACTTGGCTTCTTTTGCCTGATTGTTCAGGATTTCTGGATATTTTCTTTTCTTCCTTTAGCAAAGCCATTCATTAAACTTGTAACACTTTATCTAGAATCTTTAGGTGTTTGTGGTTAAAGGGTTTCAGGGTAGCCAAGCCTGGCATGTTATTGGCAATAGAATCCATTCAACTGGATATTTCTTCTAGTTATCTGTCAGGTTCTCTTAAAATATCTACATTGAGGTAGAACTATATCAGTCCATACAGCAAATGAAAATAATTTAAACTAACATAATTGAGGCAACCTCTTTTGTATTTTCCAGGATTATGCAAGTAGTTCTTTCAATTTAGAGAAATCAAATATTTTTATGAAAATAATATCTGCTTAGGATATATTTTCAATAGATACAAACATAGAATTAAAATAAAATAACCAAAGATTTTTATAGGGTATTTTTTAAAAAAATCTATTTCCTTACTCTCAGTCTGTATTTTATTCATTTACTCAAAAGACCACTAGTTTGTTTTCTTTTTTTTTGGTCAAATTCATTTTTAGAGAAACTAATACTAAGGTCAAAATACTCGCAATAATAAAATAATTTGCCAGAGAATTTACAGTACATATTTATCATAATTGTCTTACAGATTTGTCAATAAGCTGTTTTAACAAATTCTAAGAGATTTTGTTCCCCCCTTTCTCTTCCTTTCAAAAAGAAAAAAATTAAGTTCATCCATTTCTGCCATTGTAAGAACTATTGTGATTAATTGTTCTCATCAAATCTGGCCAACTCTGGTAATATAAACCATGCGGTTTACATACTAAGGCACTTCTTAGCAATGAAAGTTTCTCTTCTGAGATTTGAACTGAAGGAAAAGATCATGAGGATACTAACTAGAGAACACAGCATGATTAAAGACCAAAGTTTAAAAACAAAAGTTTAATTTTTCACGTGGTATAGCTTTACACTATTTATATCAATTTCAGTATTTCACCTTATGTCCCCAAGGGTTTATGAATTATTCAGTATCACCAAGGGACAGTATCTAAAGAAACAGCAGTTAATAGGAGCATCTTTTTCTCAAGTGTAATACATGCCTATTTTTACAAAGATTACCATAAACTGGCCTAAAATTCATCATGTATTTTTAGTTAATAGAATATTAAATATATTTAATTTTATTTTATGTGTGTATAAATAGATACAGATGTACTACTCTAGTCACTTATATATATACATATATTTTTTTAAATTTCTCTGCGTTAATTCCAATTCAGTATTGTATCCTAGAGTTTATTATCTGTCTGTGCAGGATTGCCAATGTTCCCTTATTTAATAGACCTACTACACTGCATTTATTCTTAGGAATAACACCAGTTAATTTATAATTGTAGAATGAAAGTGATCCACTAAAGATGTATACTGACTAGATTACAATACATTTCATGGGTTTGTGTGAGTGGTCAGGAAGTTCCAAATTCACGATAAACATGGAGCCAGAGTCATTACTATGGTTCACCCTTAATCAAGGGTGACTGATGGCTTCTGCCTCACGAGCTGTTAAGAAACCCCAGGTTCTTTCTCCTTTAGCACCTCTGGGAAGTTCAAACTACTAAAGACCTGGACCCAAAAAGGGAACCTTCACCCCAGCCCCACCCCTTAATCTCATTGAAAGCCAAACCAGTCTCCTTTCCCTGTTTGCTCAACATTCTGGGACCTGACTGGGGACTCCCCTGATCTCCCCATAAAGCCTCATTAGGTGATGAGTAAACCTTTTCATACCCTCTTGAGGCACGTATGGCATCATCTGTCCTGACATCTGAACAGGTAGTAGCTGGAGGTCCACCCACTATTTTTGGAGTCTCTGCAACAGGTATTATTTAATGAGATAGTAAATAAAGAGGGAAGAGAGGATTTTAAGGAGAAAGGAGTAAATCTAGTTTTGGTCATGATGGTTCTGAAGTGCTTTGGGGATATATAATTGGATATTATATACCCAATATATAATTGGGTGTGTCACTGTTGGCCATGGGTATGGAGATTGGGAGTGAGTCTGGGCTGGTGGCCATTTGAAATCATCAGCATACACATGGTAATCAAGGGCCTGGAGATGCAGAGATCACTCAGGGGGGTGAATAGAATGAGAAAATAGAGGGCCAAGCACATTGCTTCTGGGGAGTTCTATTCTGTGTTATTTAATACTCCTTACAGATCATTAATTTGAGTTTGGTAGGGGCTTATAATCAATTGGAAATACCAATGAAGCTTGACCTGCTATTTAGAGCTGTGTGGTTACACTTGAGGCTGTTTAAATATGATGCTTATTCATCAAGTTTAAAAGTAAATATATATTCTTATTCAAAACTATACAGGGATAAATTCTAATAATTAATCCTTTAAGTCAATCCCTAGATATCCTGGTGTCTACATCGTAACCAAGACAACTAAATACAAATTTCAGGTTTGAGTTCCAGGCAGTAATTTCTAAATCTCCCCATGGAATTCCCATGTGCACCCAAGGTTCTGAAACATCACTATAGGTGAATTGACATTAGTAGAAATAAGAAATTTTTAATTTTTAAATTTATATCTTGTTTCAGAATGGATTTAAGGTATTGCATATGGCTCTGCTGATTAAAATATAACTGCTGTCTTATCAAAAAATTAGTTAATCTACTGATGCCTTAATATATCCATTATATAGTTAAGAAAATTGAGGCTTAGAAGGATCAAGTCACTTTCCGCAAAATACACACCTAGTGACTAATGGAGAAGTAATTTAAAACCAAGTTTTTCCGGTTACTTTCTAAGTTAATTCACCTAGACAGCATAGCTCAATGAGTCAGAGTTTAGGAATCTGGGATTTTGAATATTTTGTCCATAAAATACCCTGAAAATTTGCCATATTCAGTTTCCCCTTCTCTCAAAATGCATGTAAGATAATATTAAATTGTAGAATTTTTAATAAAACATGATTCAATAAGAACTATACAAAGTTTATACCCTTTTATTATAAGGGTAACTATCTTTATCTTCAAGATAAAGTTCAAATATTCTACCAAACAACCATGAGTATTTTGAAATCTATTATAATGTCTTCCCATATCCATAGCTTTTATTTCTGAGAAACAATTATAGCTTTAGACAACTTCAGATATAATTTCTGACCTCTTATACCAGCAGGTTTGACATTTTACTTATTCTTCACTTACTAGCAGGAAATCCCCAGAGTTTCTTTTTTATGAAACAGCTACAAAATATTTAGTTCAACTGCCATTAAAACATCATCTGTTCCATTTTTGTTACTCAACTAGAGGGCCCTTAAATTCTCTAAATACAGGGATCATATTCTATGACAGAAAGATCAAGTTCTTCCTGGAAAGTTTTCAAAGGAGAATTAGCCATAATGGTTTAGTATAACTAACATGATGATTCACATGCTAAATTGGGTTTATAACTTTGTATCATTATAAGAGTTTTATTTAGGTTACAACATCTCTTGGAAAAATATCAAAATGTAATTCTGAAGAAAAATTCTATAGTCACATCTTCCAAATAATTAGATTTTGGTCACAAATAATGGTCAATTAGCTATTTCCGTTATTAAGAATGACTTAAATTTGGGGGCATAAATTTCTTTAGGTTATGCAATAAATGTGTTGTAACTAATTTTTCTCTCATAGATAACTTTTCAATCCATAGTTGAGTATGAGAGGCAAAGATGGTAAACTACAAGTATTTGAAACTGTTTAGATTAAGTAAGGTAACTTTTATTTATAGTTTTTCAGTTGCTATCTTTCTAAATTTCTTCAAAATATTTAAAATATTTTCATCTTTCCTCCTCTAAGTTATAAAAGCTAGGAATATTAATTAGCTAGAAGTTAATATATTCAATGCTATAAGTTATACTGAGTGAAGAGTCTTGTAAATTTTTTCATTAAACAAATATGTCATATAAGTGATGATTGAATACTCTAAAGTCAGTGCTTACTACTACAAAATCCTGGTTTGGGGGTCACACTGATTGGCTAAGAGTAATTTCATCCATTTGCCAGTGATTGGTCCGGGAACCTAGGCCCAAGCCAACTGGTGTATACAATCAGCTGGGCATGTGAATTGGTTCAGTTGCTTAGAAAAGTGCCCGGAAGAGAATAAACAGATGAGAAGCATCTGTAAATGAATGGATATGGTACCAAGTTTATCCCCAATGTGACACGGATTTCTGGAAAAAAAGCTGTTCACTCTTAATAATGAGCCTCTGTAAAAACAGTTGCAATGCTTCTTTCTAGGCATTATATTTTTTAAATTATGAAAATGTTGCATTTAAAGAAAAAGGAAATAAATGGAGTAAATACCTTGATTTCCACTTTCTACTGTTCATACAAAATAACAGTAGCCATCGTGTGTCATATATGCATATATATGTATGTTATGCATTTTTTCTCATTAACATAATTATTTTAACATAATTGGAGTTATAGCTGTTCTAATTAAACAATTCCATTTTTCTTACTAGTGCTTTAATACTATTCCTTCAAGTTAATATACCATACATGATGATGTCATTTGATACTCTTATATATTTAAGGTTTTATAATTAATCTTAAACTTCTAGCCTCTAGAAATGTGAGAAAATAAATTTCTGTTGTTTAAGCCACCCAGTCTATGATATTTTGTTTTGGCAGCCCGAGCAGACTAATATAATAGTTTAAACTATTAAAATCAGTAAGTACACAGAGTATGTATAAAGAGACAAAATAAACATCCAAGTCTTTTAAAAGAAGAACGACAATAGGGCGGATTTGCCCTACCAGATATCAAGACTTATTACAAAGCTACGATTATAAAATCAGTAGCTATTTCTGTACTATGAAGGACAGGTCTCAATCTGTTAGAAAGAGAATGACAGGGGCATAAAGAATTTTCCTACAACTGTCTCCCTTGGTCACTTAGCATAACTCTCAAAAAGGGTGAAAAATGGGCTTCCTTGGTGGCGCAGTGGTTAAGAATCCGCCTGCCGATTCAGGGGACAAGGGTTCGAGCCCTGGTCCAGGAAGATCCCACATGCCGTGGAGCAACTAAGCCCGTGCGCCACAACTACTGAACCTGTGCTCTAGAGCCCGCGAGTCGCAACTGCTGAGCCCACGTGCCACAACTGCTGAAGCCCACGTGCCTAGAGCCCGTGCTCCGCAACAAGAGAAGCCACCGCAATGAGAAGCCTGCGCACCGCAACGAAGAGTAGCCCCCGCTCGCCGCAACTAGAGAAAGCCCGCGTGCAGCAACGAAGACCCAACACAGCCAAAAATAAATAAATAAAATTGAAAAAAAAGAAAAAAAGGTGAAAAACACCAACAAAAACAACAGCAGAACTCTGAGTCAGCACCAGTTGAAACACTTTAGTTTTCGGTATTAACAAAATTTGAAACATGTTTTCAGCATTAGAGCTTATATTCATCTCCCTGTGCTTCTGCCTATATTCCCTTTTATTGAACTAAATCACTCTCTATTGACTCAGCATGTAAATTCTTTAAGGACGCTGGACAATTATGTTCTCTCTAGAAGTCCCTAGCCAAGGATTGCACATTTTATTTCTTCCCTCTCACTATATAAATCAAACCCGTTAGACTCTTAATTGTATTTGCTGTTCTTTTTTGAATGCCTTCCTGTTCCTCTGATTTCTTCAACGTAGAAAAAGAGAAAATACCATCTCAAAGTGAATTCTAGTTCAGGTGTACTTTCTTGTTTGGAAACATCCTGTGGCTGCCAAGGTGATTTTTAGTTTTTTTCTCCAAATTGTCACACTGTTTCAGTGCTATCTAATTTATCATCTGGTGTCCTCTCCCCTCTGTCCTGTTCGGTTTGACAGCTTTCCAGTTGTCTCCCTTCCACTGAATGCCTGTTTCTGATTATTTTTCTGCAGACACACTTCCTCACATTATTTCAAGTTGAATCTCATTTTTTAAAATTTTCACCATATTTCCAACTTCTCTAGGCTTTTTTCCCCTCACTTTCCATTTGTATGGGTGCTCAGCACACCTCTGCACACTTTATGGAGAAACTTCTGCACCTGTTATTAACACTTTATCAATTCCAGATATCCTGTGAAAATATTTAAATAAGATTGAATAGGAAGCAGATTACTGCGTGCAAAGTCATTGTCAGTCATCATCCTCTCTCATTCACTACATAATTTCAAGTCATTCTGAAATAACCTAGTTAGAAAATGAGACTATCAAATTCTCATCTAACCTCCCCCATTTAATTTTTTTCTAAATTTATTTATTTTATTTATTTTTGGCTGTGTTGGGTCTTCATTGCTGCACGTGGGCTTTCTCTAGTTACGGCAAGCGGGGGCTACTCTTCGTTGCGGTGCGTGGGCTTCTCATTGCCGTGGCTTCTCTTGTTGCGGAGCACGGGCTCTAGGCGCTGGCTCAGTAGTTGTGGCACACGGGCTCAGTAGTTGTGGCTCACGGGTTCTAGAATGCAGGCTCAGTAGTTGTGGTGCATGGGCTTAGTTGCTCTGCGGCATGTGGGATCTTCCCGGACTAGGGCTCGAACCTGTGTCCTCTGCATTGGCAGGTGGAGTCTTAACCACTGCGCCACCAGGGAAGCCCCCCATTTAACTTTTAATGTATTCATTTACCCCTAGGGTTTCTTTCTATCTGTGAATCTTGTGGTTTATCCAAATAGAGTTTGGTCTATAATGTCTGTTTAATAAATATCACTAAGCTTCTGATTACATATCTGAACATTAACTATATTCCCCTGGAGCCTGGGTGGATTTAGGCCTTAGAGAAATAGAAAACATCCCAGAGAGAGTCAAGGTGATCAGTGAGAAATATCAAAGCTCCTATACCATTATTTCCCCACGATCCATCCAGACTCTTATCTTGGAAATTAATCTGAGGGCACTGAGATATTTTTCCCGTAGAAATCTGGGAACTCTCCTATTTTTTTTGCAGAAAATAATGAGTTAGATATATAAAGAATAAACAAATACATAGACTGTATCACTGGTGTGGACAGAATTACACGGTATGTAGTCCAGGTCACTGTCTTGATATAGGACCTTACGTTTTGATTCAATCATGTGAATATTTTAATAGAATTTACCAGTGCTAGGCACAGTAGAGAGTTGAAAGAAACAGAACAAAACAAAAAGATGCTCTTCTGTAGGAACTCACAATCCACTCCTGAGTATCCAAAATATCTCACAGTTCACAGGAAATATAATAAATAAGCACCAAATGTTGCTTGGTTTGGAGGTATGGAAGGCAAGGCAGAAGAAAAGAGAGGAGAGGAGAGGGGAGGGGAGGGGAGGGGAGGGGAGTGTGCGCTGGGTGCTCCTGCGTTGAGGTGTTTGTCGCAAAACCCAAGTTTCTCAGTTGAATATGTAAAATGAGAAATGTTCTGCTTTCACAGTGAATGCAGATGTTTTTACCGCTGCGATATGGGGAAGGATGATAGAGTTCACTCGTTCTTGCTTTTTTTATGGTGTGTCATTGACTCTTTTTATTAAATTGAAGTATAGTTGATTTACAGTGTTTCAACTGTGCAGCAAAATTATTCAGTAAATATATATATATATGTATATAGTATACATATATATATTTCTTTTTCAGATTCTTTTCCATTATAGGTTATTACAAGATATCGAATACAGTTCCCTGTGCTATACAGTAGGTCCTTGTTGTCTATCTCATTGACTCTTAAAAGACTGATGAAATATACAGCTTCTTTCATCAGAAAAATGACCACACAAATATACCAAATATTGCATACAAGTTTAGGAAACCCTTGTGTATTGGTCTTCTATTCCTTCTAAAACAAATTACCACAAATTTAGTGACTTAAAACAATACAAATTTATTATTTTACAGCTCTGGGGGTAGAAGTCCAGTAAAGATCTTACTGGGCTAAAACCAAGATGTGAGAAGAGCTGTGCTCCTTTCTATAGGCGCTGCAGGGACCTGTACTCATTCAGGTGTTGGTAGCACTCAGTCCCATGAGATCATAGGACTGAAGTCTCTGTTTCCTGTCACCTGGGGATGCCTTCATTTCCTGTGGTCCTCTTTCTGGTCCTTGCAGGAATTCCTCACTTGAATAATCTAAAGGAATCTCGACATTGCCAGATCCACACCCTTAATCACATCTGCAAAGTCCCTTTTGCATTGGAATATAACATATTCACAGCTTCCTGGGATTGGGGCATGGACATATCTTAGAGAGGAAGGTATCATTCTGCTTACACTACTTTGTGATCTAGAACCCAGCTATAGGCCTCCAAGAAGTACTGCGAAATCTAGGTTAAAATCCTTGAATTACTTGATTATTTTCTCTCCCTCTCCTCCACTTTTTTTCATTCTGAAGAATTCCCTAGTTACCAATATATTTGACATTTCTTTTGGGGGGGATTTCTTAACAGAAAATTTCTACATTTCAATCACCAATACGTAATCAATTCAATCATGATATTAAAACCACATAAACTCCTATCCTGTTTAAATAAAGTAATATTAATATATGTCACACAACATTTTGGTACTGCCATACCCCATACTGGTGCTGAGGACCATTTGTCATAGTCAACAAATAAACTATATTTTCAGCTTTCGAAAAATGTACTGGCAGCTGTACACTACTGACACCTCTGTACAGTCCGTGACCTGTACCCTATCCCAGACTCTTTTTGCCCCCTTAGGATTTTCACTGCTTCTTGTTGTGAAGTAATGGATGCAAGAGGCAATCCTGCTGTTAATCCATGTTTTGGCTTCAAATCCCCTTACCCAGGCTTGGCCACCTCCTCACTACTGCCCCTGGCTCCGTTCCAGATCATCATTCCATTCCTGACCCATTGTAAAAGGGTCTGTGCCTTGAGAAATGTAAAAGCACTTAAAATACCAAGCAATATTCACATTCTTTGTCTGTTCAAAACAGTCTTAGAAAAATGTAAATAATTTAAATGAGTTTGAAGAATATATGTGGAGTGACAGAAATGCATCATAATAAACATTTTTTGTTTAGTTTATAAGAGAACAGTCATTGTCTGTGTCTGACAGAACTACTTAGTTGAAGTAGCTTTTCATTGTTTGCAAATGAAACCTGGAGTGGATTATCTCAACATTTAGAAATCCACTGTTGCTATCCACTGGGTAAATTCTGATAAAGATGAACATTTTTAATGTAAATAAAAGAGGAAAAGCCATTATAAAGGTTAGAATAGGTGATAATTTAGTGAAGGTTCGAAGATTGACCAAAAAATAATAGGAAAGTAAAACCATCCCTCAATAAACTAGAAAAATGTTCTACAATTTTGAGGGATTAAATTGAAAATGTAGTCCAGCTCTTCTAAAATCATTAAAAAGTGATGCTTACTTATTTTTTTTAACAAAATCTCTCATGAAGGACAAAGAGTAGATTTACAGTAAGTTTATTAATGCCGGTTTTGTTTCAGTCAATTGCTATTGTCATAAATCTTTCAGTTCAACAATAGCAAAGGAAAAGGTGAGTAGACAGATGAAATTTGGATGCAGTAGGAGAAATGGAGGACTCAGGTATTTGATAAAGTTAATGAATGTCTCCTATGAATATTATTTAGGAATTAAAGAATTCTTTATTTGATTCTTTTGATGTGGCTGATTGGCAAGGGTTGCATCAAAACAATGGCAACAGCAAAATGTATTACTTAATTTTAAATCATGCTTTTTTTCCATCCATTTTTCAGTTTGGGGGATGGAACACGCAAAGTAAAATACTTATTGGGATGCTCCTCATTTGAGGATGGGTGTGTACATGGTCTACTTTCTTTCAGCTTTGACTGCAGTAGTGGTGTAGCTGCTCGTCATTAGCAATACCTAAAGGCCTGAGGTCCTTCTCTGAAATTTGGTGTTGATATAAGCAGCACTTTCCTCTGAAAGTGAAACTCACACTATAAAATAAACAAACAGTATACTTTGTAGTTTACCAACTGTACACATGGTATGTGTGTATTTATTTGTTTGTTTGTTTATAATCTACTCTATATCTATGCCATGTGCTCTAAAATAAATTACCATTGCATGTTGCTAAGGTTTCAGGAATAATCTTAGTGGTTCACATGTGTCTTTGCCTTATTTCAGCCTATCTCTTTGTCTTCAGTCCTGTAGACTCTAAATTCTGGTTATCAGAGCTTATATATTAAACACAAACACGTAATAATCTTGATCTGTAAGCTATATAAAATTAGTATTACAATACCCAATATTAGGGGCTTTTACACGTAGGGTTTTCTGTTCTTTTTTTTAATTTTTAAAAAGTTTTATACAATTTTTAAAGATTACATTCTACAGTTATTACAAAATAGTAGCTCTAGTCCTTGTGCTGTACAGTACATCCTTGTAGCCTATCTTACACCCAATAGTTTGTACCTCCCACTCTCCCACCCCTATATTGCCCCTCCCCACTCACTGGTAACCACTAGCTTATTCTCTGTATCTGTGAGTCTGCTTCTTTTTTTTGTTATATTCACTAATTTGTTGTATTTTTTAGATTCCACATATAAGTGATATCATGCAGAATTTGTCTTTCTCTGTCTTACTTATTTCACTTAGCATAATGCCCTTCAAGTCCATCCAGGTTGCTGCAAATGGCAAAATTTTGTTCCTTTTTATGGCTGAGTAGTAAGTATTCCATTGTGTATATATATATATATATATATATATATATATATATATGTATGTACCACATCTTCTTTATCCAGTCATCTAGATAAGGACACTTAGGTTGCTTCTATATCTTGGCAATTGTAAGTAATGCTGCTATGAACATTGGGGTGCATGTATCTTTTCAAATTAAAAATAACATAGGGGGCTTCCCGGGTGGCACAGTGGTAAAGAATCCGCCTGCCAATGCAGGGGACATGGGTTTGAGCCCTGGTCTGGGAAGATCCCATGTGCCACGGAGCAACTAAGCCCGTGTGCCACAACTACTAAGCCTGTGCTCTAGAGCCCATGAGCCACAACTACTGAGCCCACGTGCCACAACTACTGAAGCCCGTGTGCCCAGAGCCCATGCTCTGCAACAAGACAAGCCACCACGATGAGAAGCCCGTGCACTGCAACAAAGAGTAGCCCCCGCTCACTGCAACTAGAGAAAGCCCGCACGCAGCAATGAAGACCCAATGCAGCCAAAAATAAATAAATAAAATTAAAAAATTTAACAATAATCACATAGTTATTTTTAAAAAGTGTTTTGTAACACCTAGTGTTTTATAACACCTAGTTAACACCTTACAAGCTACTTTAACTTTTAACCATCATTTTAAATTTTATCAGTATAAAAATATTAATGCATAAAATTATGAGAATTATGAATAATACAAAGGAAAAAGATTCTCTATTGCTACACCCAAGAGGTAAAGACTAAGGTTTTTGTATGTATCTTTCTATGTACTTTCTATGCTTACCATGTCTAACAATGCAACAAAATGAGATTTTAACATTATAATCTATATAATCTGTGAAAGTTCTTCAAACATTTGAAATCTTGAATTTCTTCCTTAAATGGTAGTGCCCCAACATATCTGAATATCTATTTGTTAATAGCATGAAGTAACAATCTCTGCCCTTCTGATTCTGTAATTCATATAGCTTTACTGGCATCTCCTCTATTTAAAATAGATGAATCTGTCTGTCCCTATTAGTAGCAATAGTGGTTATTTCTGTTTTCTTTACCCTCAACAAGGTTATTACTTTCTATAATCTTGAGGTATAACTGTAACTTTATAGTGTAATTTATATTACTAGTACTTAAGCTTAGCTAGATAGAATTCTCAAGGATGTAACTCACTTTTGATTAAATCTCTCAACACATACTGCAAACCAAATTGTCAAATAAGATTATACATTTTGGCATTTGTTAGATGTTTACAGCTAAATATAGTTGGGTTTTTTTTAACTTTTTAAAAAAAATTTTATTTAATTTTATTTTTTTTATATTGCAGGTTCTTATTAGTTAGCTATTTTATACATATTAGTGTATACATGTCAATCCCAATCTCCCAATTCATCCCACCACCACCCCCCCACAGGTTTTCCCCCCTTGCTGTCCATACGTTTGTTCTCTACATCTGTGTCTCTATTTCTACCTTGCAAACTGGTTCTTCTGTACCGTTTTTCTAGATTCCACATAATATGCGTTGATATACGATAATTGTTTTTCTCTTTCTGACTTACATCACTCTGTATGACAGTCTCTGGGTCCATCCATGTCTCTACAAATAACCCAATTTCATTCCTTTTTATGGCTGACTAATATTCCATTGTATATATGTACCACATCTTCTTTATCCATTCGTCTGTTGATGGACACTTAGGTTGCTTCCGTGACCTGGCTATTGTAAATAGTGCTGCAGTGAACACTGGGGTGCATGTGTCTTTTTGAATTATGGTTTTCTCTGGGTATATACCCAGTAGTGGGATTGCTGGGTCATATGGTGATTCTAGTTTTAGTTTTTTAAGGAACCTCCATAGGGTTCTCCATAGTGGCTGTATCAATTTACATTCCCACCAACAGTGCAAGAGGGTTCCCTTTTCTCCAAACCCTCTCCAGCATTTGTTGTTTGTAGATTTTCTGATGATGCCCATTCTAACTGGTGTGAGGTGATAACTTATTGTAGTTTTGATTTGCATTTCTCTAATAATTAGTAATGCTGAGCAGCTTTTCATGTGCCTCTTGGCCATCTGTATGTCTTCTTTGGAGAAATGTCTATTTAGGTCTTCTGCCCATTTTTTGATTGGGTTGTTTGTTTTTTTAATATTGAGCTGCATGAGCTGTTTATATATTTTGGAGTTTAATCCTTTGTCCATTGATTTGTTTGCAAATATTTTCTCCCATTCTGAGGGTTGTCTTTTCATCTTGTTTATAGTTCCCTTTGCTGTGCAAAAGCTTTTAAATTTCACTAAGTCCTATTTGTTTATTTTTGTTTTTATTTCCATTACTGTAGGAGGTGGGTCAGAAAAGATCTTGCTATGATTTATGTCAAAGAGTGTTCTTCCTATGTTTTCCTCTAAGAGTTTTATAGTGTCTGGTCTTACATTTAGGTCTTTAATCCATTTTGAGTTTATTTTTGTGTATGGTGTTATGGAGTGTTCTAATTTCATTCTTTTACATGTAGCTGTCCCGTTTTCCCAGCACCACTTATTGAAGAGACTGTCTTTTCTCCATTGTATATCCTTGCCTCCTTTGTCATAGATTAGTTGACCATAGGTGTGTGGGTTTACCTCTGGGCTTTCTGTCCTGTTTGATTACTGTGGCTTTGTAGTATAATCTGAAGTCAGGGAGTCTAATTCCTCCAGCTCCATCTTTTTCCCTCAAGATTGCTTTGGCTATTCAGGGTCTTTTGTGTCTTCATATGAATTTTAAGACTTTTTGTTCTAGTTCTGTAAAAAATGCCATTGGTAATTTGATAGGGATTGCATTGAATCTGTAGATTGCTTTGGGTAGTATAGTCATTTTCCCAATACTGATTCTTCCAATCCAAGAATATGGTATATCTCTCCATCTGTTTGTGTCATCTTTGATTTCTTTCATCAATGTCTTATAGTTTTCTGAGTACAGGTCTTTTACCTCCCTTGATAGGTTTATTCCTAGGTATTTTATTCTTTTTGTTGCAATGGTGAATGGGATTGTTTCCTTAATTTCTCTTTCTGATCTTTTGTTGTTAGTGTATAGGAATGCAAGAGAGTTCTGTGCATTAATTTTGTATCCTGCAACTTTACCAAATTCATTGATTAGCTCTAGTAGTTTTCTGGTGGCATCTTTAGGATTCTCTATGTATAGTATCATGTCATCTGCAAACAGTGACAGTTTTACTTCTTCTTTTCCAATTTGTATTCTTTTATTTCTTTTTCTTCTCTGATTGCCATGTCTAAAACGTCCAAAACTATGGTGAATAATAGTGGTGAGATAGGGCAACCTTGTCTTATTCCTGATCTTATTGGAAATGGTTTCAGTTTTCTACCATTGAGAATGATGTTTGCTGTGGGTTTGTCATATATGGCCTTTATTATGTTGAGGTAAGTTCCCTCTCTGCCTACTTTCTGGAGGGTTTTTATCATAAATGGATGTTGAATTTTGTCGAAAGCTTTTTCTGTATCTATTGAGATTATCATATAATTTTTATCCTTCAGTTTGTTAATATGGTGTATCACATTGATTGATTTGCATATATTGAAGAATCCTTGCATTCCTGGGATAAACCCCACTTAATCATGGTGTATGATCCTTTTAATGTGCTGTTGGATTCTGATTGCTAGTATTTTGTTGAGGATTTTTGCATCTATGTTCATCAGTGATATTGGCCTGTAGTGTTCTTTTTATGTAACATTTTTGTCTGGTTTTGGTATCAGGGTGATGGTGGCCTTGTATAATGAGTTTGGGAGTGTTCCTCCCTCTGCTATATTTTGGAAGAGTTTGAGAAGGATAGGTGTTAGCTCTTCTCTAAATGTTTGATAGAATTCGCCTGTGATGCCATCTGGTCCTGGGCTTTTGTTTGTTGGAAGATTTTTTAATCACAGTTATCACTGATGTTGGTCCACAGACCGGAAAGGTTTAAACGATATTTATAGGACAGTCCATCCAAAAACAGCAGATTATACTTTCTTCTCAAGTGCACATGGAACATTCTCCAGGATAGATCACCTCTTGGGTCACAAATCAAGCCTCAGTAAATTTAAGAAAATTGAAATCATATCAAGCATCTTTTCCGACCACAACGCTATGAGAATAGGAGTAAATTACAGGGAAAAAAATGTAAAAAAGACAAATACTTGGAGGCTAAACAATATGTTACTAAATAACCAAGAGATCACTGAAGAAATCAAAGAGGAAATAAAAAAACACCTAGAGACAAATAACAACGAAAACGTGACGATCCAAAACCTATAGGATGCAGCAAAAGAAGTTCTAAGAGGGAAGTTTATAGCAATACAATCTACCTTAAGAAACAAGAAAAATCTCAAATAAAGAATCTAACTTTACACGTAAAGGAATGAGAGAAAGAAGAACAAACAAAACCCAAAGTAGAAGGAAAGAAATCATAAAGATCAGAGCACAAATGAAATAGAAACAAAGAAAATAATAACAAAGATCAACAAAACTAAAAGCTGGTTCTTTGAGAAGATAAACAAAATTGATAAACCATTAGCCAGACTCATCAAGAAAAAGAGGGAGAGGACTCAAATCAATAAAATTAGAAATGAAAAAGGAGACGTTACAACGGACACCGCAGAAATACAAAGCATCCTAAGAGACTACTACAAGCAACTCTATGCCAATAAAATGGACAACCTGGAAGAAATGGACAAATTCTTAGAAAGGTATAACCTTCCAAGACTGAACCAGGAAGAAATAGAAAGTATGAACAGACCAATCACAAATAATGAAATTGAAACTGTGATTAAAAATCTTCCTACAAGCAAAAGTCCAGGACCAGAGAGCTTCACAGGTGAATTTTATCAAATTAGAGAAGAGCTAACACCCATCCTTCTCAAACTCTTCCAAAAAAAATTACAGAGAAAGGAACGCTCTCAAACTCATTCTACAAGGCCACTATCACTCTGATACCAAAACCAGACAAAGACACTAAATATAGTTTAGATCTGGCCTAGGGGTAAATCAGTCCTGTCTTTATAATGAAACACTGAATTTGAAACTAGAAGTTTGACTCTTGTTCTGTTCTACCACTAACTCACCAGATGGTAGCTGAATTTAGATTCTCTCTCTAAAGAATGTGATGAACAGTGAAGGTCTCTGATAATTTTGTGATGGCAAGTCTCCTCTTATAATTATCATGTCTCCAAAGTAACCTAGAAGGACCTGTGAAAGTTGTCTTGCAAACGGTAAAAGAACAGTTCTAATTTTTTAAAAAAGAGGAAGTTTATATATATCTACCCTACATCTTTTAGTGACTGAAATATTTATTGATTCCAACAAAGTATGGATGCTCATATAAAGATTACCCGTTAGTCAGTTATTTCCACCACGTATGTTCTCTCTCTCTTTCTCTCTCTTTCACACGCACACACACACACGCACACACACACACTCATGGATATCAGTGTTAGTATACAATGCCTACAGGTATCGGTGGTCAGCCCAATGTACAAAGTAATAAGGATATTTCTGGAACTTTTGAAAATTTAATATTATCATGGAGTTGTTCTTCCTGTTTCCTCAAGGGTTTTCTAATTTCCCTAGCATGGTAGGATGAATAATAGTCCCTCGGAAGATGTCCACATCCCATCCTAATCTCTAGAAGCTGTGAATGTGTTACCTTACATGACAAAAGGGACTTTGTAGATGTAATTAAGGATCTTGAAATCAGGGGATTATCTTGGATTCTCCACATGGGCCCAATATAATCACAGGAGTCTTTTAATAAGAGGTAGACAGGAGGGTCAGAGTCAGAGAAGGTGATGCGATGATGAGGGAAGGAAGGACGCAGGACAGCGGAGGCAGGTGTTGGAGGGATGCAGAGCTACGAGCCAAGCACTGCGGCAGCCTTGAGATGCTGGAAAGGTAGAAAAACAGACTCTCCCTAAGAGCATCCAGAATGGGCCCTGTCGACAACTTTATTTTAGCCTAATGAAACCCATTCCGACTTCTGATCTCCAGAACTATAAGACAATACATTTGCATTGTTCGAAGCCGTTAGTTTTGTAGTGATCTGTTACAGCAGCAAAAGGAAACTAAACACCTAGCATTTGTATTTGAAGCTTAACTCTCCAATTTTATCAGGTGATGACTCCAGTGAATCAGTATCTTCCCTAAATACATTACTCCATTGGGAGTCTCAAACAGGCAATCTATATATCCTTATTTTGGAATGTTTGTTTATCCCAGGAAACTCTACACATTCATTTGCCTTCATAGAGTACATGCAATAAATTGGTTTTCTCTTGGCTTTCAACAGACTGAATCGCCACTTTTTTTTTAACCTTCACACTAATTGAAACTGGTGAATACAATCCAAAAAAACAGTGGCTTTTGCTAGGAGACATGTGTCTAACACAATAATATTTGGACACTTTAGCAAATAATACAGACCTTTGGTCACTTTAACAAATCACATTTTCAACACATGCATAAGTATATGGGTTGGCCAATAGGGAGGGCACAGTCTTGAAGACCACGAGTAAAAATGTGAAACAATCATTTTGACAAAATTACTAAAAACTCTCTGGTAAATACAGTAGCAGATTAGAAATACCTGATCTGGGGCTTCCCTGGTGGCGCAGTGGTTGAGAGTCTGCCTGCCAATGCAGGGGACACGGGTTCGAGCCCTGGTCTGGGAAGATCCCACATGCCACGGAGCAACTGGGCCCGTGAGCCACAGCTACTGAGCCTGCGCGTCTGGAGCCTGTGCTCCGCAAAGGGAGAGGCCGCGATAGTGAGAGGCCCGCGCACCGCGATGAAGAGTGGCCCCCGCTCGCCGCAACTGGAGAAAGCCCTCGCACAGAAACGAAGACCCGACACAGCCAAAAATAAATAAGTAAATAAATAATAAAGAAATGTTCTAGGACTAAAAAAAAGAAAAAAAAAAGAAATACCTGATCTGTTGTTTCCAGTGTTCCCATGAGATGTGTATGAAAATTCACAAAAGGATAAAAACTGGAAATACTAGTAAAAAAGAAACTTCATGTTTGACTCTTCATTGACTGGATTCAACAGAGATGAATGTATTTAAAGGAACAGTTTTGGAATAACCACTCAAATCTCTACCGTCTCAAATAGAACATTACTGAGATCCTCCAAGAAGATGTGACAATCATGGACTCACTCTTTGTATGCTACTACTTCTATGAACCAGGGGGAGTGCTTGCCAAAAAGGCAGGCAGCTGCCTTTTATGTGAACAAGAACAGCATAAAACTGATGCCTCATCCTTTGTCAAAAAACAAATATATATATATTTCTAAACCCATTTAGAGTTAAATTTCAGTACAGCATAGATGGGAAAAGAAAGAGATGGGTGGAAACACATGGCGCCTTTGGATGTGTAGTTAACAATCAGTGTGAGACACAGAGACAGAAGCTGTAAAGCTGTAACAGCAGAGAACTCACTGGATATGTTCTTTCAGTTACTGCATTGCATAAAACACATGGAAGGTCTCCTCCAGAGGACCCATACCTCTTAGCTGATGTCTTTCACAGATGAATGAATGCTTGGTATCAAAAAAGCTAATCTGTGATAATATTTTGGCTTAAAAATTAGGAGAATGTATTAGAAAACATTTGAGTGTTGTTCCTTTAAAGAAGATGCAAGGATACATATGTTCTAAAATAGAGAAGCAAAGTATCAATTTGAGAACGGCCTGGAAGGAAGGCAGAGACAGTGGTCAAAATACAAAAACAATCAAGAAAGAAAAAAACACAAGACAATCAAGATCCATGTTGGGGTGCATTAAAGAGTGAAAATGTGACTAGAGAAAACTTAGAGAAACAGACTGTGGTAGGATAAACCAGAGAAAAATCATCCAGCATAAAAAATAAAAGGCCAAAAAGAATAAAACTCTGAGACAGATTAAATTTCTGGAGTAGAGAGAATGAACATCAAATCAAAAACATACAGATGATACCAAGGATGGAGCCAGAACAATAGAAGCAGATAGAATATAACAATAAGACAAGTTTCCAAGGCCTAGATTGTTTGCATCTTCTGCCCCCATTCAAGACCCATGGGTTGCCCTATCTTGCATGTCTTCAGCTATAAATAGAGCTTCATTGATTGCTCTGCAGTTTTTGCACTGGCACAGCCATTTCCTCAACCAAGAGAAAATGAAAGAAAATTCTTTTCATTCTGGGTCATCATATTTTCTTTTCTTTTATTCTGGAAGTTGGTCATATACTTATGCCTGTCACCCACCACATGTGAGAATTCCTTCTAAAATAAACACCCTTCTATTTTCTGTGCTATTGTGTATGGCATTTTCTTGTCATACCACACCTACCCCAATAAAGCAGTGTTGCTAAAACTGTCAATCTGTATCATGGCTGCTTAAACATGGGTTACATGTTGTATTAAGTTGAAATCTTCAAGCAGTTGCTTTCTACCCAATATATGGTGGGGGTAATAACATTCTTACTGGTAATCTTATTAGAAAATCATTATTATTAAATGGAAATTTAAAAAGACGAGGCCAATTATGTGATTAGGAAACTTTTATATGTGTGTCTTAATTACATTCCAGCATTGTCCTTATACTTGGCAAAAATTGTATTTGAATTTGAATACCAGAGTAAAGAGCTTTCTACTTTGATTGTTTCCAGCATTTATGTTACATTAATTGACATTCTCAAAAAAAGAGGACAGGAAAGCAAACAAATGCTCTGTTTAAGGTCAACAGTTACCACTTTTGTTGTTTGGACAATAATATGTTTAGGGTGCTAATTGCAGTTAACGTTGTCATTACACATTAGTCTGAAGTATGTGTTTCTCCAATTTCCTGTAGACAAAAAAAGCACGCTTCACTGAACTGGTTTATTTAAATTTCTGAAAATAATTTAACAAGTTTCACATTTTATTGACCTAAATACAAGGACAAGGACTGTCCTCTCCTGTCCAATGCTACTTCTTTTTACTTAAATCCTACGAAAGAAATGAAACGACTTAATGAACACTGAATTATGTATACCCCTTGTAAAATAATACGGGCATTTGTTTATTATACTTCAAATAAGATTGTTTGAAATATGATATCTGAGCATAAAACTCTATAGTTTCTTCATGAGATTCAGAAATGGATTTGGATTGATTTCTCCAATATCCAAAGTTTAAGTATAATGCTTGCTTTTTCTAACAGAGAAATAATTGGTTTATCCATTCAGTGTCTCCAAAATTTAGATTAAAAATTAACTGCTGCAATGAATACCTAGATAGTATGTAATCAGAGCCAGAATATCTAGGCAAAATTAAAGATTCAAACCCTCAACAGTATTTTCTCCTTGGCATTTCTGTTTAGCCACATGAATTCCGCACATATTCCAAGAATCACCTGAGTAAAACAATAACGTTGTATTAGTAACATTCCACCAATATTTCTCTAAATGTATTTCAATTTTCCTATAACTTTCTGCCTTCTGGTGATCTCTGGTCTCCTTGCAGCAGTGTCAGCATATTCATGGTAAAATATCATGAAATAAAGACTAAGGATGATAATACGAAGCCCAAGTTAGAGTGACTGTTGGAGTTTTGTGGGAAATGACATTGCAGCTACTCTCCTAGGTTCTGACAAGTATGCAATTAGCTCTTGTCACTAAAGTCTTTCCCATCCCTGGTGATTAACTGAGCACTTCCCATGGCAGGCTGTTCTCTGGAGAGTGTTAAACACACCTCTGAAAGAAAGAGCCCCAAATACCTCTTTATACCATTGATGGCACTAAAGCCAATGGCAAAACGTCCAGACTTGACTTTACAACTTGACAAACAAATAAAAGAAACAACACAACTCTAGTGTTTCCAGAGGATTCCAGGACACTTCTCTTAAAAGACCTGCTTTTTGTAGACACAACATTTGAAATATATTGCCAAATTTACACTTAATGCTATCTTGAAAAATAAAACAAGTAGACTGTTTACTGGAAGCTTGTAGCACCAAGTCCGCTTTTTGAATGAAAAGGTACAAAAAGTGTTTTCGTGTGGAAATGAAGGAACTGATAGCCAGTTTCCAAAATGACTTTGGCGAGATTCATTTCACTGTGACTCCATCACATCAAGTCTCCAAAGTGGCTGAGGTTTCAGAAAGAGAGTGACTTTTCTTTTGGGGTTCAGGAAGCTAAACTACATTCAAACAGCAGCTCAATTGTTTCTATGTTTACAGTCTCATGTGTGGAGACATTGTCTTCAACCTCTAACTCCCATAGACATCAGCTCTAACGCAGTAAAAAAAGTCCAGGACAGCTTCCTGCTCACAGTGGCAAACAAAACAATCTGGGAAAAAGGTGCTGGGTACACGTTACAGAGACCCAAGGCACTATTTTTCCATTTCTTTTCTTATGTAAATGGAATAAACCAAGAGACTAATAATCTTGATTGAATTTGATAGGTAACTTCTTTAGACTTCTGATTCCCCTTTTTCAGATGTTCTCATCTCATTTTACCTTTTAAAATCTTTACTCATCAAGTATTCTTGGCCTTCTCTTTTTGTGAATTGTCATTTAGATGAGCTTTTGCAAGACCGAGTATTCTTTGGAATTTTTATACAGATGAACATATGTATTTGTGATTTGGTCTCATAATATCACTTCCTTGGGCTCTAAAAAATGTACTTGGCTTTTAGTTTTTTGGGTTTTTTTTTTTTAAAGTATTTGTTTATTTATTTATTTATGTCTGTGTTGGGTCTTCGTTTCTGCGCGAGGGCATTCTCCAGTTGTGGCAAACGGGGGCCACTCTTCATCGTGGTGTGCGGGCCTCTCACTATCGTGGCCTCTCTTGTTGCAGAGCACAGGCTCCAGACGTGCAGGCTCAGTAATTTTTGGCTCACGGGCCCAACTGCTCTGAGGCACGTGGGATCTTCCCAGACCAGGGCTCGAACCCGTGTCCCTTGCATTGGCAGGCAAATTCTCAACCACTGCGCCACCAGGGAAGCCTGGCTTTTAGTTTTTTTATGCAGCTACTCTTCAACTATAGAGTCAAATAGAATTTTGTTTCCATGGCCATTCATGTTGCTCTTCAGAACTTAATATACGTGAAGGACGGGAATTAACACTGCCTCGTGGAGATAATTGTGTTGAATTTTTGGCAGTGACTTAGTTCTGCACTTTCAAGTGTTGGCCTTGCTGCTGCCTCTTTTCTTGTGTTTCTTTTTCTTTGACTTATTCTTTCAGCAGTTGTAAAAATGACAGAATATTAGCCACAAATAATTTTAAATGGTATGCAAAACTATAATTTTTAATAGCTTTGTTAGAAGGATGAAAGTTGTTAATATTTTCACATTTAAAAATTTAGTTGCCAGCAAATCACTTTACTTGATGTTTTAGGAAGACATTTCCAGAATTTTCAGTCTTTTTTTTTTCCACCTGAAAAGACTCAGCCCTAGAGGATTGATTCTAACAAAACCTATCCCCCCAAAATTCGGACAAATTCATAAACTATCACCAGTAGAGAGGTAACATTGTGATAAACCATACAATTTTTTTTTTCTCTAGGGAAGAGGTAACTTTAAAGTGCAGTTGCTATACAAACAGTAAACATAATAATTATTTACAAATTTGGGTATCAAAATTGTGGAATTTGAGCAGAAAAGTACTAAGGTTGGGGAGAATGCAGAGGAAAAAAAAAGACACAAAGAAAATTTAAACTGATATGTTTTTCTGACCCAACTAGAAATATGTGATGGTTACACAAGGACACACACATATGTAAAAATTCATTGAAAAAGAGGTAAAAAAATTCACCCAGCATGCAGCTCTGCAATATTTAGGAATACATGCTCAATATACAACTAAAGATATGCAAACTAATTTATGTAAAAAGGATGGTTTTATTGGTGATGTGTAATGGCCAAATATTAGGAACATCTCAAATGTCCATTATGAACATTTTTGAAATTATGAAAATTAATTTTTGCTTATATACATAATGAAATTATGAAATTAATTTTTGCTTATATACATAATGGAATACTATGCAGCTATAAATTTACATAATTTCAGAGGAGAATATTCAATGATATTTAAATGTTTTCACAGTACATTAATTATTAAATCAAATTACAAAAGTATGTCTACAGTATAACCTAAGTTTTAAAATCAAATTTATGGATCTATTAGAAGCAGACAAATTTCCTAGAAGATATATATACCAACTTTTAATAATGCTAATAACTTTGATGAGATTACAGGTGACTATTTTCTTCCTTGGGCTTTTGTGCATTTTCCCAATATACTATAGTAAATAAATGATTCTAATAAAAAAATATAAAAGCAATATTATTTTAAAAGATAAGGAGACATCATTATTGCTCACTCCTCTGTCAGTGAAAGACTGTGTTTCTGGTCCTGCCTCTTCCACCTTTGAGGTCAGCTCCTTCCCAGCATATCTGGGTGGCTGCTGTTCTCCATCTGGTCCAAGTGTGAATAAAATAGTACTTCTTGCTGAGATAAGGGAAACTGGTTTCAAAGGAAGTATGAAAAAAAAGTGCTTTTTCACATTAGTATTAATAGCTTGACAGCGTGTTAGAATAGAATACGGAAGAAAAATAAAGAGTAGAGGAGACCTTCAAGATGGCAGAGGAGTAAGACGTGGAGATCACCTTCCTCCCCACAAATCCATCAAAAATACATCTACATGTGGAACAACTCCTACAGAACACCTACTGAATGCTGGCAGAAGACCTCAGACTTCCCAAAAGGGTCTTGGTGCTCCGGCCAGGTGTCAGGCCTGTGCCTCTGAGATTGGAGAGCCGAGTTCAGGACACTGGTCCACCAGAGACCTCCCGGTTCCACATAATATCAAACGGCGAAGGCACTCCCAGAGATCTCCATCTCAATGCTAAGACCCAGCTCCACTCAACAACCAGCAAGCTACAGTGCTGGACACCCTACGCCAAAGCACTAGCAAGACAGGAACAAAACCCCACCCATTAGCAGAGAGGCTGCCTAAAATCATAATAAGGTCACAGACACCCCAAAACAAACTACCAGACGTGGTCCTGCCCACCAGAAAGACAAGATCCAGCCTCATTCACCAGAACACAGGCACCAGTCCCCTCCACCAGGAAGCCTACACAATCCACTGAACCAACCTCAGCCACTGGGGGCAGACACCAAAAACAATGACAACTACAAACCTGCAGCCTGTGAAAAGGAGACCCCAAACACAGTAAGTTAAGCAAAATGAGAAGACAGAGAAACACACAGCAGATGAAGAAGCAAGGTAAAAACCCACCAGAGCAAACAAATGAAGAGGAAATAGGCAGTCTACCTGAAAAAGAATTCAGAGTAATGATAGTAAAGGTGATCCAAAATCTTGGAAATAGAATGGAGAAAATACAAGAAATGTTTAACAAGGACCCAGAAGAACTAAAGAGCAAACAAACAATGATGAACAACACAATAAATGAAATTTAAAATTCTCTAGAAGGAATCAAGAGGAGAATAACTGAGGCAGAAGAACGGATAAGTGACCTGGAAGATAAAATAGTGGAAATAACTACCACAGAGCAGAATAAAGAAAAAAGAATGAAAGGAATTGAGGACAGTCTCAGAGACCTCTGGGACAACATTAAATGCACCAACATTCGAATTATAGGGGTCCCAGAAGAAGAAGCGAAAAAGAAAGGGACTGAGAAAATATTTGAAGAGATTATAGTTGAAAACTTCCCTAATATGGATAAGGAAATAGTCAATCAAATCGATGAAACGCAGAGAGTCCCATACAGGATAAATCCAAGGAGAAACACACCAAGGCACATATTAATCAAACTAAAAAAAATTAAATACAAAGAAAAAAATATTAAAAGC
Organism: Balaenoptera ricei; assembly: GCF_028023285.1. Lineage (NCBI taxonomy): Eukaryota > Metazoa > Chordata > Mammalia > Artiodactyla > Balaenopteridae > Balaenoptera > Balaenoptera ricei. The sequence continues at coordinate 5,097,554 of NC_082659.1, read as the reverse complement.
AGCAAAGGAAAAGCAACAATTAACATTCAAGGGAATCCCCATGAGGTTAACAGCTGATCTTTCAGCAGAAACTCTGCAAGCCAGAAGGGAGTGGCAGGACATATTTAAAGTGATGCAAGAGAAAAACCTACAACCAAGATTACTCTACCCAGCAAGGATCTCATTCAGATTCGATGGAGAAATTAAAACCTTTACAGACAAGCAAAAGCTAAGAGAATTCAGCACCACCAAACCAGCTTTATAACAAAAGCTAAAGGAACTTCTCTAGGCAGGAAACACAAGAGAAGGAAAAAACATACAATAACAAACCCAAAACAATTAAGAAAATGGTAATAGGAACATACATATCGATAACTACCTTAAATGTAAGTGGATTAAATGCTCAAACCAATGGCTGAATGGATACAAAAACAAGACCGGTATATATGCTGTGTAAAAGAGACCCACTTCAGACCTAGGGACACATACAGACTGAAAGTGAGGGGATGGAAAAACATATTCCATGCAAATGGAAATCAAAAGGAAGCTGCAGTAGCAATTCTCATATCAGACAAAATAGACTTTAAGGACACTACATAATGATCAAGGGATCCATTCACGAAGAAGATATAACAATTGTAACTATTTATGCACCCAAAATAGAGGCACCTCAATACATAAGGCAAATGCTAACGGCCATAAAAGGGGAAATCAACAGTAACACAGTCATAGCAGGGGACTTTAACATCCCATTTTCACCAATGGACAGATCATCAGAAATGAAAATAAATAAGGAAACACAAGCTTTAAATGATACATTAAACAAGATGGACGTAATTGATATTTATAGAACATTCCATCCAAAAACAACAGAAGAGACTTTCTTCTCAAGTGCTCATGGAACATTCTCCAGGATAGATCATATCTTGGGGCACAAATCAAGCCTTAGTAAATTTAAGAAAATTGAAATCGTATCAAGTATCTTGTCCAACCACAATGCTATGAGACTAGATAACAATTACAGGAAAAAATCTGTAAAAAATACAAACACATGGAGGCTAAACAATACACTACTAAATAATCAAGAGATCACTGAAGACATCAAAGAGGAAATCAAAAAATACCTAGAAACAAATGACAATGAAAATACAACAACCCAAAACCTATGGGATGCAACAAAAGCAGTTCTAAGAGGGAAGTTTATACTAATACAATCCTACCTGAAGAAACAAGAAACATCTCAAATAAACAACCTAACCTTACACCTAAAGCAATTACAGAAAGAAGAACAAAAGAACCCCAAAGTTAGCAGAAGGAAAGAAATCATAAAGATAAGATCAGATATAAATGAAAAAGAAATGAAGGAAACAATAGCAAAGATCAATAAAACTAAAAGCTGGTTCTTTGAGGAGATAAACAAAATTGATAAACCATTAGCCAGACTCATCAAGAAAAAAAGGGAGAAGACAAATCAATAGAATTAGAAATGAAAAAGGGGAAGTAACAACTGACACTGCAGAAATGCAAAGGATCATGAGAGAATACTACAAGCAACTATACGCCAATAAAATGGACGACCTGGAAGAAATGGACAAATTCTTAGAAAAGCACAACCTTCCGAGACTGAACCAGGAAGAAATAGAAAATATAAACAGACCAATCACAAGCACTGAAATTGAAACTGTGATTAAAAATCTTCCAACAAACAAAAGTCTACTTCACTAGTCCCAGATGGCTTCACAGGCGAATTCTATCAAACATTTAGAGAAGAGCTAACACCTCTCCTTCTCAAACTCTTCCAAAATATACCAGAGGGAGGAACACTCCAAAACTCATTCTACGAGGCCACCATCACCCTGATCATCATACCAAAACCAGACAAAGAAGCCACAAAGAAAAAAAACTACAGGCTAATATCACCGATGAACATAGATGCAAAAATCATCAACAAAATACTAGCAAACAGAATCCAACAGCACATTAAAAGAATCATACACCATGATCAGGTGGGGTTTATCCCAGGAATGCAAGGATTCTTTAATATATGCAAATCAATCAATGTGATACACCATATTAACAAACTGAAGGATAAAAACCACATGATCATCTCAATAGATGTAGAAAAAGCTTTTGACGAAATTCAACACTGATTTACAATAAAAACCCTCCAGAAAGTAGGCATAGAGGGAACTTACCTCAACATAATGAAGGCCATATATGACAAACCCACAGCCAACATTGTTGTCAATGGTGAAGAACTGAAACCATTTCCTCTAATATCAGAAACAAGACAAGGTTGTCTACTCTCACCACTATTTTCAACATAGTTTTGGAAGTTTTAGCCACAGCAATCAGAGAAGGAAAAGAAATAAAAGGAATTCAAATCGGCAAAGAAGTAAAGCTGTTACTGTTTGCAGATGACATGATACTATACATAGAGAATCCTAAAGATGCTACCAGAAAACTACTAGAGCTAATCAATGAATTTGGTAAAGTAGCAGGATACAAAATTAATGCACAGAAATCTCTTGCATTCCTATACACTAATGATGAAAAATCTGAAAGAGAAATTAAGGAAACACTCCCATTTCCCATTGCAACAAAAAGAATAAAATACCTAGGAATAAACCTACCAAAGGAGACAGAAGACGTGTATGCAGAAAACTATAAGACACTGATGAAATAAATTAAAGATGATACAAACAGATGGAGAGACATACCATGTTCTTGGATTGGAAGAATCAACATTGTGAAAATGACTATACTACCCAAAGCAATCTACAGATTCAGTGCAATCCCTATCAAACTACCAATGGCATTATTCACAGAACTAGAACAAAAAATTTCCCAATTTGTATGGAAACACAAAAGACCCCGAATAGCCAAAGCAATCTTGAGAAAGAGAAACAGAGCTGGAGGAATCAGGCTCCTGGGCTTCAGACTATACTACAAAGCTACAATAATCAAGACAGTATGGTACTGGCACAAAAACAGAAATATAGATCAATGGAACAGGATAGAAAGCCCAGAGATAAATCCACGCACATATGGTCACCATATTTTTGATAAAGGAGGCAAGAATATACAATGGAGAAAAGACAGCCTCTTCAATAAGTGGTGCTGGGAAAACTGGACAGCTACATGTGAAAGAATGAAATTAGACCACTCCCTAACCCCATACACAAAAATAATCTCAAAATGGATTAAAGACCTAAATTTAAGGCCAAACACTATAAAACTCTTAGAGGAAAACATAGGCAGAACACTCTATGATGTACATCACAGCAAGATCCTTTTTGACCCACCTCCTAGAGTAATGGAAATAAAAACAAAATCATATGGGACCTAATGAAACTTAAAAGCTTTTACACAGCAAAGGAAACCATAAACAAGACAAAAAGACAACCCTCAGAATGGGTGAAAATATTTACAAATGAAGCCACTGACAAAGGATTAATCTCCAAAATTTAGGAGCAGCTCTTGCAGCTCAATATCAAAAAACAAACAACCCATTCCAAAAATGGGCAGAAGACCTAAATAGACATTTCTCCAAAGAAGATATACAGATTGCCAACAGACACATGAAAGAATGCTCAGCATCACTAATCATTAGAGAAATGCAAATCAAAACTATCACCTCACACCAGTCAGAATGGCCATCATCAAAAAATCTACAAACCATAAATCCTGGAGAGGGCGTGGAGAAAAGGGAACCCTCTTGCACTGTTGGTAGGAATGTAAATTGATACAGCCACTATGGAGAACAGTATGGAGGTTCCCTAAAAAACTAAAAATAGAACTACCATACGACGCAGCAATCCCACTACTGGGCATATACCCTGAGAAAACCATACTTCAAAAAGAGTCATCTACCACAATGTTCATTGCAGCTGTATTTACAATAGCCAGGACATGGAAGCAACCTAAGTGTCCATCGACAGGTGAATGGATAAAGAAGATGTGGCACATATATACAATGGAATATTACTCAGCCATAAAAAGAAACGAAACTGAGTTATTTGTAGTGAGGTGGATGGACCTAGAGACTGTCATACAGAGTGAAGTAAGTCAGAAGGAGAAAAACAAATACCATATGCTAACACATATAGATGAAATCTAAAAAAAAAAAAAAAAAGGTTCTGAAGAACCTAGGAGCAGGACAGGAATAAAGATGCAGACGTAGAGAATGGACTTGACTGGTCCATTCTGGGAGGGGGAATGGTAAGCTAAGATGAAGTGAGAGAGGGGCATGGGCATGTATATACTACCAAATGTAAAATAGATAGCTAGTGGGAAGCAGCTGCATAGTGCAGGGAGCTCAGCTCTGTGCTTTGTGACCACCTAGAGGGTGGGATAGGGAGGGTGGGAGGGAGATGCAAGAGGGAGGACATCTGGAGATATATGTATATGTATAGCTGATTCACTTTGTTGTAAAGCAGAAACTAACACACTATTGTAAAGCAATTATACTCCAATAAAGATATTTAAAAAATAAAAATAAAGAGTAGAAATATGAAGTTAATAAATAATAGTTTAAGTAAACAGCACAATATAAGTAGCAGACCATTTATAAAGAGCAGAAGAATGAATTAAGACATCAGATAACCCCTTAGGAAAACTCCCAGGTGGAAAGAGGAAAAAAGAAAGAAATAGAACATATAATAGAAAAGTTGATATGCAGAATTAAAGTATAAGTTCTGATATCTAGACATGAGTCCCCAAAGAGAGAGAAATGAAATTTCAGAAAAAGAAATCGTTTTTTTAATGAAGATAGATTTTCCAGAATTAGAAGGGAAGAAAATTAAACAATACAGGTTAGAAGGCCCCTTAGAGTGCCAAAGGAAACTAATAAGGGGAAAAAATGTGAAAAACAAACACCTAGTCAAACTACAGTAAAATTTTAAAATGTTAGATTATATTAGAAACAGAAAGCGTATGCAGAGATTATTATTTCCACAGACCAAATATTAGTTTAATAACATATTTTTCAACAATTCTAGATGCAAGATGACCGTGGGTTAGTATTTTGAAAGTACTAGAGGAAAATAATGTAGAACCTAGAATTTCATATTCAGTCAAGCTACCCATCACTTATCATCATTATTTTTAAATAATTTAATGAAAATTACTTCTAAGCATTCAAGGCCTGAGAAATTTTGCCACACAAAGACCAACATTGAAAACAGTTTTGGATAAAGTAATTTAAATAAGGGGAAAGAAAAATCCAGGAGATGCTTAAAGAGTTAAAATAACAGACATAATTCCAAATACATCCATACTTAAAATAAAACTATATTGACTCAACTCACTAGTTAAAAGACGAAGATTGAGAGTTTGATTTTAAAATTTCCAGATACAGGTTCTTATTTACCAGAAGACACCAACAGCGTAAGAGTACTAAAAATACTGAATGTAAAGAGTGTAAAAAGACATATCAGGAAAGTACCAAACCAAAGAACGTTACTGTAATGTGTTAAAGCCAGGTAAAATAAACAAACAAAAACAGAACATGAGGAGTAGGGAGACTCATTATCTTATGATAATACATTCTATTAACTAAGAGGATATAGCAGTGTTAAAGATTATGCATCTAAAACAGCCTGGAAATAGATGAGGCAAAAGTTGGTGGAATTACAGGAGGAAATTCCTAAGAGCTCATAATTAAAACATTTTTCTTAATAATTATTGACAGGTAAACAAAAAAATAGAATATCTAAAAAATACAGTTAACAAGAGTGACCCGCGGATACATAGAGTTCTATAGCCAATAATTTTTTAAATATGTTTCCCCTCTAACTCTTAGAACATTTATAGAAATTGATCAATACTAAGCCAGAAAGAGTCTCAAATTTCAATGAATAGATTATCATATAGTATGTGATTTTACAAGTCAGAAGTTAATAATGAACAGAAAAATAGTTTTGCTTTTTCAGCTCTCATAACTGAAGGAAAATGCTATGCAGCAATAACCATCAGAGTCAGCTGCCTTATTTTTGTTTTCTCTGTTTTTTTTAATTGCTGTTTTACTATTATCACATTTTCTTCATAAATGTTGAGAATTTTTGTCTGTCCTTCTGTCATTTGTGTATTGCTTGCTTTGTTAATTTACTACCCATTAACCCCCCCAAAGTCTCCCTCTTTCAGTCTCTTATTGATCTTCATTTTTAAATAGTAGAATAGGCATTTAGGAGTTTATATTATCATTAAAATGGTCTCATCTAGGTTTTGCGTTGCAAACCTCTGAGTTTGGACTTCTTACGTTTCTAACATCAAAACAAAGACAAGGAATAGAAAAATCAAACCAAACAAAGCAAAAACTTGAGTTAAAGCAATTACTTAAGAGAGTTAAGTAACAATATACATAGAACGTCAGTGGATATTTATCATTGAAACCAATAATGGGGAAATGGGAAAATTTACAAAAATACATTTATAAAATCAATAAATATACAATTTCAATCTCAGATTCTACAGAGGGTGACAAATTAGAACAAAAAATTTTGTGAGTATAATACACAATTTCCATGATAATTGCTAATGTATATTCTATGACTTGGTCAACAAAAGTTTTCTTTCCTGTGACAAAATAGTTTTTAAGTGGAACTCAAGAGGAATGATTAACACTGCTGATGCCTCCCTGTAATTACTCAAAATTACTCTTCTTTTCCTTTTTTCCTAACAGTTTTTACTTTACTTGTTCAATGCCAGCTGGAGGGTAAATGGGTCTGCAGCAAGAACTCTTAGAAGTAAATGAGAATTCATGGGGGACACTGAGCTTTTCTGGCTGGTCATTTGCTTGATTAGTTGCATAGAGCATATGTGTTCATGTTATTCTGAGATTTCTCTTGTGCATACTTTCAGATCATGTGTCCGTTTTTCCATATGTTTCTTATCCGTATTCTTTCTTCCCCTTGGAAGGAAAAAGTTGCCTGTGACAACTGAAGTTATATATTTAGTTCATTTATATTATTTGCTCAGACGTTCTTTTTTTCTTCCGGAATGAGGTGGAAAGTAACCAAAATATATTCCTGCATCAGCCAAACGTCATCCTCGCTTCTCTCCGCTAGAAGTTGTGCTTCACTTTTTAAGACTCTGTGCCAGAGGCCAGAGAAGATTTAAGCTAGAGTCTCAGTTAAGATGATCCACTTCTTCGCAACCCCAAATCTCTCAATCAAGATTATGTTACTTTTCCAGATATGTATGGAAAACTCTTCTCACACACACACACACACAGAGCATGTGCCCTTACCTGTGAACACACATATATTTACAAGAAAAATAATTTCAAACTCTCGCTTCATTTTTGAAATTAAGACTGTCTCAGAAAACAGAATATATGTGTTCACAAATGGCTCTTATTATAGTTTAAACCTACTTTGGCTCTTCTCTTTTTTTATTCAGTTTTTCATAATAAGAATAGATTTCCACTTGAAATTTAGGGACATGATTTCGAGTTTGTTTTCTCTTGTCCACATTTAACTAAGTTAATAATATCCTTCACCAAATAAAATCCTACAGAGTGAACATCGAACCATCAATTCAACAGTTTATAGTCCAGTGTCTCATTTAGTAACATATGTAAGATCTTTGTGCTAGTTATTAAGCTATTTTCTTTTTTTTTTAATCTTTTTTTTAAAGGTTTATTTTTATTTATTTATTTATTTAGGCTGCGCCGGGTCTTAGTTGCGGCCTGCACACGGGATCTAGCTCCCTGACCAGGGATGGAACCTGGGCCCCCCACCCCCGCCCCGCACTGGGAGCGCGGAGCCCTACCCACTGGACCGCCAGGGAAGCCCCGAAGCTATTTTCTCTCCGTTTCAAATCCTGCCCCCTCTGCTCCGCTTGGCTCCCTGCGAACCACATTTCCCTTTTGCCAGATGGTTCCAGCTGCGCCAGGTGTCGAGAGACAGCGCTAGGCTGGAGAAGATGGGAGCTCTTCATTCCCGTCTTCCCCTCTGTCCTGTCAGTCACCCGGCGATGCCCCATCCCCTGGCTATGGCTAATTGGCAGATTTCCCGGCACTTTGAGAATCAACCTCAAGGTGCTCCTTAAGGAGCATCAGCCCCTGCTGGCTGGCTCACCCTCCTCTTAGATCTAATCCCAGCTCCACGGGCCTCCTCCCTAAGCTTCTGAGGCACGAGCGCCAGCCCAGTGGTGGCCACCTTGGAGATCTGAGTCTCAGCTCCCGCAGATTTCTAAGTTTCCAGACTCTTCCCTCTATTCTCCAGTCCTAGTGATGGCCGCTTTGCCACTTCTCCTCTTCAATATGCGGTTAATAGTCCTCTGTATCACATTACTCCTAGGAAAAGGCAATGCTGCCCTTTCTGTCCCTTGACTCAGCACTGGCGCGATGCTCGGCGCTCTCGTGTGAGAGCAGAGACCCCACCACTTACTGAAGAGCAGCTATTGTAACACCTACACGTAACCTATATGTATAACCTACATACGACATACAACTGTCAGCAAATATTGTATATATTTTAAGGGAATGACGCTTGGGACAGAGGCTCCTAGACACATGATTTGGAAGTTATTTATAGTATGTCTTTTAAGAGTATTAGCTAAAATTTAAAGGGTACTGTAGATAAGATGAGTTTGCTAACCAACTTACCCATCGAACCTATTAGGTATATGTATTATCAGAAATAAAAGCCACATTTAAATATACAATTGTAAAACCTACAAATCATTCTGCATATTTTGTTCATAAACATTGAGAAGCATTAGTCATTTATATAACGTTAATTATTTTCTTCTCTGCCAGCAACCAAGGCATATAAATAAGTACATGTGAAGTTACAATGATTAAAAAATAACTATCTGAAATTAAGATGACTGTACTATCACACTTAATTTTTATCTTTTTTTAGAGCAGTGTACACATATAAAGAAAAGCCAAAGTCAAAATTACACCATTTTCAGGGACACACTAACCATTGGGAATTAAGCCACAAATTAGTCCAGTGTACTTCCAGTTTGCAAGGTATGTACCTTCCCTTCACCGTGAACACGTTCTTAGTCTTTAGCCACCCCACATCCCACCAGTGTCGGTAATTCATCACCTGCCTCGTCTCTGACCATGCCACCGACTTCAGGCACCTCCTGTGAATGGAAACTCAACATATTTTATGCAGTCAAGTCCGACAGTATTAGACGCACAAGAGAGCGTGGAGAGGGGCAGGTGGAAAAAGCAGCTTGGCACCAGGGCCGAAAGGGGAAGATGTGGTAGAGACTGGAGCTGCCTTAATATGACCATTTCCCCCTCATCCTTACAAACAGGACCTAGAATGACAACGTTCTCAGTCATAGGGCTGTGTATTCCCCAGACACACTTTTAACCATGTAACTAAGTGCAATTAATGAAGCGTAATCAGAAGTGTTATACGGTACTTTCAAAAAAATGGTTCTGATGAACCTAGGGGCAGGACAGGAATAAAGATGCAGACGTAGAGAATGGACTTGAGGACATGGGGAGTGGGAAGGGTAAGCTGGGACGAAGTGAGAGAGTGGCATGGACATATATACACTACCAAACGTAAAATAGGTAGCTAGTGGGAAGCAGCCGCATAGCACAGGGAGATCAGCTCCGTGCTTTGTGACCACCTAGAGGGGTGGGATAGGGAGGGTGGGAGGGAGACGCAAGAGGGAGGGGATATGGGGATGTATGTATATGTATAGCTGATTCACTTTGTTGTACAACAGAAACTAACAGCATTGTGAAGCAATTATACTCCAATAAAGATGTATTTTTTAAAAAAAGGCAGTGGGTGGAAATCACACTTTGGGTAGGATAGATTAGATAGGAATAGAGCAGCACTTCTGCAGAAAATAATTGAAATCCAGGTAAAATACAGAAGCAAAAGGTTTAATGGCAGTCGAGAGACAAGAAGGGAGGTAAGAGAGCTGAATGTGTTCCAGAGCTCAGCTGAGCTGGGAGGGAGAGAGCTGGGCTGTCAGGGATCGCCCTGCTGATGAGAGCAACAAGCCCAAGAGGAAAGGGTTAGGCCCTTCATGGCTTCCTGAGGTGATGTAAGCAAGAGACTACAACCAGAGAAACACCGCCTCCCCCGGTTCCATTCTCCCCCCTGGAATGGGCACCCGTTGAAGGTCGGTGGATCAACGCAGGTGTGGGCGTGTGCCACAGTGGAAGGGGCCCCGAAGGCTCCCGCAGTTGTGTGGACCATGGAGTTCGGGGGATGTGGGGGGGTGTGAAACGGAAGGGCAGGAGTGGAATGTAGTGGGGGCTGAGTCAGGCTGGGGAAAAATAGCCCCCCTCCCTTCATAAGGAGACCTCGGCAAGGCCTCAGATAAAGAGATTTAGGAATGAAGGCACTGCAGCTAGGTATTTAAATATGTGAAATGCATGGCCCGTCAGAGGGGCCCAAGTCCTGACTTGGCTGTCCGCTGGCTGTGCCCCAAATTCGAGGTCTGTCAGGGAAAGCCTCGGAAATTGCCTATGGTCAGGCACGAGAAAGCACACAGAGGCTTTGAATCAGGAGCCAGACTCCTCAGAGGTGGAATAATTTCTGCATCGCCTTCTACCCTGGGGTGGACGGACCTGGGCAAGAGCAGGGGGCTCTCAGCTCTGAGCCCCCAGAGGTGCTGCCCGAGCACAGAGGAGACCCTGGGGTTAGGATAGAATTTGGCAACCCCAAGCACGTGGTTAACTTTCCCCGGAAAATATTGCCAAATTCTGGGCCCCATGGGGCAGGAGATGTAAAAGCGAGGTGGGAAGCCTCTGAAAAGCATATCAGAGCTATCACCAGTCTTACAAGACAAAAATTACTGTTCAGCACCTGAAATGGGGAGGGGCCGTGGAGAATACCCAGAGCTCTTGGTTGAGTCCGGATCAAACTCGAGTAGAATAAGCATCAGTGGGGCTGCAGTGTAGCCGTGATTCAGAGCAGTGCTAACTAAGCCTCTGTTGTTTTAGCGCCGCAGCAGCAAAGATAAATACTGTCTGGAGGAATATATTATCACCTTAAGCCTCTTAACTGTTTTACTATAGAATAACTTGCCTTTAATAAAAGTTGCTAAAGCACGAAACTAATATCAAGACCAAAAATAAAATAAAGTAAAATAAAATAAATAACATAGAAGCAGGCTCACAGATGATTGAGATATGGGTGCTACCTGACGAGGACTTCAGAATGATTATGATCACGACGTTGTTACTGTTTCTGGTGCGCTTTATTCCTTCGTGTAATTCCCTGTATCTACCTGGTATAATTTCCTTTAACATTTCTTCTAGTGAAGGGCCGTCAGTGACGACTTCATTAAGTGTCTGTACGTGTGACCCTACAAAATGTGGAGCAGCTGAAACGCCCATGTACTCCCAGAGGGCATGTAAACAGGTGCAGTCACGGTGGACAGCCAACAGTTTCTCAGAAAGTTCAACACATTCCCCCCGGTCCACCCATTGCACTCTTAGGTGTTTATCCAAGAGACGCAAAACTCCAGTCCAAAGATTTGTACACAAATATTCAGAGTAGCTGTATTTGTAAAATCCCAAACTGGAGATAACCCAAGTATATACTTATATTGGGGGAGTGGATAAACAAATTGTGGCATATCCACACCAAGGAATACTCACCAGCAATAAAAAGAAACGATTATTGGTGTACACAATATGGATACATTTCAAAATCATTTTTCTGCATGAAAAAGTAAGGCAGAAAGAGTGCATTCTGTATGATTCCATATTTATATAAAGTTTCAGAAAATTCTGACTAACCTACAGTGACAGAAAGCAGATCAGGGGTGATTGCCTATGGTTACGAGTTGAGAGAGAGATGGATTACAAAGGGGAAAAAGGAAATTTTCTAGTCTAATTAAAATGTTCAATATTTTGATTGTGATGATGGTTTTATAGGTATATATATGTCAAAAATGACCAAATTGTGCAACTTAAAGATGTAAAGTTTATTGTATTTTATATTCCAATATAAATTACGATAAAATTATATCAATTTTCATATATAATATATAATTATATATCAATTATATCAATTTAGATAATCTGTATTCACTATTTTTTTATACTATGTTAAATTTCAAAATGAAAATGTTAGCGTTTAATACATTTTTCCTATACCTGCTCTTTGATACTTTCTACTTTTTCTCCTTAAAAAATTTAATTTTACATAAATGTTGGTAAATTAAAGTTTCTTATAATTGGGGCACACTGGAATTTTTCAGTCTTTTTATAACCTCAGTTATACATATAAATTAGTTGTTCTCAACCAAGAATGGAGTGTGGCTTTGCCCCTTTCCTTCCAGGGGACACCTGGCAAGGTCTGCAGACATTTTGGGTTGTCACAGCTGGGAGGGTACTACTGGCATCTAATGGGTAGAGGCCAAAATGCTACTAAATATCCAATGATACACAGCACAGACCCTACCCCTGCCACCAAGCAAGGAATTATCCAGTTCAAATGTCAGTAGTGCCAAAGATGAGAAACCCTGATGGAAGTTATTTATTTATTTACTTGTTTGTTTATTTATTTATTTTATTGCGTTGAATGGTAAAGAAACAAGTAGAAATGAACTAATGTAGAAAAAAAATCTATTTTAAATGCAGAAAAAAAACCCCAATAAATACTAAGTTGATTTTGTTTCTTAGTGATAGAATAAAGTGAAAATTTGCTATTTAAGCTACTCTAGGAAGTCCACTCATTTCATGTAATGCAATATTATAGCACCTTTTGAAGATAAAAAAGACTTTTTCATTCCAAATAACAGAGTAACTCCTAAGGAGACTTAGAATAACTCCTAAAAATGTTTCCAGTTAGCAGTTACATTTTTATAAAGCTAGGGGCCCTGATGACATTTTTTAGTAATTTAAATGATGATAATGTCCTAAAATATTTAAAACAATGGAAATCTTAATGTGAAATGCCCCCTTTGGGTTCCCCAGCCCTTCTCTCAATACGTATCTCTCAAACCCTCTTGTTTTCATTATTAGTTTCTCAGCAAATTTTTCCATGGAAAGAACAAAGCAAGTCTCAGGAAAGTTATAGCATAATAAATAGAATAAGAATTTACAGTGTATTATGTAATATTTTGGTATCTTTCTATTACTTTAAAAACTATATAGTTAGCATAAAAACCATTTCACAGGATCAACATAGTAAATGTTTTTATGAAGATGATAAATTCAGTTATAGTGGATAAATTCAGACATTATTTCTCATAGTAAATTTTTAAAATTTCTATTCTTAAGACAATCTGAACCTTCAGAAATGTCCTATATTTAGTTCTGTTACTTTCAAAGTAAAAGTTATTTGCCATTTCATTATTTTGTTATCAATCTGGAATAGTCATTTAGGGGAATGTCATAGCTTTAACTCTGTTGATGAATTCTAAACCCACTCTAAAGTTTAGACACAAACATAGTAGCACAAGACTAATTTCAGATTAGATATGGGGTATCTTTCTTAATGTTGTTTTAGTTTGCCCAGTGGGAAAAGAGAAACTCTGAAGCTTAATCCTGTTAATTAGCTTTTGGCAAACATAGCTACAAACAGTTTAAAAATCCTATCTCACTCTAGTGTATGGAAGTTTAATAAAACATGCTGATAGCTGTAGCTTGCCCTTACTTTTCTAATTTTAATCACCCTTCCAACTCATTATTGCTGTGGCTCCTGTTCTGCAAAGCAGAGAATTAGAGGAAAGGTGGGGCTAAGGGTTATTTTTTTAAAGATTAAGTGTTTATTCAAAGGGCTAACCATATCACATTAGCTCTACAACGTCTTCTGTCAATTCATGGTTTTAATATATTGTGGAATCTGAAGAGACTTTAAGAAAATAATGTCCAAAGCTGACTCCCAGTCATGGCACCAGGAAGGGCTGAGAATCACTTCTAAGTATAATCAGGAAAGAAAATGAATTCACCGGACAACCAGGCAAGCATTGCTTACATTGAACCTAGTTCTTATAATCAACCTTGAAGAGTTTTGTAGCTCAGTGTGTTTAACCCAGAGGAATAGCTGATAGAAAACACCACAATGAAAGAAATACAGCAAGAGACAAGCCAAGGAATTGTCTAGTAGTTGTGAAAAGAACATCAGAGAATGCAATTCCCGTGAGCTTTGTCTGTGTTCCCTAATTATTTTTAGGCGGCAAAGAAAAGACTTTGCGCATTTGGATGAATATCCCTAAAGGAAGAGTGTATAGACATGTTGTAAATAAAATCACTAGACCTCTGATTTTAGGCTTAATTGTCTTAAAATAATAGTAAGACAATTGCCAACATGTTGTAGGCAGCAGATTTTACATTACAAATTTTCCTCATTCATGTTTTTGTATCATTAAAGTATATTAAAAAATAACCCTGCACAGGAATTTCTGTAACCAGCTGTACCTCTCATCGTTCAGTCTTCCTCTTTTCTCTTCCTGTTTTCTCTTTTATTAATTGTTTCCCAGTTTATTTTGGTCTCTTCTGGATTCTACTAACATTTATTGAGAACTTCGTATATACTAGGCATAGGGTTAAGTGCTTAAAAAATGTGTTTTTCCTTTAATTCCCCAACGATCTCATGTGCAGGCACTATTACACACCACATAGTTGTGAAAAATGAGACTTAAACTTGTAAGTTTAAATAATTACTCAGTCACTCAGCTAGTCAGGGACGGAGCTAGAATGTAAAAGCACAAACTCTGCCTCCTATCAGCTTTTACTTACCCCTCACGTACTACTGCCTCTCCCAGTGCCTTTCTTTGGCCTGAGTGACAGCGATGTTACCCGAGTCTCAGGGCTCATGTGTGTATTTGTAAAACTCCCATACTAAACCTCCTCTCTGAACTGCCTAGATTTCTTTGGTCTCGAAAGCAACTTGAAGAAGAAAGCAGAGAATTTATTATGAGTAGCTTTATAGCAAAACATGATAAAGTATTACCACTATTTTTATTGTAAACTTGATTGAGATTACTTTTGCATAGCTTAAACTGCCTCAATTTTTAAATTTAAAAATGGTGATTTGCATTGTTACCCCAAGGGGAAGCTGAGATTATTCCAGGAATGTTCTAAACTCTTGTTTATTTCATGGTAGCTTTCTCATCCAAGAGAAATGCCACTACTGAAATGAATGCAGATTCTAGCTGAAAAAAGAGAAAAGGATCATTTTAGTCTCCCCAAACTGAACATCTGTCAAATGCAGGGGCAGTACAGTTACTGGGATCACATATGGCCACCATATTCATTCATGAGGATGCTAGAGAACTAGTAACTTAGAAACAGATGCGTGCATGTCTGGGAGAAACATCTTTGGTTCAACATACTTTTCTGAATGGCAGGTACTACGCTAGTTGTTCCCTTTCTAGGTAATTTTACCGTCTATTGTGATTTATAAATAAATCAGCAGAGTGTGAGTCTCTGAATGATATTTATATATTTTAATAATATATTTTCATGTGTAATTATCATGAATATAATATACTCACCTGTTGGTTACCTCATCTTGCTGTTCTCTCATGCAAAAGTCACACACTAACTGCTGCCCTAACTCTATATTAAAATAGACTAACCTTCTAGTAGAAAAGAATCCTAACCATGCAAGGCCCTAGTGACTCTGTTCCAGAGTTTTATCTCTGAACTTTATTAATGGTTAAAACATCTTAAAATTTAGATAACTCAGAAAACTGTGATGCAACCAGGAATTGCTATCATAGCACATTGTTTGAGAACATCTGCTGTTAACCCTGTGTTTAAAAGAATGCTATCCTGGGTAAGTCAAAGCTGAAAGATAAATTCTGCTCTTCACATCCGTAGCACAAAAGATTTCAGTACTGGGTACCGTGGCTGAGTGTGACAGTCATATGTGACATTAGTGTGACAGCCAAGTAATCTGAAATAGTTTAGGTAAAAAGGAGGTATTGTTTGCAGGTTAAGATCACTCATGGGATTGAAGGGAGTGTAAACTTACAGCTGGATGTCAGGAGCTATGAGAACAAAGGAAAAGTCTCTTATCTCTTAAATCGGCTTTATGCTTTGCTGCTGCAGTGCAGCTTCTAGAGAATGACAGGAAACATTGGTTCCACCACCTGTCAACCTCAGATTCATGAGGCCTCCACCGCAGAGGGATGGATTCATGCCCAGCAAACCCAAAGAAAGACTCATATGCACCAGCTTAGGTCACATGCCCATCCCTCAGTGAAGTAACCGTGGCCATGAGAGCGTGTAGCCTGTGCTCTTAGCTAATTAGCACAGTGCCTCAGTGGGCATAACATCTGTCACTTACTTATATACCATTGCCAGGTGCACTTTTGAGTAATGTGCATATATGGGAATGGCCTTCATCTAACAATCCTATAGGACAGGCAATATTATAATCATACTCTTTTTACAGGTGAGAATTAACTGAGGCCCAGAGAGTTTAAGTAACTGGTTCAAAGTTTGCGTAACTTGCTTAACTAATAGTACAACAGAATTCGAACCCAGGCAATATTTGAGCTTTGGTCCCATTTGAAAGCAAATGGAGAAGAGGGCTTTCGAGATCCTTAGAATACTGTAGGCTATTAAAGAGTGGTCCTGGCGGGCAGCGGGGAGGGGGGTGATGGGTAGAGTTTTTTCTTAGTTCATCATTTTACTGAATGCTGCCTTTTAGAGCCATGACTATTTGGCACTTAATCAGGCTTCAAACTTGTGCTGGCCCTAGGTTTTGCCTCCAGTCCTCTCTGTGTGTTTAAACTCAAAACCTCCAAGTTACAAGCAATGGGCAGATGTCCTCAGGGCAATTATTGGCTTCAGAGCATGGTAGCTTTTGTAAATTATACTTTCTTATAATTTTTGATCTCCTGTTTTCCAGTCTGTATGTACATTTAATGACATTTTATGATATTCTCTTCAGCCTAAAAGTTGACCTTTACCAGTATGAATTGCCAGAAAATGAAGCCCTATGATATTGGGTTGGCCAAAAAAGTTCATTCAGTTTTAAGTAAAAATAAAAGACATGTTTTTCATTTCACGAAGAAATTTATTGAACAACGTATTCACTAACCGAACAAACTTTTTGGCCAATCCAATATATTTTATATGTAAATAACAACAACAAATATTTTCATTAAGAGTGAACACTTAGTACAAGTTGATAAACCTATTGTGTTATACAAAGATATGTACAGGAATTATCTAATTCTTAGCAGAACTGTGATTTGAGAAGAAATCAGTATCTGTAAAAACTCCATATTGGTAACATCCATCTGCTGGTAGATTTGCAGACTATTTAGTGCTTATAAATGATGGAAGCCTATTAGAAAAGCTAAATGTGGAGGTTGCATTTTTTTTTTTTTTTAACCTTAGTATAACATTGATCCATAGTTTTAAATTGGCCAAGGGCATGCTTGTTTTTGGATGTATATTTTGTCCAAATGTATTGAGTATGAGTGGTTGTGACTGATTTTCTTCGAGGTGGACAAACTGGGAGATGAAGAGGTTGGAGGAGTAAAGAGTTCTTCCAATGCCTGGGAAATAAAGGCAAAAGTAGGACTTATTTGAGAAACTCTAAAAGTCAGTTCATAATGGGTGCCTCGTAAAACAGAAACAATTGTCTTTGAGGTGCAGATTGGTTTACGGTTCCTTTGGCTATAGTGCAACTGACATTAGCATCTAAGGGAAGTATGATCTGCTTCTGTTTTCGTAAATATGTGGAATGCATTGGTAAACTTATGCTTCTGGTAAAAGCAACTAAAAATTTTATATAAAATATGAAAAAGTATCTTTTTAATGTATCTGTATGTTGACAAAGTCAGGAGTACTAAGGCCAAGGCCTGAGTGAAAGTGCGAACGCTGAGAGGCTTTGAAATTATTTCTTTTTCTGATCCAAGTGAACTTGAACACAAGTTTTTACACACTTTGCAGAGTTTTATGATAGAAGTCATCAGACTCCCGCACCTCAATAATTCTCAGACTCCAAAAGGGCCATAGCCTGAGGGTGAGGGAGAATTAGAGATAATTCCATTCTACCACAAAGGACGTCAAGGAAAATGCCTGCATTGTCATACTTCTCCTGAGCAAGGGGAAAAGAATGTTCCCTTGAGAACATGTAGTGATAAACCTGTCTTCTCAGAAGATGACGGCCTGAATTCACACCACCTGAGTGACACACACACAAACTAAAGCTATAAATTTGGCTTAGTGAGTCTGGACTGTACCTACAGAAGCAAATACCAGTCTGTTCTGGAGAAAAACATCCCAGGCTTCAAAGTGCTTCCACATATAAAGTTTCAAGGCAAATTGAGCACCTCACAGTAAAATAAAATCACAAAAACATATAAAGAAACAAGGCAATCTAAACACCAGAAGAAATTACAGCAGCAAAATCTAGGGCCTGCAAAGACACCATTCAAGGGAATTATAAGCACTTTATAAAAGCAGAAGGAAGTTTAAAACAATCATAAAGAACCAGAGGATTGGGGGGAAGAATCAAAAGAATTCCTGGAAATTAAAATAAATAAATAAAACACTTTAAGTTTTAAATTGTATTATCAAATAAAAGCTGAAGAAAATATCCAGAGTTTGGCCCAGAATAATAAAAGAATTAGAAAGTATAATGAAAAGATTAAAGACATAGAGAAATTTAAAAACCTAATAGTTCCCAATGGAAAGGAGGGAGAGAATAAGGCAGAAGTATTATCTAAGGGTATACTGGCTGAGAACTTCCCAGAATTTGAAAGAGACCAAATTGTATTAATTCAAGAACCTCAATGATTTATAAATGAAAATAAATATAATATAAAAGCAAATAACTAAAAAACAAATAAATAACTCTACCTAAAACACATAATAGTGAAATTAAAAACACCTAAAGCAAAGGCCAAACACTTAAAGCAGCTGAAGAGAAATTCTGATTATTGAAATAGAGCAATGATTAGACTGACATCTGACATTACATAAAAAATGAAAGCTGACATCTGACTGACATTACATAAAAAATGAAAGCTTAGACAAAAATGGAATAGTATCTTCAATATGCTAAATGAAGATAAATGTTGACCTAGCACTCTGTAGCCAATAAAAATAGTCTTTTTTAGGAAAGAAGGAAAAATAAAGACAACTGCAAATAATCAAATAAATCCATATTAAATAAATTGTAGACAGAAAAAGATAATGTTTCCAGAAAGATGGGCTGAGATGTTAGATATTGCAAAGCTAAGAAACGTAGGAATATGTGGGGAAATCAAAGCCAGCATTCACAGGCAGAGGCTCTAAAGAGTGATTATGAGCTTAGACTCTGAAGCCAACAGTGTGCTTTGAAAAGCTGACTCTGTCATTTAATTGGTGTGATCATGCAAAAATTAATTAACCTCCGTCCGCCCTTTTCTTCTCCTTTGTAAATTGGTGATAATAATACTACTTCCCTTATGGGTTGTTATCAGGAGGATATGAAAAGAGTATTTGGAAAAATACCTGAAACGCAGTCAGCATGTGTTATGATTATTATTACTACTGTATAAAACAGTAATGACAATGTTTTATGAGGTTTAAAAGATCTTAAATTAAATAAAATTATAGCCATAAAGCCAGGAGTGATGAATATAATTATGTTGTTTGGAAAAGGGTAAAGATATTGATTTTCAATTTAGATAAGTATGCGTGTTAAAATTTCTAGAGAAACCACTAAAAGCATAGAAATAGGGTTGAATACCTTCAAAAAAAGTAAAGAAAAAATAGAATGAGAATCTTTTCAAAAGCTGTCTTGTGGGTGGGTTCAGCCAGTGAGAGGCATTGCCAAGAGATTGGAAATGAAAGGAAGAGGGAACATGGGTATTGTATTGTGGTTCCAGTTTTGGCCGGCTGACCCCATAGGCTCTATAAACCAGCTTTCTCCTTTTGTCCCTCTCTAGTCTAAGAAAGGTAATAACTTCCCACGGTTGTTTACACTGCCAGTCTTTTCCACTACCTGTGTGATCATGCATTAGATTATATCTATTCGATAGATAGAGTGGTTTCTATACCTTTGTTGGTCCTTTCCTAATACTATGGTGATAGAGGCATCAAGATATAATAGCATGACTCTTTTTGAATTATGGTTTTCTCAGGGTATATGCCCAGTAGTGGGATTGCTGGGTTGTATGGTAGTTCTATTTTTAGTTTTTTAAGGAACCTCCATACTGTTCTCCATAGTGGCTGTAGGGGCAGGACAGGAATAAAGACACAGACGTAGAGAATGGACTTGAGGATACGGGGAGGGGGAAGGGTAAGCTGGGACGAAGTGAGAGAGTGGCATGGACATATATACACTACCAAATGTAAAATAGATAGCTAGTGGGAAGCAGCCGCATAGCACAGGGAGATCAGCTCCGTGCTTTGTGACCACCTAGAGGGGTGGGATAGGGAGGGAGGGAGGGAGACGCAAGTGGGAAGAGATATGGGGATATATGTATATGTATAGCTGATTCACTTTGTTATACAGCAGAAACTAACACACCATTGTAAAGCAATTATACTCCAATAAAGATGTTTAAAAAAAAATAGCAAAAGACAGTATCTATTTAGTAATTCCTTAATTCCCCTTGCTCTGATTCTCTGCTCACTGAGTAACTTTCCAACCATGATGAGATTTTTTTCCAAATGGCTTCCTTGAAAGAGACAATGTACTAGTTATAGTTATGTTTGAGTATTTCATTCTTTTGGATAATCATATTCTTGAGTTCCTATAAGCTTTGAAAACAGATCTCTGCTCTAGAAGCAAATCTGCTATGAGTACTGATATTTAGATGTCTGGTTTTACAATGTTGAAGGCCAGATCCAGGAGAAGAGTTAATTCTGTAAGTGAGACATTTTACCTGATAGCCAATTCGTCTTTTCCAGTAAGCCAGCAGCAACTAGTACCATTTATTCAGAGTTCTTTATGTAGATAGTATTTTTATTTTAAAGAGTGCTTCAAAGATAATATTCCTGGTAGAAAATTCAAGGAACACTCAATTTCTGATGCCAATGTAAGTATGGCTCTTGGAGATAATAAATGCTCTTTCTATCCCTATATAGTCTTTTACAGAAAAACAAAAGATTTTAAAGGTCTTAAAGGACAGGGCTTTAAATATTTTAGGAAGATCAACTCTTTTTTAAAAAAGCCCTTATCTTTTTATTAGGCAATCTAAAAATTTCCAACTCTAGCTGTTTTATTTATATAAACAGATGAAAAAGGCAATTTCTCAATTATAACTGAACTTTGTTAAGACATTTGCAACTCTTAATTAGCGTGCAAAACTTAGATGGCTATGCTTTCCTTTGCTCAGTGTATTGTCAATGCATTATAGTCCACAGATGCTTACTGGTGGCAGTCGGGAAAGGCCAAGAGGCAACACCAAAGGAGAGGACATTGAAGGGAAAATCTTTGTGAGCTTCTTGAGTGACGTATTCCTACCTCAATGGCCAAGAATTCTCAACACAAGACTATGTGACAGTAATTCTAGTAAAATGTTAAATTAAAAAGTTTGTCTTTGAGTTCAAAACTGCCTTGTATTTTAGGCACCTTGTAGAATGCCAGTTCCCTTTTAAAACAAGGACAAGATATTAGAGGACTATGTGGCAGATAAAAACGTTCAGAGTTTTATATTTTTATTGCAAAAAATTTGGTGGAGTAGAAAAAAATGAGAATATAAAATTAGAGAACTCAAAAGACAATTTGTGTAGAATACATGAACTATTGGAAGAAGAAGATTACGAAATCACCTAATAATTAATTAAAAGATGGGTAAATCGGGGAAGCAGAGGAGCCATTAATTTAGAAAGCAAGATGGCAGACTATCTCATCTGCCTCTTCTGCCAGTAAAGAATCTGGTCATGAATCTTGGAATGAGAAAATAAGTGTTGAAAGAGAAAAGAGAAAAAAACACACAGGATCAAAGTGTTAGAGCAGCAAGGAACATTAGAGACCTGTTTATTTTATGCATTAAACTCTTCCACATGTAATAGATGAAGTTTCAGGAGATGAAGTGACTAACTCAACTGGCCAGTAGCACAGCCTAGTTCGGAGTGGGGGTGCAGGAGCCGGCAGCCTCTGCCATCACCTGGGAAGTTGTTAAAAACGTGGAAGCCCAGTTTCCACCCCAGATCTACTCAACCTGAGTCTGCATTTTAACAAGATCCCAAGGTGATTCTAACCACATTAACATCTTAGAAGCATTGCTCAATAGAGTCTTACGTTGCTCTTTAGTTGTTCAAGCAACAGCTGTCATGTTGCTTGAGAACGTCATGTCCCCAAGGGCAGAAATTTGTTCTCTGCTTGTTTGTGTATCTTCCGGCAAGAAGTTATAGTAGGAGCAGGACAACATTTTTTATTCTTTTGTTATTTTTTTTTAGCGTACAATAATAAAATAATCGGTAAAAAAAAATATGGCCCTCAGCAAATATTAGTTGATTTGTGAGCAAGATTATTTTCTTAACTTACCTACTAGAACATTTGACATGTACTACATTCCTGGAGAACAAAGTCCTCTGAAAGACAGGGAGCCACCAGTAGACTAACTTGACTGTATGGATTTCATAAGATCGTGATTAATTGTAATGGGTGGGAAAAGTCACTTCGAGTACCTTTTTGGAAATAGGCGAGACATAAATTTTTTAAAAACAAACTTTGTAAGCCTCGCACAAAATATGCTGTTATTATATACTTGTTGAGTGGATAAAATTATCAAACATGCTTTTACTAGACATGTGTCTCTATAACATCAAAATATTAGCTAAGTTTTACAGGAAATGAACTCACTGATTGAATGTTTCTTTGATTTTCTGCCGCTGCTATCTGTCTTTCCTGACAAACGGAAGGATTTTAGTTTTCTTAAGAAAGTAAAGCTTGTCTGATTAATCTTCTCTCATTTCAGTGTCCTATCTGTAGACTGGCAGGTTCATAGATGGTATTGATTGTCAAGTAGCCCCAACTCCATGAAAAAAACAGGGCTGTAGGATTGTGTTTATGCAGTTGTGGATTTTGTGAGAAATATGCTGGTTTCAGAAACCAAGAGTAAAAAGTAACTAATCAGAAGCAGAGCCGCGGCCATGGAAACTCACAGGGGTGGCCGTGAGGAGCTGCTGCTCCTGGCTTGCTGTCCCCAGGAGGGGGTTCTGGGGGGACGTTCCTAGCAGCTGCCAAAACCATTTGTTTTGGGGATCCTGCCTCTTTCTCCCCTGCTCAGCACTGGCTGCCAACTTATGCTTATTTCTCGGTAGAACAGAAATATGCATCTGGACAAGCTGATGAGCTGCAAGACCAAGCTTTGTGACTTCACCTCTGGGGAATTATAATTTATGCCAAAGAGGTCGCATTTATCGTATGGGTCATGGACACAAAAGTAAAAGTCAAGGCTGTCCCAGTGACTAAAAGACACCGTAGGAACAAGTAGGGATGCATCTCACAGAGACAGCGGCTTCCTTCTTCTTTGATGAACACCTGGAAGATTCCCAAAATAGTTGAAAACCGTGTGGCTTGGTGCTCTGTCCAGGTGTCAGGCCTGAGCCTCTGAGGTGGGAGAGCTGAGTTCAGGACATTGGTCCACCAGAGACCTCCCAGTCCCATGTAATATCAAACGGTGAAAGCTCTCCCAGAGATCTCCACCTCAATGCTTAGACTCAGCTCCACTCAATGGCCAGGAAGCTACAGTGCTGGACACCCTATGCCAAACAACTAGAAAGACAGGAATACAAACCCACCCATCAGCAGAGAGGCTGCCTAAATTCATAATAAGTTCACAGACACCCCAAAACACACCACCAGATGCAGTCCTGCCCACAAGAAAGACAAGATCCAGCCTCATCCACCAAAACACAGGCACCAGTCCTCCCCACCAGGAAGCCTACACAATCCACTGAACCAACCTTCCCCACTGGGGGAAGACACCAAAAACAATGGGAACTACAAACCTGCAGCCTATGAAATGGAGACCCCAAACACAGTAAGTTAAGCAAAATGAGAAGACAGGAAAACACACAGCAGATGAAGGAGCAAGGTAAAAACGCCCCAGAGCAAACAAATGAAAAGGAAATAGGCAGTCTACCTGAAAAAGAATTCAGAATAATGATACTAAATAAGATCCAAAATCTTGGAAATAGAGAGGAGAAAATACAAGAAGAGTTTAACAAGGACCTAGAAGAACTAAAGAGCAAACAATGATGAACAACACAATAAATGAAATTTAAAATTCTCTAGAAATAATCAAGAGCAGAATAACTGAGGCAGAAGAATGGATAAGTGACCTGGAAGATAAAATAGTGGAAGTAACTACCACAGAGCAGAATAAAGAAAAAAGAATGAAAAGAATTGAGGAGAGTCTCAGAGACCTCTGGGACAACATTAAACACACCAACATTCGAATTATAGGGGTCCCAGAGAAGAAGAGAAAAAGAAAGGGACTGAGAAAATATTTGAAGAGATTATAGTTGAAAACTTCCCTAATATGGGTAAGTAAATAGTCAATCAAACCCATGAAGTGCAGAGAGTCCCATACAGGATAAATCCAAGGAGAAACATGTCAAGACACGTATTAATCAAGCTATCAAAAATTAAATACAAAGAAAAAATATTAAAAGCAGCAAAGGAAGAGCAACAATTAACATACAGGGAAATCCCCAAAAGGTTAATAGCTGACCTTTCAGCAGAAACTCTGCAAGACAGAAGGGAGTGGCAGAACATATTTAAAGTGATGAAAGGGAAAAACCTACAACCAGGATTACTCTACCAACAAGGATCTCATTCAGATTTGATGCAGAAATTAAAACCTTTACAGACAAGAAAAAGCTAAGAGAATTCAGCACCACCAAACCAGCTCTACAACAAATGTTAAAGGAACTTCTCTAGGCAGGAAACACAAAAGAAGGAAAAGACTTACAATAACAAACTGAAAACAATTAAGAAAATGGTAATAGGGACATACATATCGATAACTACCTTAAATGTAAATGGTTTAAATGCTCCAACCAAAGACAAAGACTGGCTGAATGGATACAAAAAAAAGACCCGTACATAGGCTGTCTACAAGAGACCCATTTCAGACTTAGGGACACATACAGACTGAAAGTGAGGGGATGGAAGAAAGATATTCCATGCAAATGGAAATCAAAAGAAAGCTGGAGTAGCAATTCTCATATCAGACAAAATAGACTTTAAAATAAAGACTATTACAAGAGACAAAGAAGGACCCTACATAATGATCAAGGGATCAATCCAAGAAGAAGATAAAAAATTGTAAATATTTATGCACCCAACATAGGAGCACCTCAATACATAAGGCAAACACTAAGAGCCATAAAAGGGGAAATCAACAATAACACAATCATAGTACGGGACTTTAACACCCCACTTTCACCAGTGCACCGATATCCTAAATGAAAATAAATAAGGAAACACAAGCTTTAAGTGACACATTAAACAAGATGGACTTAATTGATATTTATAGGACACTCCATCCAAAAACAACAGAATACACTTTCTTCTCAAGTACTCATGGAACATTCTCCAGGATAGATCATATCTTGGGTCACAGATCAAGCTTTGGTAAATATTAGAAAACTGAAATCGTATCAGATATCTTTTCTGACCCCAATGCTATGAGACTAGATATCAATTATAGGAAAAAAATCTGTAAAAATACAAACACATGGAGACTAAACAATACACTACTAAATAACCAAGAGATCACTGAAGAAATCAAAAAGAAATCAAAAAATACCTAGAAACAAATGACAATGAAACCATGACGACCAAAAACCTATGTGATGCAGCAAAAGCAGTTCTAACAGGGAACTCTGTAGCAATACAATCCTACCTCAAGTAACAAGAAACATCTCAAAGAAACAACCTAACCTTACACCTAAAGCAATAAGAGAAAGAAGAACAAAAGAATCCCAAAGTTAGCAGAAGGAAAGAAATCATAAAGATAAGATCAGACATAAATGAAAAAGAAATGAAGGAAACAATAGCAAAGATCAATAAAACTAAAAGCTGGTTCTTTGAGAAGATAAACAAAATTGATAAACCATTAGCCAGACTCATCAAGAAAAAAAAGGGAAAAGACTCAAATCAATAGAATTAGAAATGAAAATGGAGAAGTAACAACTGACACTGCAGAAATACAAAGGATCATGAGAGAATACTAAAAGCAACTATATGCCAATAAAATGGACAACCCGGAAGAAATGGACAAATTCTTAGAAAAGTACAACCTTCCAAGACTGAACCAGGAAGAAATAGAAAACATAACCAGACCACTCCCACGCCCTGAAATTGAAACTGTCATTAAAAATCATCCAACAAACAAAAGTCCAGGACCAGATGGCTTCACAGGTGAATTCTATCAAACATTTAGACAAGAGCTAACACCTATCCTTCTCAAACTCTTCCAAAATATAACAGAGGGATGAACACTCCCCAACTCATTCTACAAGGCCAACATCACCCTGATACCAAAATGACAAGGATGTCGCAAAGAAAGAAAACTACAGGCCAATATCACTGATGAACATAGATGCAAAAATCCTCAACAAAATGCTAGCAAACAGAATCCAACAGCACATTAAGAGGATCATACACCATGATCAAGTGGGGTTTATTCCAGGAATGCAAGAATTCTTCAATATATGCCAAACAATAAATGTGATAAACCATATTAACAAATTGAAGGAGTAAAACCATATGATCATCTCACTAGATACAGAAAAAGCTTTTGACAAAATTCAGCACCC
Source organism: Balaenoptera ricei (assembly GCF_028023285.1). Classification (NCBI taxonomy): domain Eukaryota; kingdom Metazoa; phylum Chordata; class Mammalia; order Artiodactyla; family Balaenopteridae; genus Balaenoptera; species Balaenoptera ricei. Next base: position 5,070,898 of record NC_082659.1, on the reverse strand, counting down.
ATTTATGATAAAAACCCTCCAGAAAGTAGGCATAGAGGGAACTTATCTCAACATAATAAAGGCCATATATGACAAACCCACAGCCAACATTGTTCTCAATGGTGAAAAACTGAAACCATTTCCACTAGGGTCAGGAACAAGACAAGGTTGTCCACTCTCACCACTGTTATTCAACATAGTTTTGGAAGTTTTAGCCACAGCAATCAGAGAAGAAAAAGAAATAAAAGGAATCCAAATCAGAAAAGAAGTAAAACTGTCACTGTTTGCAGATGACATCATACTATACATAGAGAATCCTAAAGATGCTACCAGAAAACTACTAGAGCTAATCAATGAATTTGGTAAAGTAGCAGGATACAAAATTAATGCACAGAAATCTCTTGCATTCCTATACACTAATGATGAAAAATCTGAAAGAGAAATTAAGGAAACACTCCCATTTTCCATTGCAACAAAAAGAATAAAATACCTAGGAATAAACCTACCTAAGGAGACAAAAGACCTGTATGCAAAATACTATAAGATACTGATGAAAGAAATTAAAGACGATACAGACAGATGGAGAGATATACCATGTTCTTGGATTGGAAGAATCAACATTGTGAAAATGACTCTACTACCCAAAGCAATCTACAGATTCAGTGCAATCCCTGTCAAACTACCAATGACATTTTTCACAGAAGTAGAACAAAAAATTTCACAATTTGTGTAGAAACACAAAATACCCCGAAGCCAAAGCAATCTTGAGGAAGAAAAACAGAGCTGTCTTCATACAGAGAGTGCCAAGCTTGTGCTAGCTACAGTAAAATCTCATACTGTGTGACAATCAGAAATGTACTATACAGGCTCTAAAACAATGAAATGGAAATAGTTTTAGCTAAACAAGACATATGCAAGATATCCTACCGCCAAAGTCTAACAATGGTACAGTAGAGATAAGAAAGTTAATTGGGTAACGGGGAGAAAAAATTAATACAGAATGGAGTAGTTGGTGAGGCTGAAGAAGGAAAATTTGAGGTCAGCCTTGGATTTGAACATTTGAGGTGAGATCTAAGACATTGTAGATGGAGGTTAACATCCTGAAGAAATATAAGAAGGAATAAATTACCATGCGTGATTGTGGAACAGTTTGTAAACTTACAGTATTTTCAGTCTACAGTGATTAAGTTTCAATATGAAGCACAAGATATATAAATTTTATATTCAGGTACATGTAGATCATAAATACACTTCGATAATTTTAATTATTTAAAATGTTTCTTCTTTGGTCTCATTCACTTCTTTATAAATTGAACTTAGAATCTCTCACTTAGAAAAATTTTGTCCACAATAAATTTACCCTGATGTATTAATACTAAAATATTTAGTGCTGCACTATTTCCTATGTTCCACTCTTGAGAACATTTTGACAGACTCTCCTGCTAAAGCTGATTTAGCGTGGCTTCCAATCTGATATACTGTCTCATACTGTTCATTCCTATGTATACTTCTACATATATTATTTCAATTGAATATCCAGTAACATTAGATGAATAGAAAAATAAAGACAAGAACAAAGAAACCTTTTCAAATGAAGAGTTACCATAGCCTATGAATAAGTTATTAAAATCTCACTGGTGGACTAGGTGTAGTTTGTTACCCATCGAAGGCTGGACGTTCTATTGAAGGAATGACAGAAAACAAACATTATTTTGACTAATCCTGAATACACTCTATTTTTCAAGGAATTAGAATCAGAGAAATCTTTACTCTATCAGAGCTATATAGGAGAAATCCTAAGATTGGAAACAATTGTTTCTGAAAAAAGATTTGTCTTATCTTAAATACTTTGATCAACTACTACAAAAGGACCTGAAGTGGTGACAGTTTTGGATAAAATCTTAAAGCTTTGATAACAAGATGGGAATGGATACTGACAATCACCAGTTTGGTATTTTTACTAATAATGAAAATGGAAAAAAAAAAAGTAAAAACTGAAGACGTGCCTCTTAACTAGAAAAATTAAAAAGAAATTTTATAAAATTAATTTAGCATAAGATTCCGAACTTGTGTTAACTTTTAAATTCATGCCTACTGCAATGGCACACATTTTCAAAACAAGTGCTCAGAAAATCTTTGAAGTCCACATAGTCTTTGGGGGAATTAGCTAGCAAAAATGGATTTTTAAAGATGTATCTTTAAAGTGTGCCTGTGAATAATCACTTTTTTAAAACTTTCCAAGATTTCAGAGGAAAGGAAATTTTTACTATTGGAAAACTATGTTTCTTATAGTTTGTTTTACTAAAAATAGTAATAAGTATTATTCAATCCATTTTCTAAGGAATTTTGGCAAAATTCTACAGATATGTTTATATGATTTAATGGTAGTACTCAGCTGAAGTGTTTTTCTTTTACTTCAATGCTTATGTTATTAAAATTCATTATAAATCCCACACAGTTTATTTTCATTACAGAAACAAAATTGAGACTTCAAGCTTTATAGATACGTGTGTTGTAGCTATCAAATGACAACAATCAATGAAAGGTAAACATTTTACTAAAATGTGTTTTTAGTATTTCTTTATCTCTACCAGGACATATAAATGGTGTGAATTATTTTCATGCTTTTTTGGTTTCTGTTTCAAAAAACTAATTCCTGTATTTAATTATATGAGGACATTCAGCAACAAGGCTCCATTGACATATGGAGATTGCATTCTTACAGCTTGAGGGTCCTTCTTACAGAGGGACACATATTTTGGTGTGACTTTGTGTGCTGAGAATGAGTAGGTTGGGACATAGGAAAGGGGAACAAAACACTTGGAAACGACGATATTGAAACTGCAGTGCCACCATGTCAACGTTTCCATCTGGCCCAATTTGACAACCATGTGAGTGTCGCTGTTTTGCCAAAATATGACAAAAAATTAAACATAAAATTTTCTGGAGCTAAATCTTGAGCAGACAGAAGTGATCTTAGAAGGAGGAGAACACAATATATTTCTAATTAATGTAAACTCACTTCTGGTTAAGATTTTTTCCAAAACTTTATAAAAACAATTGGCTTGGCTGTTGCTAAGGAATTTGTAAATTCAACAATATCTACAATCATGAGCAAATATGTTGTTTATGATAAAATAATGTAAGACAGTAAGTTTCCCCCATGTGGTCATACTGTTGGCACATTAACGTTGAGGGGATGACTTTGTTCATTATTTCAGACAAAGGGATGCATATAAAAATGCTGTTAGCGTGAAACCATATTTGTAATCCACAAGCTGAAGAAAAACGTTCAGTTCTGTTATTTCCAAACAATATATTAGAACTGATTGATTAAAGTTAAATAGTAACTCCTAATTAGGTTGCTATTTAATATTCTTCTACCTTGCATTATTTATACCTAGTAACATAAAACGTGATGATATTGGGGGCATTGATGGTCTTCAGAAGAGAGCTATAGCCGTCAATTTTTTATAGACTTAGGGTAAATTTCAGGAATTTTAATATCTGTAAAAGTTAAAACTTCTTTGCCTGCACTTCCATGTGGTGGCCATATAAATTAACTATAGGCTTATTAATATAGTGACCTAAATGAGTAGTAGAGAATTTATTCCTTGCTTAAATACCTTTTCATTAGTATAAGCTTCCATTATGCATGAGTTAACTAGCCCTCAATAAACCAAGTAACCATGGTTTCTAAAAAATATATACTAAACCTGTTTAAAATAAACAGATTTAAGGGGAGAGGAAAATATTTCTGTCCCATTTTCTATCTTTATTTCTAAAAGTAAAAGACTTCCAATGCGTCTTTCCTAGCCTCCTATTACTTATTCCCTCAAAGCAGGAAGGCTGCTGTTCTGATTCATCAGGACTGGAGTTATTAAGTCACAAATATTAGTACTCTGAATAAGTTTACACATACAAAGGAGCCTCCATAAAATTATCAGAGGATTTCTCAGCAGAAACTTTGCAAACCAGAAGGTATTTGGAATGATACATTCGAAGTGTTGAAAGGAAAAAAACAAAAAACTGTCAACCAAGAATACTGTATAGGGCAAACTTCCTTTGAAAATGAAGGAAAAATTAAGACTTTCTCAGAAAAACGAAAGCTGAGGAATTTCATTACCACTAGGCCTATTCTACAAGGAAAGCTAAGGAGTCCTTCTATTCTACAAGGAAAGCTAAGGAGTCCGTGTCCTCAACTCCATTCTCTACGTCTGCATCTTTATTCCTGTGCTGCCCCTAGGTTCTTCAGAGCCATATTTATTTTTTAGATTCCATATATATGTGTTAGCATATGGTATTTGTTTTTCTCTTTTTGACTTACTTCACTCTGTATGACAGTCTCTAGGTCCATCCACCTCACTACAAATAACTCAATTTCGTTTCTTTTTATGGCTGAGTAATATTCCATTGTATATATGTGCCACATCTTCTTTATCCATTCATCTGTCGATGGACACTTAGGTTGCTTCCATGTCCTGGCTATTGTAAATAGAACTGCAGTGAACATTGTGGTACATGACTCTTTTTGAATTATGGTTTTCTCAGGGTATATGCCCAGTAGTGGGATGTCTGGGTCATATGGTAGTTCAGTTTTTAGTTTTTTAAGGAACCTCCATACTGTTCTCCATAGTGGCTGTATCAATTTACATTCCTACCAACAGTGCAAGAGGGTTCCCTTTTCTCCACACCCTCTCCAGCATTTATTGTCTGTAGATGTTTTGATGATGGCCATTCTGACTAGTGTGAGGTGATACCTCATTGTAGTTTTGATTTGCATTTCTCTAATGATTAGTGATGTTGAGTATCCTTTCATGTGTTTATTGGCAATCTGTATATGTTCTTTGGAGAAATGTCTATTTAGGTCTTCTGCCCATTTTTGGATTGCATTGTTTGTTTTTTTGATATTGAGCTGCATGAGCTGCTTGTAAATTTTGGAGATTAATCCTTTGTCAGTTGCTTCGTTTGCAAATATTTTCTCCCATTCTGAGGGTTGTCTTTTCATCTTGTTTATGGTTTCCTTTGCTGTGCAAAAGCTTTTAAGTTTCATTAGTTCCCATTTGTTTATTTTTGGGTTTTTTTTTCCATTTCTCTAGGAGGTGGGTCAAAAAGGACCTTGCTGTGATGTATGTCATAGAGTGTTCTGCCTATGTTTTCCTCTAAGAGTTTGATGGTGTCTGGCCTTACATTTAGGTCTTAAATCCATTTTGAGTTTATTTTTGTGTATGTTGTTAGGGAGTGTTCTAATTTCACTCTTTCACATGTAGCTGTCCAGTTTTCCCAGCACCACTTATTGAAGAGGCTTTCTTTTCTCCTTTGCATATTCTTGCCTCCTTATCAAAAATAAGGTGACCATATGTGTGTAGGTTTATCTCTAGGCTTTCTATCCTGTTCCATTGATCTATATTTCTGTTTTTGTGCCAGTACCATACTGTCTTGATTACTGTAGCTTTGTAGTATATAGTCTGAAGGCCAGGAGCCTGATTCCTCCAGCTCCGTTTTTCTTCCTCAAAATTGCTTTGGCTATTCAGGGTCTTTTGTGTTTCCATACAAATGATGCAATTTTTTGTTCTAGTTCCGTTAGAAATGCCATTGGTAGTTTGATACGGATTGCATTGAATCTGTAGATTGCTTTGGGTAGTAGAGTCATTTTCACAATGTTGATTCTTCCAATCCAAGAACATGGTATATCTCTCCATCTGTTTTGTATCATCTTTAATTTCTTTCATCAGTGTCTTATAGTTTTCTGCATACAGGTCTTTTGCCTCCTTATGTAGGTTTATTCCTAGGTATTTTATTCTTTTTGTTGCAATGGTAAATGGGAGTGTTTCCTTAATTTCTCTTTCAGATTTTTCATCATTAGTGTATAGCAATGCAAGAGATTTCTGTGCATTAATTTTGTATCCTGCTACTTTACCAGATTCAGTGATTAGCTCTAATAGTTTTCTGGTAGCATCTTTAGGATTCTCTATGTATAGTATCATGTCATCTGCAAACAGTGACAGCTTTACTTCTTCTTTTCCGATTTGGATTCCTTTTATTTCTTTTTCTTCTCTGATTGCTGTGGCTAAAACTTCCAAAACTATGTTGAATAATAGTGGTGAGAGTGAACAACCTTGTCTTGTTCCTGATCTTAGAGGAAATGGTTTCAGTTTTTCACCATTGAGAATGATGTTGGCTGTGGGTTTGCATACAATGGAATATTATTCAGCCTTAAGAAGGGAGACAATCCTGTAACATGCTACAACATGGATGAATTTTGAACACATTATGCTAAGTAAAATAAATCAGTCACAAAAAGATAAATACTGTTTACTACTGAAGCCCACGCACCTAGAGTCTGTGCTCCGCTAGAAGAGAAACCACTGCAATGAGAAGCCTGCCCACCACAATGAAGAGTAGCCCCCACTCGCCACAACTAGAGAAAGCCCACGCACAGCCACGAAGACCCAACACAGCCAAAAATTAAAAAAAAAAAAAAAATAGAGTGAAAAATAGGAAAAAAAAAGAAAGTGATGAATTGTGTGTAGGGATATCTGGGGAAGGTTTTTAATTGACATTATTGAAATAAAATCTGGGAGGCTTGAGAAAAAAAAAGATAAATACTGTGTGATTCCACTTACGTGAAATATCTAAAGTAGTCAAATTTATAGACACAGGAAGTGGAATGGTGGTTACCTGGGAGTGTGTAGAAGGGGTTGGCAGAGAGCAATTCTTTTTTAATGGGTGTAGTGTTTCAAATTTGCAGGATGAAAAAGTTCTGGAGATCTGTTTCATAATGACGTGAATGTACTTAACTCTGCTTAGCTGTACACTTAAAAATGGTTAAAATGACAAATTTCATGTGTGTTTTTTATCAGAATAACAAAGTAATTAAAAACCTAGAAATATGGAAATAGAGGGTGAAGAAAAGGAAAATAAAACTGCTTTTAAAAAAAATTTATTATTATTTTTATTTTTGGCTGTGTTGGGTCTTTGTTTCTGTGCAAGGACTTTCTCTAGTTGTGGCGAGCGGGGGCCACTCCTCATCGCGGTGCGCGGGCCTCTCACTATCGTGGCCTCTCTTGTTGCGGAGCACAGGCTCCAGATGCGCAGGCTCAGTAGTTGTGGCTCACGGGCCCAGCTGCTCCGTGGCATGTGGGATCTTCCCAGACCAGGGCTCGAACCCGTGTCCTCTGCATTGGCAGGCAGATTCTCAACCACTACGCCACCAGGGAAGCCCAAAACTGTGCTGTTTTTTATTGTTACATGATTTCCTTCAGTACTTTAAGCAATATTTTGAGTTGAATATTTCCACTGATCTATTATCATATGACTCATAGATGTGACAACTGGTATTTAGAACCAAATCCACCTGTCTCCAAGCCTGTGTTCTCACTCCTAGGCTATGCATCTAAAAATATCTGTCAAAGATTTCAGATAATTTTATGATATATTATTTGTCAAAGGATATAATCTAGCTGCATCTGTATATCACCATTCACCTTAAATGAAAATTTAATTTTCATTATATAAACACATTTATTGGGATTATTTTATATAATCTAGTGGATATTTTATATTTTTTCCAAAGATAAGATCCAAAATAATTCATACTGTAGGAAACAAACGTTTGGGAAACAAAATTTGAATTCAGTTTTCTAGCAAAATGGCCACTATAAAGAGTAAGCAATTAGAGTCATGTTAATAAACTTTAATTTATAAATACTGAAATCAAAAAAGATCCGTCTATGGATACTTTCTGTCAAATTTCTTGTGTTAAAATTCAGTAGCATAGAGACCAGACTTGAAAATTCCCCAACCAGACAAAACCAGTTAAGCCATGTAAGCCAAACTTAATTTAGTTTAGTTCATGAATGTAAGTAAAATTTAACTTAGGTAATTTCTTGTAAATGCTTCTAATGATCATAAACAAAACTTAAGTTGTCCTCCTAAAATGGTAAAAGATAATCACTTTTAACCAATTCCCTGCTGTCTGGAAACTGCCATTATAGTAACCACCAATCGTTGTAAAAGTTAAACAAGTTTTCTCATTCTCTCTTCGTACACCGTTCTAGAACGTCCGCCTCTGAGCCTCACACCACTTATGGGTTTGAAGTGTCTCTGTTTGAAAACAGGTTGTTTTTTGACCAAAATATTTATATCAAGTAAAGCCTTCTGATTTTTTTCTTTTGAAACAGATAGTAGTTACACACAATATTCGCATTATGGTGGCTCTTTCTCTTTTGCAGCTTTTTTTGGGAAAGCATTTAACAATAAAATTAAAATATACTCTAAGAGATAAATACAAAACAACTAACCGGTGCAGACAGAAAAAGGAAATAGTGAAAGTTTGGATGAGGGACACACAATTATTGAAAACGTGTAACGTTTTCCATGTGCCCTGGAACACTGAGGAAAATTACTGTTATTTGTTTTACGACTTAGAGAAGGGCATGGAACCACCAATAAGGCTCTTTTAATGCTGTATATCCATTCTGAGGTCATGCCATGCTTGCAGAAGGGGGAAATATCTTTTTAACATTACTCCCGTGTATTCTTCATTGTTTATACTATAATATTCTAACTGATACGATAATGATTGTTTAAAAACATGTACTATTTTATTCTCTTCATTATAATATCTGAAAGTTGCCCTCCATTCTTTGGACAAAGTCAATTAGATTTTTTTTTAAGTTGCATAAACTTAAAAAAAAAAAAAAAGAGGTCATTCTGTGTTCTCCTGCTGTGGATCTCTCTCACCTTTTCGAAGAAGTTGCTACTTATCTCTTTGCCTCTCTGCTTATCAGCATTAGTTACTCCTTATCTATTCTATCATTCTCATTCAAACTTATCCCATCTTAAGAACAACAAAAACAGTCTTCCTTTCTTCTCACATACCACCCATATCTCCATTTCTTTCCTGGAGAGAAAGGAAATTTCTTTCATAAATAAATTTACTACTAAAAGCATTACTTACAAATGATGTTTCTACTTGCTTCTCTCCCAGTCATTCTTCCAATTAGTCTGGTTTGGTCAAAATATGCACAGAAACTAATATTGTCAAAATTGCCAGCAAAATTCAACGAATACCTATCCATTCTCATCCCATTCAAACCCTCCGCAACTGTTGGCCAATTCTAAGATGTGTTTAACGTTCCTCTTCTAACATCCTTTTTTTGAGCTTTCATGATGCCTTTCTCCTAGGTTGCCTTCTACCTCACTCACTACTCTTTCTCACTCAACTTCAGGCATCACCTTTTCTCCTTGACCAGAGATCAGACCTCAGACTTCTTTCTAATTGTGCCCACGTCCTGGGTGATGGCAGTCAGTCATGACAGTCAAATACCACCGACGAAGTGAAGAATAACAAACTTACCATCCTGACTTCCCTTGAAATCCATAATTATTTATTTTACTACTTCTTGGTATTCCCACTTGGATATCTCCCAAGCACCTTACAATGACGTTTTCTTGCCCTTTTCCTATCTTCCAACTCTATTCCATTCCCACTTTTCCCTTATAAATAAGAGGTATTACCTTCCATTGAACCACTTATTTTGGTTGGAATCATCCTGGATTTGTCCTCCTTTTTCTTAAATCCCACATCATGTCTTTCAACAAGTCCTGTGATTCTAACTCCAGAATACATCTCAAGTCAGTCTTATTCTATCTATCTTCACAACCACTCCCTTAGATCATATCATCATTATCTCTTGCCTGAAATACTAAGATAGCCTCTGGATGCAGGTTCCTGGATAGAAACACATGGGACATCCGAGCTTAGTAATTGAAGGTTTTATAAAGGAGTTATTTCCAAAGCTATTGGCAGGGTTTATGCAAAGACAACAAGGGATAGTAGAGTACTCCAAGAATAGTCACAAGGGAGCAAAGGTTGAGAAAGGGTTGTCAGCAGCTGGGCAGAGAGCTGAGTGATGCGGACCATAGGGCAGTCGCTTCAGCTTCCAATAGCGGGACACGGCCAGGTGAGGCGACCTAGCAGGGAATGAGCCTGGTGAATAAATGCCTTGATCTTACTTTCTCCCTCTCCCTCATTTCCTGCCCATGATCCCCGCTGGCCAAGCAGAGCTGGAAGCCACCAGGAGAAGGATGCTGCTGGGGTTCCCGTTCTTGTAGTCAGCATCCTGGGGTGGAGGGGGGGTGGAGAAGGAGAGTATAAAGAAAGGTGGAGAGTGGATCTGTCGGGGTCGTTAAAAATATATCCACCACAATCCTCTATCTGACTTCCGATTTCTACTCTTGGTCCTCATTCTTGTAACATCTACAGTGATCTACTTACAGGGCAAAATGGATTTTACCCGTCCTCTGCTTGAAAGCCATCACCATCTTCTTATTGAACTTAAAATAAAATCCAGAACTCTATCACCCTACAGTAATGATTTGCTGCCAAAGAGCTGGTTCAGGTGGAGTCTAAATTTGTAAACTTGACCTCATTAGCACCACCCACCAAGTGATTGATTGAGATTCATGTTTTGGAGTTCCTACAAAACAAATGCTCTGGTAGCTTAGCTACAAAATCTCCCTTCTCCTCCTTGCTGTAGGAGTAAAAGAAGGGTGGAATAATGCAAGAGATGAAGGGGCAGATGACTCAGAGCTACAGAAGATACAGTGATACATCTTGTAGGCTGTTAGTTCATTTAACTCATCACCTCCTCCAGTTGAAAAAAGAGACATAGAAGGATTTGAAGTCTTTACAGCTGGCAAACCTTCTCCTCCTTCTTCAAACTATAGGCCCAAAAGAGCACCCATTTCCTTGTAGATTTATGGCTTATAATCTCCATCTTCTTCAGGCTGTGGGAGAATTGGCTATTCATAGTTTCTAGAGAATTTAAAGCCAATTCAATATTTGAGCAGTTCTCCACAATCCAGGGTCTTCTAGGGATTATCAAAGATGTGAAAGAAAAGTATTGTTTCATTATGAGCTTCCTAAGCTTACTCTATGACTGACAAATGGAATGCTGATGGTGCAAGTAAGATGTATCTGCAAGGGTGAGGTCACAAGACCCCAGATTTCAAGGGATACAATCAATCTTCTCTAGCAAGTAAAAGCACCTGTCATGGTGACTAAGTGTCTGCTTTGGGATAAAGCCTCTTATCATGATTGTGGAAGGTGATAATGCTTGCTTTCCAGAAAGTGTATATCTTCTCTCTTTCTTTCTCTCTCTCTCTCTCTCTCTCTCTCGTTTTCCCTCTGTCTCTGTCTTTGTCTTCTGTTTCCCTACTTTCTTTCCTGCAGAATAGCATCTCCTGAAAAACAAACAAGCAACAAACAAAGCTGTTGTGACTACACAGGCTATGGAATATACCATACAACCTACACTGAACTATTAGGATGTTTTTCGACTTAGTTGACAAGTTGGAAATGTTTTTGTGTTTTCTTGTTCTTAAAAACTTCTCCAGACCATTATGTTGTAGAGATGCTATAGGACTCAGTAATGAACCATTCAGAAGGCGAAATCAAAGCAAACCAAAACAAAACGACTGGCCAGTTATATAACACTTTAGGATGTGTTACAGAGCAGACAGTTAAAGCCCTTCTCTGGCTTTTTAACGATGTTAATTGGTTCCAGAGAAAGACCGGCTGTCTGTACACACACAGTCAGCTGACCACACGATACACGCTTAATTCAGTAAACAGGTCCAAAGCGATTATGTATACAGAGCCCTCAGCTTTGTTTTACACAGTCTATTTCTGACTTAAGAGTTTTTAAAATTTAAATGTAAAATAAAAGTTTCCACTTACAAAATTAGTTTATGGCTGAATGGAACTATTTAATAGAATAAAGTGCTTAAAGTCACAGTTTGTATCATAATTGTTCTCACTTTCATTAATGTTCTGCAACAACTTTCCTGCAGTAAATACTGAAGAAAATTAATAGTATTCTTGCAAGGAATTTGATAGAACATTTAGAAAGGAGAATTAATGAGAATATTTTGTTTCTATAATTAACCAAAAAAGGTACATTCTTAAAAAGTATTTCTTTTTCCACCCCCAAATTTTGGCAACTACAAATAAGTAAGCAAAGAACATTCCTTCATTATTATTTTTTTGTTGATAAAGGTAGGAGAAGTGATTGAAGCCAAATTCCCCAAGTGACTTAGGAAGATAATGTTTTGTTAAGGTTTTGAAGGTTATGAAAGAGTCCATTTTAATTTTTTTAAATGAATCACACATTTAGAAGTTGATGTAGAAAAGTAATCTCATTACCTATTTTATACAAATCAGTGAGGAAAAATACATTGGTTACTTTTTATCAAAACTCTGTTTTATAAAATAGGAAACAGCTAGAGTGTGCCAGGAATCAGTTGTGTTTATAAGCTAATCAGGATCAAGAACTTTGAAGGATATGATTTTAAACTAATTGCAGCTAACCAGTTATCCTGCCCGTTTCACTGATGCTAGCAGAAGACAGGAGACTCCTGGATTTGAGAGGAAGTGCTATTCACATTACAGAAAACAGCAGGAACATGGCATATTTGTGTTGGTTCTCCTACTTCCCCACGTTACACGGGTGTGACGTAGGCAGGTCCATGTGGATGCCACACGTGCAGTAGGGATGCATCACGGCTGAGTAGTTACACACAGAACCTGAATCTTTTTCTAATGGCAAAAGCAAACCTGGCCTTTCTTCTGGAAGAAGACATTATCTTTATTACACTGAACAGAAAGAAAATCTGCCCTTTGCTCCAAATGGAGCAAACACGGTATTTTTCAAGGCTGTTCACAATACACACATCTTTGAAAAGACGATCTGGGACAAAAGGGCAGTTAGTACCTTGCTTGTAAAATGTGCAGAAACACAAGAGGCTAATGGCCCCCGACAATCAGGAGTCATGGAAGCAATTATTTATGTAAATCACAATTGTATTAAATGTAACTTCCTAGATTTTACTGAGATATTTTACCCTCTTTTAAATCATATATTCAGTGAATGATAAAGAAGCAACCTCATTCTATAACAGTGCCAGAGGTTAACATAGAATTGCATATTTCTTATGAATTCACTGTATTTTATTATTTATTTTAATTTTTATTTGGTTCTAGACATTAAAGTAATTTATTGGATCAGTGAGTAAATAAATAGTTGCTATAATTAATCTGGTATTTAATACTGGGTCAATCTCCAGAATCTCTTGGTAGTCTATCATTAGAAGATCTTTGATGCTAATGTTTTGAGGCAAAGAGAACTAAATTATAACCTCCTAGCCTATTTTTTATAGGCCCTCCCGTGTAATCTCCCTATTAGAAAGTCAACTGATTTGGAAACAATTACACCTGTAGACTCCCTTCACAGCGGCACCTAGACTAATGTGTAAATAACAGGAGGAAGGTGCACTCAGGGAGCTGGCAATTTGGGGGCCACCTTAGAATTCTGACCACCACACCAGCCTCACAGCTTTCTGAAAGCATCAGAACTTTAACACACTTATGTGTATTATACTGTCTGCTAAGAAGTATTTCAAAATAAATTACAGCCATCTTATAACTGGTGTTGAGGGGCCTTGCAACCAGGTGGCTATAGCTACTTGTGTGACCCACTTGGGGCACTTGAATCTCTGAAGGGGCCCAAAGACCTACTGACCAGGGTCCAGTTCTCCTGGGTGCACCACACAGCCCTCTCCAATCATTTTTCCTTCTCCCATTTTCCATCTGCCACAGACCAATAGGTGAACCCTACTCACTTCAGACCTCTTCATGTCTGGGAGAAATCATCTCTTCACCTGTTTTCAAGGCTTTCTCCTTTCTATACTTCTCTCTGGGAGACCCTATTAACACCCAGTGCAAGAACAGTGGCCTTGGAGTAGCTTTTGCAAATGCTTCTGAGATAAAGGAATAAAAGGATCTTAAATATTTGAATAGAATAGGGAAAGAAATAAAATGCAACAACAAAAAAATAAAAATATATCAGGGGAGGGGATTAACAGATACAAACTACTTTACATAAAATAGAGAAGCAATAAGGATGTACTGTATAGCACAGGAAATTATATTCAATATCTTATAATAGTCTATAACAGAATATAATCAGAAAAAATAACTGAATCACTGTGCTGTACACCTGAAAATAACACAATATTATAAATCAACTATACTTCAGTAAAAAAAGAAAAAATATATATCAAATTATCATGTCAAAAATAATTTTATATTGCTGAAAGAAGTTGAGCTTGATTCCTTTGGTTTTGGCAACTAAAAATGAGCTGAACCATGGTCCAGGAAGAAGTAACAATGTGGGCTAGGCCTTGAGCTCTAAGCATCCGTATATAGCAGAGCCCTATATGAACCTCCTCTGAGGACAAAAGGACTGCGAAGTAAAAATTTTTTAATGAATTTTAAAAATTGAGAAGTAACAATATTTCGAGTACAACACATAGTTTAGAAGCAGAAGCTTCATACTCGCATTGGTATGGTTCTCGTAAGAACTCTTAGGAGAAGCCTCTGGGCTCACCCAGCAGAGCCGTCATCTCTCCATGTGCCTCTCTGTTGACTCATCACTGCTGTCTGCTCAAATAAAGTTGGAAAATGTTTGATTTTTAAAAGCTAATCGGTTAATTTACTGCAGGACTTCTAGGGAAGGACACATGTAGCCTATTCTTGCCTGTCCGACAGGTAAATTCTTACTGACATTTTAAGTCTCAACTTATATATTGACTTCTTAAACCTTTCCCAACTTGCCCGGAACCTTTCTGCAGCCTGAGCTTCCACAGTACCTGATACGTCCTCCTCAGCATAGAAGCAACCAAAGTTTCTTATAATCGACTGTCCGCTTGTCTCTTGTCCATCTAAATGGTTTTCATCTTTGTATTCATAACCTCTGGTTTGATGTCTTGCACACAATATGCACTGGAAATGGTTGTTTAATTAATAACAATAACTGCTTGACAAATGAGAAGGGTCCATGAGCAGGTGGCAGGAGATGAGTGCATAAGGGACAAACATTTCCTTTGGGGAAAAAAGGAAGAATATCTTTGCTTATAAAATTAATAATAAGAAAATAATACTGTAAAGCAGATGTACATACAGTTGTAGCTGGGGGCGTGGAAAATTAAAGGGGTTCATTCCTGTTGGACTCCGCTTTTTATGGCAAAATCGGGGGGGACACAATGGTTGGAGGAGTGTCTTAGAAGTTAGTAGAAAGCTTTAGAAATGTAGTTTAGGTTTAAAATAGTTGTGCGATATGGAAGAGAGACATAGCTTAGAAAAACAGACAATAACTTCTCAGTGACATGAAGAACCTCTCTGCAGCAGGATGACAGTAATTTTTAAAATGACAATGCAACAGGACTCAGACTGCTTGGGGGAATCATGAAGATCCTCACCGTTCAGGTAAATGAACACTGTCCCAAGAAGGTAGGAGGCCACGACCTACATGCTTACAAATATACTCATCAAGGGACAAGTTCCGACATTGTCTATTCACAGGTCACAGACCCCTTACAAGAGGAGAATGTAAGCAATTAATCCTTAAGGGTTTTTCCACTAACAGACATCTGGCACTCAGCCAGCTGCCATAATTTTTGAAAAATATACAAGGATAGGAAATTAGTGTGAGTCAGTTCTAATAGTAGGACAACAGAAAATCTATAGTAATGAGGCGGGTCCAGCTCCTAGAAAAAGGATCTTCCAAAGAAGTGTATGTAAAATCGCTTTTAGTCTAAAAGTGTGACATGAGTTAAAATTTTATACCAAATACTAGATCTGGGCCATTGTTTATTCCATTGGCAAGTTAATATGTGTAGTAGGAGAGTCCTGAATAGTTATCACATTTACTTTCCATAAAATTGGAATAATTGCATAACTTTGGAATAATAATTTAGAAATGTGAAATCTTTATCAAAAAAAATATTTTCCACACCTCTTCATGCTTGAAAAATGTGATTGATAAGAGTTACTAAATATTTCCGTTTTCCTTTTTACTTAAAGAGGAAGTAACTAAGGAGATTCATTTTTAGAATTGCAAACAGCTGGATAATCAACACCAAGTTCCTATCTCTTGCGTAGGTTGCAAGTTGAAAAATGAATGCTTGTTGTCTTTTTTGCACATCCCTAAAGAGGGTCTGAACGTGATTTATAGTTTCATAACTAGATATTTATGAAAACTGATAAAATTCTACTGGAGACTTACAAAGATATTAGCAACTTCCAGCGTAAAACAAGATCTTTCTTCCATTACCATGTTCCAAAAAATTTTAAGATATGCAATAATCCACGTGTTTCTGGAACATTCCTAATTGAAGAGGAAATCATTCAGTGAATTAAAATTATTTTCCATGACCTGTCCTCTGTTTTTGTTTTTGTTTTTTCCACTTTTAGCCTCATATTATCTCCTACTGAGCTACATTTACAATATACGCACTAGAGGGTCTTTCATTCTGGTAAATGCGTAATATGTTTTAGTTTACTAAGAAATATATTAAGAAGAAAAAAATCTTCTTTGTTATTCATTACCATGGCCAAGGACTTAATAGAAGGTGAAGTCCAAATCCATGTTTCTTTTTACTGTAGAAAGTGATTTCCTGACTTCTTAGCTTAACTGGTACAAAATAAAAAGGGAGTCTCCATTATATACTTCTACTTAACTCTGTGACTTTGGGGTTATGGATACATTTTTATCCACACAGAAATTTCTAATCCATCCATGCAATATGTAATAATTGCATGAAGGAAATAGGAGGAATTACTTCAAATTCTAATAAAAGAAGCATGGTACTTCCTAACCAGCCCCATATAAATAGCCTTCCAAGTTGGAAAGCATTTCAGTGTAGAATTAGCGTCAGAATTCCTCAGCTCTCCACACTCAAGCTCTCTCATACCTGCACGTGAAAAGTATCTCCTTCCCAAATGTTCCCTGCAGTGAGACTACCCTTTCCCGTAGCCCTTCTTCACTCTTCCCCAGCCTGTGACAAAATACTTCCACTCCTCACGGAGTAAGTGCTCAGGGCCTCAAAGAGATAAACAGAGGGGAAGGCCAGAGGGCTCTTCTCACACCCATCATTAGCTGTACCTCCAAGACTCTAAACTGGAGAGTGTGTCTCCTGACACCCCGAAGAGGAGGGCTGTGTGAGGGTTCAGCCTGCCAGCTTCACAACATTATGAGCCAACACGGAGCAGCAGAAAACAAAAACACTCTTAATCAACCCAGTGGAACTTTGCAGATGCTGTGACAGTGTGTCCAGTTCATTAATGTAGATACATCTGCATAACAAGTGGATTTGGGCATTTCTGCACTTACTGTACACCACAATGAGTAGTAAGTTGGTAACCTGTCAGGCCAGAAGACCAGAAACAAAAACAATGGGTTCTTCATATCAAAAGGAATGACCTTCCTCATAGGAAATTATAGTCTATTCTCAAGTAATTGTGGATACTTGTAGTCAGATAGCACAATAGTTGTAGGAAGATGACCTTAACAGGGCTATGGTGATAATTATAATAGTTGCCAACATTTATCAGAGGTCTTCTTTGTATTAAGTAATGTTCTAGACCCATACCCTTTATATTCATAATTCCCAATCAATAACTTGACCAAGGTTACTAGTCCAGTAAGCGACCAAGGTTACTTGTCAAGTATATGGCGTGAACCAAGATACAAAACTATGTCTTTATGATTCTAAAACCTGTGTACTTATCCCACTCACTAGTAGTTTTTAAAGTCTCAGGTCTCCATTACACTTTTAAAAATTATTGTGAAATCCAAAGAGCTTCTGTTTATGTGGGGTACATCTATCAAAATTATGTTAGGAATTAAAAATGAGAAGTTAAGAAGTATTTTGTGTATTAAATCATTTTAAAAGAAGAATATTAAACCCATGCATATTAACATGAATAAAATATTTTATGAAAAAACCTATATTTTCCAAAACAAAAAAAACACATAGAAGAATGGCATTGTTTTACATTTTTGCAAATGTCTGGCTTAATAGAAGACAGGTGTAATCTCAAATGTGTTTCTATATTCAATCTGTTGCAATCTGTTGTTTAAGTTGAGGGATATTAAGAAATTATGGCCTCACATGGTTATGTAGTAGGAAAAGGGAAGAGTATTTTAACAACATTTTCAGATAATTGTAAATATTCTTCTAAGATACTAGATCACACTCTACAAATGGTATATTCTAACAGTTGCACTGTGATCTCTGAAATTACATCATTAAACTTTATGTACTCTACTACATCAAAATCCATTGGTCTGTCTTTCACTTTGATGAATGACTCACCCCATAAACACTTTATAAAATATTGTTCAATAGGCGTTATGAAAATGTTACTTCAATGAATTATTCAGGTAGATCCTGCAAATACTGGCGCATTTCTTTATATAAATTTTTAAAGACACATTTAAAAATATTATTACCAATGACATCAGAAAAAGTCTTCAAATGTTAGGAAGCTGTCAAACTCAGGATGATAGTTACAAGTCCTCTAAAATTCTCATTTTCACCTGAAAGTTCAATTTTCCCTATTGACATATGCTATCTATTGTTTTTCATCACTGGCATTTTTCAAGAAAATATGTGTCTGATACTCAATTCTGAGTAGCATGTCTCTCAGTCATTTTTTCTAAGTAAAAATGGTATTTCATGAAAACAGTGAATAGTTCAGCTCACATCTCAATAATCATACAAGGGCTTTTCTAGAGGCAAATACTGTACTTCAACATGCAGCAAAAGTGCTTTACATGTAATTCCACTTTGTCACATAGAATATTAAAAAAACACATGTCATGCGTTGATTCAATAAAAATAACCATTTCTACTACTTTATAAAAGTGGACATCCTTAGGTGAAACTGGCTTTTCTTTCCTTTTGATGTGTTTGGTAGTGAAGAATACAATGATCAACTCACACACGTTAGTGCCACTGCCTTTATTTTGTACTAACGCACCAGCAGTTTTCCCTGCCATTTCTTCTGTACCGTTTAGTGCAAATGTCAACACGGTGAAAAGTTTTTCTCCTTCTCCTCCTCCTTCTGATTGATTTTAAAAGCTTTGACTTCGCAGACCCCCTGAAAGGGTCTTGGGGACTCTGAGGGGGGTCTGTGGACCACACTTTGAGAATGAATGCAAAATACCATAATGGTGTGTTTTACAATTTCTTTCCTTCCTTCCTTCCTTCCTTCCTTCCTTCCTTCCTTCCTTCCTTCATCTTCTCCACATTCTTTTCATTTGAGTTAGACATGGCAAAATATTTATATTCCTGGAGGTGGCAGGTGGCAGGTCTCAGCTATTTGTTAGCTGTGTGGTCTCAGTTGGCATAATAAAAGTGGTTACGAGCTGGTAGAGTTGGTGCTCTATTTTCTGAGGCATCAAGACTCACTGGTCTCCCAAGTCCCAGGTTTACATGAAGGGTCCACTTTTAGATCAACGTTGTCCAACATGGTAGTCACTAGACACACTTGAAACGAACATTTGAGCACTTGAAATATGGCTAGTCTGAATTGAGATGTGCTGTAAGTGTAAAATACCCACCAGATTTTGAAGACACACAAAAAAGTATGTAAAATATCTCATCAACATTTTAATATTGATTATATGTTAAAGTGATTATGGTTTGGGCATATTGGGAAAATTGGGATATATTATTAAATTAATTTCACTTAGTCTTTAAAGTTTTTTTAAATGTGGCTACTAGAATTTAAACTTTTGTATGTGGCTTGCATTATGTATCTACTGGGAGAGTGTTGCTATAGCCATTGGCAAGAATGAGACTAAACCAACCTTCATATAAGCTAGGGATCCTAATTAATTCAGTCATTTTTATTAAATCAGACTAAAGTCCTGTCAGTTAATTTTCTATGGGAAACAACATTTTCTCTCAGTTTTAAATTCCATAATTAAAATACTCTCGATATCCATTGATAGACATAGATAGGTATGAGACTATAGCTACATGTTTTTCATTCATATGATTTACTTTTCTTAAGAAATATGTAAGCAGACAGGCATGCACACTTAAACACACACTCACCTTTCTAATAAATTATATTAAAGGGGAGAGAAAAGGAAACACGTGTAGCATAATATAAGGACCAATGTCAGAGATTTCTGAGGAGTATTATTTGGTATTTTTTCCTTCATTCAACTTGTTCTCATGGTTATGGAATATTGATTTTATTTTACCCAGAGATGTAATTCTGACCTGAGCTTATTTTATAGAAAAGACTAGGAGAAATGAGATATTTGGAAAAATATGTTTTTCTTTATGATTTATTTTTCATTTTAAAATAAGCTGTTTGAATCAGACACATATTTTAAATGTTTACCGTTTCTGAACAGTGAAAGTTAAAAAGATACTGGGAAATATATGTGTGGGTACCTATCTATATCTATGTGGATATCTACTTTAGGAATTATATATATGTATTAGGAATTGATAAGCTATAGGTAACTTTACAAGCCTAAAACATCTAAAATTCATTCACCCTGTAACAATCAGACTGAATTAAATATATTCCCATTAGCCCCATTTCCATCAAGGGACTTTATAGGAAGTGTGATGTGGAGGGGGAGGGAGGCGTGATCAAAGCCTGACTATATCACTTGCCAGCAAGTCACAGCACAGGCTGTTTCCTTACCTCAAAACCGTATACAGTGTATCTACTTCACAGGGATTTTTTGAGCCTCTGGACAGGATGGAATCATCTACCTAAAGCATCTAGCCCAGTGCCAGAAGGGCTTGAAGGCACACACGGCACTTGGAAAAAGTTAGTTCCTTTCCCCACTTCACTTTTCCAAAATTAATAAAATAGATCTCTTTCCTGACAACGGTTTTCATTTCTACATTTGTTCATATCTGTTCTTCTGACCGCAGGAGACTTCCTTCAGTTCTCTTTCCCTCACTCTGCTTTTTTTCTGATTAAAGTTTTTTTTTCTCCTCTCTCTCACACGGATGTGTAAGCACACGTGTCGCTCTTTGTGATCAACAATCCCTTTTAATTCCAGTTCTCAGCTCAGGGTTGACTGTTCCTGTTCTCTGATGTGAATTGTTCCTTAACACTGTGTTATAGGAACCAAGAATATTTGTGAAGTTAGCTTTTCAGAAGGAGCATAAAAATCAAAGATGAGCTAGAAACTCGGTTTTATTATGTTTCGTAATGGCTAGAAAATGTTGTTTGGATGACTGCAAATGGCATGATAAACTTTAATCATTTTTAATTGTTTTAAATAGATATGCATGAAGCCTTAGAATTTTGTCATTTTTAAACAGGACATAAATTACATCAGCCACCTGAGCAAATAACTGTATGGTCAGGGCTTCAGAAGAATCAGACAGGAGCCACAGAACTGCCTCCACGCCCCGGCCAGGCAGAGAAAGGATAAAGGAAATCAGAGGTTGAAAGTCTTGGAGAAATTTGATAACTTCAGTATCTTATTTATATTGTGAACTTGGCAGGTTTGATGAGACCCACTGACTTTCTTACATACTTAAGAATTTAGTCCAGGCAGATGCATGTGTTCAGAGAAATACCTAAAGTGGATTGGCGTCAGAAAATCTGGGTAGAGTTTAAACAGAGATCGAACTGGTGAAGGTGTTTATGAGAGTTGCAAATATTTTTGTTAATTGTTTAGGACTGCGTTATATAATATGACACCTTAAATTCTACTTTATTTGGTGTCTTTTAATTTTCTCAGAACATATTATATACCTCGCATGTTCAAATTAAAAATGATTATGTGTGTGTGTGTGTGTGTGTGTGTGTGTGTGTGTTTGTGATGTATTCCAAATCACACACATTCCCAGCTTTCTATACTAATCCTAGTTAGTGCTCAAAATAGTGCCAGCCTGACATGACTAGATATATTACTCTTTTCCCCAACCCTATACCATAAATATACACATTCTTATCTGCTCAATGCTATGGGAATTTCCTATGAAGACTCTATGCTGTAAAGTTTCTCAAAGAATTCCACTGATGAGAAACTGTTCATGTCAGTATTAGAAGCATAAATTTCAATCTAATTCATATTTACCAAATGCTCACAGGATGCCTACCTTTGTAGGAGAACATATGGCAAATATATCCTGCTCTGCTGTGTGTCCTGTATCTTTAACAAGCTTTAGGCTCTGTGTGCTAGATCAGCTACCTTAGAGATACCTCTTTATCCATTAGCAAAAGAGACAGTTAAGTCACTTTTGAGGTCTTTAGCTCCTTATGACTTGATTCTTGAAATGGCATGCCTTAAATCGAGAGTTATTTTTTCCTATGATAATCCCTTAAATTTTCTCCAGACCATTTTCTGATATCCTTTCATGTGTTCCAAATTATATTCATTTATTTTTCTATTGAGCATTTCAGTTCCTAAAATGATTTTTGTTATCATTTAGTTTCAAACATACCACAGTAAAAAGAGAACTGTAATAATGTCAAGCACTAAAAACATAATGAGTAACTTTGCCAGAACAATTAAATCATGTTTTTCAAATATCTATTAGCTGCATTCCTGGTGTGCCCTTATCTCATTTATATGTGGAAATATTTTCATTGTAGTTATATAGAAGAAAATACTTGTTTTATCTAACTTCATTAGGCATGCCTGTGATGTTTGAGCTGGTATTTAACATAAAACATTTCCCCGTAAGTATCCCTTGCAGAGAGGTTTGGAAAATTATTCAGTAATGCAATTTCACTTGACCTACAGAGGTTTGTTTTAGTTATGTCCACCTCTACTCTGATCATTTCACAATTGCCCTTCCTGGGCATCACTCTTCTAACTGACCTTTCTTGTAAGAGGAGCAAACAATAGTTGATCACTAGCACGTCTCTCCATTTGTCCTCCCTCAGGACATTCATTCAGCGAAAATAACCCAAAAGTTATTTGGAAGGAATGGTAGAATATATTTCATACCTTACATCTTCATTGCTGAGTCCTCATTATGGTTTTAGATATGTTAGTCTTTGAGAAAGTTATCATTTTAACTGTTAGCTTCTAAGGATTTGGAGAGATTATTATGCAATTAGAAATATTAGGACCAAGTGTTTTGGTTATATTCTGTCGTGTAACAAACCATCCCCATATTTGGTAAATTAAATCAAGAATGTAGTTTGTTTTCCCCGTGAATGCACATTTGGGACAGGGCTCCTAGGTGATTGCATGCCTCTGCTCCACACAGCTCCACCTGAAGAGACTCCTTGGCAGGAACAGAAGGACCCACCTCCAGGGTAGCTCTGCCACGTGGCTAGCAAGTTGCTGCTGGCTGCTGGCTGCATCCTTTGCTGTCTGGCAAAGGCATCATTGCCTTCCCCTGAGGCTTCCTTATCACCTTTCTCACAGCATGGCAGGTGGGGTTCAGAAATGAGTGTTCCCAGAGGCCTGGGTAGAAGCCACAAGGCTTCTTATGACCTAGCTTCACATCCACTGCAGTGTCATGGCCAAACGAGTGACTGCAGCCAGCCTGGGTGCCAGGGGAAAGGAATTAGACTCCCTCTCCTAACGAAAGGAGTAGCGAGGAATTTGTGGCCGTATTTAGTCTCCTCATCAACTGCTCTGATGCCATTTTTTCCCCTCATCTCACATCTGAAATCAAAGACATTTTTGGCAATGGTAGTCCTTGGATTCCATGATATTTTCTACTCTCCCCAGGTTGATCTCTTCTGTGTCTACCTGTTCTCCATCTTTTCGAGAGGGAAGGAGTTCAGCTCCTGGATGAGCTGGAGAGTAATGAGGGTGTAAAACGCAGAAATGGAGTTTCATTTAAAGCAGTTATAATTCATGTTGCTCTCTCCCAACATTCCTATATTCAGTAAGTGGAAGGAGGGATGTTAGCCCAAGGAGTGCATACCAAGATATTCTCACGAGGAAAACTTAGGAATGAGATAGAGAAGGCTATCAAGGGAGCGTCAGCAGCCACCAATCTCAAGGGTGCTAGGAAGCCCTCAAACCAGTCTGAAGGGAGATAGATTCAGACAATGAGAGTATTCATCACACAGCAAAGGTAAACACCTTGGAACCAAACTTCCCCCAAATCCTTACTGACAGGCAGCCTTTCTTATAGGGTGGGAGTGGAGTCAGGTCATATCAGAGACCGTGCTGATGTATTTGAGGCCACAGAGCCTTGGAGGTTCATCGTGGGCAGATGGTCCTGAAAGAATTGTCCTTATCATCTCAACCAGTTGACTTCGTGTACCTCCTGCCTTTAACAAGGAGACCTTTCAAATCATGTCCATCATGGGAACTTCCCCCGTTACATCCAACATTCCGATTTTTCATCACACTCAAAAAATAATTCTACACTTGTCTACATAGCTACTACTGAAAACTGCCTTGGAGCATCGTTTTGAAGTCTCCATCCTATGAGGGTGTTGACGACTCTGAGGCTGTCGTGGGATTTTCCCCACACGTTTGTTGCCTTCTCTTCATTCACTCAGCCGCTTAAAGATGAGAAGGTCGCAAGATTCTGGCTTCAGGCTTTTTTTCTCACATTCCATGCTTTCACTTGCAGCGAATGGGCCCATTTTTTCCAATAACTTCGACTATCACCTCTACATAGATAGATGGCTTGAAAATTTGTATCTCAAGCTCCATCCTTCTCTCATATCTTCCAGGACCATAATTTGAATTTGAATTTCCCTTGTATAATATCTGCTAGCACCTCAAAATCGACAGGTCAAAAACTGGACTTACTACTTGTTGCCCCTCGTGAAAAACTATTTTTGCTGTCGTACTGTTCCTAACAAGACGATTGCATATCTGCAACTTGGGGTTCCAAATGAGAGAGACAGTATCCTGTGGCTCCTCTTTCGCTTTGCACTAACAGTCAGTTGTTACCTGAGTCTAGTAATTTACCTCAGGAATCATCTCCGGCTCAGTAGTCCTGATTCGCCTAGAATTTCTGCTCAGCTCTGACCTCATCGCTCATGCTTGGCTCCTTATAATACTCTTTGACTCCTTCCACTGTCTCCTGACCTTTCTAATCCATCCTCAACCCTGAAGGTAGCATTCTCTTACTAAGTGTACATCTGATTATATCAACCCTCTTTCTTAAACTTCTTTATAAGTCCGGTTACCATAGCAAATTTATAAGTTCAGCCATGGTCTGGTCCCAGGACACGTTTTAGTTTCATTATCATTTTCTTTCTTTCATTTCCTGAACTCTGGCCAAAACAGACAACTCACAGTTCCCTTAAAGATGCCATAAACTTTCACAATTTGGACTTCACACACTTTATCTACCCTTTCACGAAATTCCTTTCCCCATGCCAACTCTGAAAAACCCCCTCTCTTCCCCAAAGACCAAACTCAAAATATTGTAGGCTTTATGAACCATGACCTGTCAGATAGAATTAATCATTTCTTCCTCTTGTTCCCATGGTACTAAATAGCTCGGCTGTGGCACTGAGTAATCGTTTCCATGTAAGTTTTCCCCACTAGCTATGACAAGGCAGTGTTTTATTAATTTTTATATTCTTATTTCATTGGGCAAAATGTGACTATAGTATGCACTAAACGTTCACTAAATGTCAATTGAATTAACTAAGAATCTGGATTAAATGATGGGAAAAAATAAATTTCTTTCATATATTTTTATAGGATTGTGAACTGGTATACCCCTTTAAGAAATCAAGAAACTTTACTGTGTTCATACTTTTTTTTTTTCACATCTGGAAATCCATCCTAAGGGAATCATTCTAAACATGAAAAAGGCTTTATGACAAACAATATAGCAAACTCCTTGAAACCAATTTTTAATTTTTATTGGTCTTTGTAGATACAGTATTTAGCACAATGTTTAACATAAATTACTTATTAAGTCAGTCAACCAATTAAATAATATTAACCAAAATTGTTTATCATAACTTAAATAAACTAAATGTTTAAGTACTTTACTTTATTGTTTATTAGGGCTAATTTTCATATATATACTTTATAGTATATTATACAGTCATTAAGGAGAAACTGTTCACTCTATCCTTGGCCTTTAAGGAATGCCGGGTTCCCCATGAATCACTCTTCAGTGTAAAGCTCATGAAACGATGAAAACCCCAACCTCATTTTTACCCAGCCTAACTTGCAGCTTACCTTCTCACCATACTTGTCCTCATCGTCCTACTATGCCTGCCCTTGGATCTTTATGTGGCTCTCTATATCTATTCAAATCAGATTTCTTTTGACGACCACTTTTCTAATTGGTCTAATCTATTCTAATGAAATAAATATTCTAGTACTGGTACCAACACCATAACCCATAAGAGATAATGTGCGTTGGGTGCTTTCTATATGCCAGATATTATGAAGATACTTAAAAATTATGTGGATTTGTTTTGAAACTTTTTATAAAGGATATGTAATCAGCATTGAGGTGAACGCCCTACTTAAGGTGTGGGAGATTGGAGTCATGCCTTTCTTGACAAATATTAATCTTTCTTCCATTGTTCTCCAGAATTAGGGACTCATAACTCTTCTTTATCTCCTAAATTATACCACCCAATAATAACTTGCAGTCCTTTTATCTGAAGTTTTGCCTTAATTATTTGCTTCCTTGATAAATAGGATTTATGTAATTTTGTTATTTCCAGTTCTAATGATGCTGGAAATGAGTGGGACCCAACTCTGTGTGCCAAAGTGTTAAGAGTTCCTGCACTAAATATCTATAAACTCCGTAGAGCTCACGAAAAGATTGGTCCTGTGTGTTACAATATACCGAGAACTCACCAAAAGAAGATCGATTGTATCACTGCATGAGAGCAATTTGCACATACCTTACCAAATTTAGAGCCACAATTGCATTAGGTTGTTTATTTTTTTAAATTTATTTACTTCCTGACACTGTGCTCGCTGCTTACGTTAAATTTGTTACACCGTTAATGTTGGGAGGAACAGATTGTGAGATGCTGCAGTGGATATTAGGACTTTTTAAAAAATATGTTTATCTTTCATTTAAATTTTCTTTTTCATTTACATTCATTTTTATTTTTCATGTTGTCCTTTATTTTTTATCTTTATTTTCATTTAATTTAAGTGTCTGCTGCTCATTTCCTCACATGCCGCATTCCTCAGGACCAGGAAGTGAGGTGAGAAACATAGGTGTGCTTAGTATTCTTCTCTCTCCCCACTGCAGTTTTTGATCATTATCAATTCTTTTTTCAGATTAAGAACAAGCGTATTAACAAATTCCCAGTCCCCCCCCCCCCCGAAATCTGTTCTTCTGCTGGCCTCCTATCTGTCTGTAATATCTTTTCCCTCATCTTATTATTTCCACTCACTGACTGTAGTGGAAACTATATCCTTAAGGTCAGCCAGGTTTCACTTAGTGCCAAGAAGTGGACAGTAAACGTGAATGATGGAGAATTTGTTCACCGTTGGATTTGGCGGGGGGCGGGGGGTGGTTCTAGTGGGCAAAGGGGGAAAGTCTGGGTTAGAAGGGGGTGGAAGGGATTTGGGTCACATTGCAGTACAGAAAGGAAAATAAAGGTAACCACAGGGACTTATATTTTTCTTATGAAGAAAAGATAATCTTGGATATCTTGATATCTTAAATGTTATGATGTAATTAGCTGTCTTTCAGGGTTTCTTTCACTCTAAATACATGGTTTGAATGGATTGAGTTTCTGAGATTAGATATAGCAGCAGCCCTTAGTGGATGAGGGCTGGTGGTGAGAAAGAAAGGCAGGGGGTTCTCTAGAGGAAGACAGTTAGAATCTTGAATATATTACCCTTTAAGACAGCTGTTAAGCAGTAGAAAACGGATCCAAACCCATCTCATTTGAAAGTCATGTTATTTCCATTATGTTTCTCTGTCCTTTTGAAATTTTGAGGATGAGAAATATATATACCACCAGCCCTACCTTAGTGCAGAAGAAAAAAATAATAAACTTAGTCAAGAGCAACAGGAAAGTGGAGATATCCAGGTAATAACAATCATAGAATGATCTGGCAACAGGGGCCAACAACCCAATTATGGGAGACTGAGGCATAGAAGGAGAAAAACCTAACTCACAGGGATGTCCTTTGGCGGAAATATTGGGTTTCAAAAATCTGAAAGTAAACACTGTTAATTTAACTTGAACTGTATCCTTGAGGTTAGAGGGACGTTGGGGCAGGGAGCCAGGCATACCTTTAGTTATGGTAAAAAGAATATTTTACTTGGTGTCTAAAATTAAGGGTTCAACTTCCAGCTCTTCTTGTCACTAGCTGTGTGACTCTGGGTTGAGTGACCTTCTCTCTTTCAAGTTTCTCTGAGGTGCAGTTTCCTTATCTATAGATAAAGGTAATATCTGTTGGATAAATGTGTCATGAAGAATAAATTTTCTCATTACAAATATCAAATTTCTAATATTTGACAAATTGGAGGCTGTGCTATACAAGGATGTTTCCATCGTCTTGTTCACAGTTAGTTCTCTTAGTTTGAACATAATCCTACCCTGATTCATTCCATCCAGAAAAGCATCTTTTTCAGTCTGATTCTCAAGGAGTCTCTAGCCTAGTTGGAACCTACCTTTCTAGCATCAATTCTTACTATTTCTCAACATAAGTACTCTGTTCCAGCTAAGCTGGCTTATTTGCTATCAATTAAGCACACCTAAACTTTCATCTCTAATTCTAATTTTCTCACATGATTATTTTGTAGCAGGTACAGATCTTAGCCCATAAACTCAGCTTTCAGGAATTTT
The DNA here is from genome assembly GCF_028023285.1 of Balaenoptera ricei. Classification (NCBI taxonomy): domain Eukaryota; kingdom Metazoa; phylum Chordata; class Mammalia; order Artiodactyla; family Balaenopteridae; genus Balaenoptera; species Balaenoptera ricei. The sequence continues at coordinate 5,042,307 of NC_082659.1, read as the reverse complement.
CTGATTACACCAGATTTAATTTTGTTAAGTGGTTCTATTTGGGCAAAGAGTTAGAAACTTAATCTGTCAAATTGTCCTTCCCTCTCCTCCCAGAAGGTTCAAAATTGTTCCTCCTTCTCCCCACAAAATATATATATATATTCTTTAATCGAGGGTTCCATCTACTTCCCAGAGGAATTCATCTGGTTTGGGTAATCATCTATGCAAGCTAGAATTTTCTGACCTCTCGGTTGTCGACCCAGCACTGGGCCTGTTTGATTCTATTTCATGCCACTTTGGGAAAATTAGAACTTCATTCCTGCAGGGACACTGGGAATTCTGTGCTGCTTTCTCAGCCTCATCAGCCTTGACATTCCAAACCCTTTCTACTCTGGGATTTTGTTATTTTCCCAGGAAATCCCTATAAGTATAAGCACACGATCTCTGTTTTCAGATACCTACACTTAAAAAGATTAATGCACAGGACACTCCACTCCGTGTCTACTCACTGTTTCATTCTCACCTGCATACTTCGCTTTCTCCAACCTAGAAGAACTTTATCAGGGCTGAAGATGGAAGTAAGGACTTGTTTGATGACTCCTTTCTGTTTTCTCACACATGTGTTTTCTTGGATTCAAACTCTACGTGTTCCTTTTAGGGGTAGGATTTTGAAACACTCTCTGTTTTTTTGTGTTATCTCTTCCAGGAGAAAATCTCTGTAAAATGGCTAAGTGTGAGGTTAGAAATATGGCTCAATATTGGATTGAGCTAGTCCATGTAACAAGTCCTAGTGTGAGGATGTCCTTTGCTTGAAGAAGTAGGTGGAAAGCATTGGGGTTCTAAACCCTACTGTGTGGTAGAGGAAGAAGCATTGGTAAACTGGTCCATGGGACGCCAGGGCTAAGCTCACATGCTTTTTAGCTATGGCGTTAAGAGAATTGATGGGAAAAATAGAATTTTGGAGTGTTAGCTGTTTCTTTTGACTCCCAATAAAAAGACGGAAGAAAGGAAGAGGATTAATCTAAAACAGGTCAATCTGAAGGCATAGAAGGAAAAAAGTACACAGCTCTGCTTAAAAAAAAAAAAAAAGTGTACTCTGCTTTCAAACAATCATCTGTAGTGCCTTAAAGTATTTGTCATTTGAAATCTGGTAGAGTGTAAAAGCCAAACACTTTACCCTAAGCTAGAGTCCTTGTGGGCAGTGGCGGAGAGGTAGGAATCATTAAAAAAGAAAATGTTGGGATAGATACCACAGGGGTCTCTGAGGTACCTTTTATGAAGTATTCTTTGACTGATAAAAGTGGAACTTAACCTCACCTTGAAGATGTGCCTAGGATGTAACATGGGGAAAAGTGGAAAATTACCAGCACCTCCATACAAGAGGCTATTTTTCCATTTGTTCTGAGGCAAATTACAGGATGAGCTTAAGTCTGTTGAAGGGACTGCCAAGGGTCACAGAGAACAGAAATCGCAGGCTCGCGCACTGGTGGTCAACTCAATCTCTAGGGCGTGGACTTTACCAGAAGCAAACAGACCAAAGCTGGCTACGTTGTTAAGTGAGTTGGAGTCACCAAAGAAACCTCAAACTTGACTGAAACCAGTCAGCGATTTCTTCATCCTCCTAACCAATCTCCCAAGACCTGAAATAATTCCACTAGACTGCTAAGGTGGTGCGTTGCCTGGAAAGGACATTGTCCCCTGATTTGGCCACGTAAGACCATGGACAAGGAAGACCTTCCCAGAAATCAGCCTCCTGAGTAGCTATTGTCTCACCAAAAGACTGACTCCATTTCAAGGAAAGGGGAATCCTTGCTTTTTCTGGACAGCAGCCTATGTTCTGTGCTATGGAATATAGAATATGTTATTTCCCATTCTCTCCTTTTTCAAATGAGAATTTTCATTGACATTTCCTATTTTTTCCCCATGATTATATATTTGGAAAACCAGGGATGGGTAAAATATCTCTTAGCCATAGGTTACTGGACCATAGAAAGTTTCAGCCAATGCAACCAAGAAGATGGCATGTCACCAAGAGATCTCGCATGCGGATCTACATGCAGCAAACAAAAACGTCTGATGTTATCCTTTGGGAAGAGTTAAATATTTCCCTATAGTTGTATGGGTTTTAGAAAAGTGCATATAAGATGGGGTGTGTGTGTGTGTGTGTGTGTGTGTGTGAGAGAGAGAGAGAGAGAGAGAGGGAGAGAGAGAGGGAGGGAGAATTGGAGAAACAAAAGAAGTAGGCATTGTGTTGGTTATTGCTGGACTATCCTCTGCATTGCAAATCCCCATGTGCTTTAGGGGTGGAGTGAGGCACAGGATTCAGCCTGCTCCTACCTCTAGGCTGATTGCAACCCCCTTGCCACAGAGATAAATTCAGGTAATCCACAACTAAGTCAATCAATGCATGATATTACTCTGGGCAAAGTGATTGTTTCACAAGTAAAATTGACTTGATTCAGATCAGTGGTATATGAGAGTCTTCTGGACTAGAATGTTCCTCATTCTTCCGGTCAAGCCTGCAGAAGCCAATGCTCTTTCTCCTTTGGGATGATGTGCTAAGCAAATGAGGCATCTGGCACTGCTGCAGCCTTCTTGCCACCATGAGGGAAGACCACCTTAGGATGAAACTGACACCATGGATGGTGGAACACTAAGAAGGAAGGAGAAAGTGTCTTTGATTCTATCATTAAGCCATTGTAGCGCCAAAGCCTTACAATCCTCCAGTTACATAATACAATCAGTTAGCTTTATTGTTTAAACTAAATGGAGTTAGTTTTTGTGTTACTTGTAACAGGAAAATTCAGAAGTGTTATAATTGCTTATATTATTGTTAAATACATATCTTATTTAGCTTTTCATCTGTTTCTTCGTTTTCACCTAAAGTGTACATTCTCTGAGAACAGAACCTATGTCTTATATTTCTATCAATATTTCTAGCGTAACACCTAACACATAATAATGGCTTATGAATACTTGTTAACTGGATCATCAAAGAGTCTGACATGACTAGATAAGTTTGACCATTGATACAGCTTGCTCCAAAAATGTTTTAGATGTTTCTGAGTTCTTCTAAAAACAATAAAATTGAAAACAATCCTTTATTTAAGTCAAAGAATGGTTTATACTTGACTCTAAAACTGGTATTTTTCAAATCATATGGTTTCCTGGCCAGTTCTTTAGGGTGATCCATTTCTCTCTAGACATTATCTTCAGGGAATGCTCTTGAGGTCTGACTCAGTACCCTGCTGAATCTCCACGATGACTAGTATTAATTTATTGACAGTGAATACACTATGTAATCTGGGCAATTAAATCAGTCATTGAAGATAAAGGTTGTTTTTAATTCGATATGTTTCTGTAAAAGTATCTGAGGATTCATACATTTTCCTTCTATGATTGCAGAACATAAAAAAGGCATTGAGTGGTCAAATTAACCATTGCAAAAACCCCAGATATTTAGGAAATTTTCTCTATGTGTAAATATTGATCTCAAACTTGTTTTGCTTCCTCCAGTGAAGCAAAGAGCACATAGGGTCATGGCCCAATTACAGACCATTTGATTTGCTGAGCTCAACCTCATAACTGCTCACCAGAAATCCCTGAAGTAAAATTTATCATCATTTTCATTAAGTTGTTTGAAAAGTAAATGTTAAGTGAAATAGTTTCATCATATCTTGCAGCTTGTACATTTTTTCTTGCCCTAAAATACAAATACTATAGCAGAGATCCAGCCAAATGTCTCATGTGAAGCTTTAAAATAAGGTATTTATTGAGGTAATCAAATCTCTTGTTAAGTAAACTCATATTGGATTGAAGTGTAAGTGATTATTGTTACTTTAAAAAAAAATTATGGAGTCTAAAGATTGCCAGTTTTCCTTAAACTCTTTCAAGTTTCTTTTGTTTTTCCTATTTTTAGTCTACAATTTCATGGGGAGTTACCATCTGTTATAATTCAATGCTGGATCATTATAGAGGTTTTCATATCACCTGTTTTCTGCTGTTTATCATGTATCCCTTGTTAATTTTTGAGACAGTTGACTCCACAATCTAGAAGCTCTTGTCTTATCTGTGTATCTGAAGGGCACCAAAAGGACGAGCATGAAAGAGCTCCAGTTTTTAGTTTTCCTGTTTCTTTTGTTTATTTTTAGTTTCTAAATACTACTGAGTTTTCTACAAAAGTTCATAAATGACCACAGTTTACTAACATCATAACAATGATGGTTTTAAAACAAAATATTTTCATAAATTCCTCTCTGAAACTTCTGATCCAGGGATTTCAAGCCAATAATAAGTATGTTTATATATTATAGTTTTTGTTAATATAAGGGACTTTGTACCCTAGCCTTCTGCTACCACAGAGATATGATCAACAATGAAAGACTGATTTTCCGAAGACATGATCTCTCTGAGCATATTACTTTATTGTTTTCTTCCTTTTCCCCTTTGTCCTTTTTTTCCCACTCTCTCTTCTTTTCCACTGGTAGAAACAAAATGAAGCATAGCCCAGAAGTCTGTGGTTAAAAAAAAAAAAGGCATAATGTTATACGACTCACTTTGAAAAGTTGCAGACAGCCCACTAGAGAAATCAAGGAAGGCAGAGTGACACTGTGAGTGGAACCGAGCTGGGACTGTGCTATTAAACAAGTGTGTGATATCCACCCATTCTTTGTAACTTTACTAAATACTGGAATTAATGTGTGCCAGCTCTGCACCAAGTGCTGTGACTACGTGCAAGACAGAAGATGTCTGTGGTCACCTGGTTGCAGTCTCGTGGGGGACCTGCTAGTACATAGTTACATGTGGTCAGTGCTATGGACAGGGAGCCCAAGGCCCCGTGAGAAATAATTGTAAGGGCAACACTCCCCATCTTAGGGCTCAGGGAAGGCATTTTCAGGGAAAGGCATCCTGTACTTGGAAATTGAATAATAGGTATGAATTTTGCCAGATAAACATAGGCAGAGAAAGAATACTCTGAAAGCAAGAGGACAGAGGGTTGGGGGAACTGAATGAAGTTCCGTATGGATGTGTCACAGAGCAGGTGTTTAGCATGAGGTCAGGGGAGCGAGGGAGCAACATGGCAGGGGTTGGATACACACGGTAAGACGGGATAAGTAAGCATAGGCAAGAGGTGGCTGCTAGAAAGAAGGGGAGAGGAACCTGACCAGGAAAACGTAGAGGGGTTCTTGGTCAGGCCAGAGAACGTGAAGACGGTGGGCGCCATGCTTGATCATTTGGATCAAGTAAAAGGATCTCATCCAAGAAAGCACGTGACCTCTTTCTTGTCTCTGTAGCAATCTTCATTTCTGTCTGATTTCACAAGTATATGAAAGAGTCAGAAACAACCATTAAAAAACAAAAACAAAGAAAGTGCAAGTTCCTTGAGACTAATAACTCAACTCTGTCAGCTTTGTCCTTGAATTTTGGTACTAAATTTTCCCCACTCGCAAAAACAATGAGGTTTGTGCAAACCATGATAATTTAGTGCTTCTTGGAATCATAGAGTGACAGAATTGAAAAGATTGTGAGCAGATAGTTGAAATTGGGTATTTTTAGGTGCCCATTTTTTTCTCCATACTAAAACCATCATATGTAAACATGTTAATACATTTTGGTAGTCATGGAAAAGTGGGAGAAAGAAAATATTCACGCTCTTCCACTATCATTTTGGATTATCCTCTGGAATACGTGTTTAATAAGATAGATATGCTTGTGCTTTAAATAAAAGCTTCTAAATTTATTTCTCTTAATGTTATGTCACAGTTTTCCATGGTATTGCAAATCCTTTATAACAGCAGTCCCCAGCCCCCTGGGTCCGGTCCGTGGCCTGTTAGGAACCGGGCCGCACAGCAGGAAGTGAGCGGCAGGCAAGTGAGTGAAGTTTCATGTGCCGTTCCCCATCGCTCCCCATCGCTCCCCATCACTCCCCATTGCTCGCATTACTGCCTGAACCATCCCCCCAACCCCTCCACCCCGGTCCGTGGAAAAATTGTCTTCCATGAAACTGGTCCCTGGTGCCAAAAGGTTGGGGACCGCTGCTTTATAATATCTTAATGGCAGTATAATATACTGTGAAGTGTGTGTGTATGTGTATGTATGTATGTGTGCCTATATATATTAACCGTTTCCCTACAGATTGTACATTTGGATTTTTATACATTATGATAAACAATTATGGTTAACATTAGTTGGTTGATTGATTTAACAAGTAATTTATGTTAAACATTGTGCCAAGTGCTGTGTATACAATGATGATAAGAAACAAAAATTGATTTTAAAGAGTTTGCTATCTTCTTTGTCAAAAAGCCCTTTCCGTATTTAGGATGATTCCCTTAGGATGGATTTCCAAATGTGAAAAAAAAAAAGTATGAACATAGTAAAGCCTATGGATTTCTTAAAAGGGTCTACCAATTTGCAATCCTTCCAAAAATATATGAAGGAAATGCATTTGTTGTCATCATTTAATCCAGACTCTTTTCATTATGACTGACGTCAAACTAACTCAAACTGGGATAAGTGAAAAAATCAAAGTGGCGTTGGGGGGTTGGGGACATTGATGTAAACTCGAGTAGCTGGATAATGATTGGATAACGTGGGCTTTGGGTGTTAAGAGATCCAGTGGCTCAAACAAGGGCATCTGAGTTCATTATCTTTCCGTTTCACCTCTGTTTTTTCTGCTGTGGCTTCACTCAGGCAGGCTCTGTCCGTTTGGGAACACAGATATTCCAGGTTTCCTCCTCTTCGTTTCAAGTATAGCCATAAGAGAGCTATTCTTACATTGCAGTAGTTTTACCAGATATCCCACAATCAACTTTTATTGGCTTGGGTTGGTCCTTATTGATCTTGGAACAGATCCCTGTGCCATAAGAGATACATACTGAGCAACAAGGCTTGGATATCACGCCTCACTCAAAAAACGTGACTGAACATCTGAGAGGAGTTGTGTCATAATGGAAATGAGGCTGCTCTCATCAGAAGAAGAAGGAGTGGGTACTGGGCATGCAAACCTGATATCCACTGACATTGGTAATACCGTGTATTAAGCAGATGAGAAAACCAAGCACAGGAGGTGAAATAACTCAATGCATCCTGCTAATTAGGTACAGAGCTGAGAACAGGGCCCAAATCCATGTACTCAGACTTCTGTGCTATTTGGATGATGCTGCATTTCCTCTTTTCATTACCAGCAAATAACTACATACCTATCATATGTAAGGGTCTGCTTTTTAAAGTAGCTTCAAATTTAGCTGGAAAAGACAATAAGCTGCCTGCTAAGTGACGAAAGTAAAGGAAATGATTCATTAGGCTGAGAGAAGGATAGGAAAGTCTTACAAATGAGGTGGCAGACTGGGGCAAACCAAAACTTATACTGTCTTCACTGTGATGAGCAAAATTTTGTGGAGGAGGCCCTATCATGCCTCCCAAATCCCTTTCTCTGAGAAGGTCTTGGTCCCCTTCCCCCACCATGACGAGTGTGGCCCCAGCAGCCATGTGTCTACCGTGTCACTTGGAACACCAAGCTTAGGCTCTGCTATGAACTGAATGTTTGCATCCCCCTGCAAATTCATATGTGGAAGCCACAATCCCCAGTGTGATGGAATTTGGAGGTGGGGCCCTTGGGAGGTGATTAGGTCATGACGGTAGAGCCCTCATGAATGAGATTAGTGCCCTTATGAGAAGAGACACAAGAGAGATGGTCTCTCTCCCCACCATGAGAGGACACAGCAAGGAGGTGGCCATCTGCAAGCCAAGAGGAGATTGACTAGAGCCCCACCATGCTGGATCCAGCCTCCAGACCTGTGGGAAACAAACGTCTACTGTTTAAGCCACCCAGTTTATGGCATTCTGTTCTAGCAGCCCAAGCAGACTAAGAGAGGTGTGTTTGGTCAGAGGTGGACACCTGATCCAAACGGAGCCAACTGGATCCTCTCCCATAAGAACCTAAACAGAGCTTGTAAGAGACAGTTCTGCAATCTCAGCAAGAAACCAGGACTCCCCTGAGGGCTGGCCCTATGCACAGTCTGATGTTCAGCAAAGAAGCAGGGTCAAGAGATTACCTGGCTGTAGAGAGGTTCCTGAATTTCTGTTGGCTTTTTGGTTTGAGGTTCTGGCTCTTGTGAGGCACAGTCATGGTTCTGTGTGTTCAGTACGTTACATCAATCCCCATCCTTTATTAGACTTTTCAACTCAGTTTCTGATATTTGTTTCCAAGAAAAAATATTGAATGTGACTCTGGTCCTCACACTCATCTTTCTTTCAAGTGAGTTGAATCCTAATGTTTCCTTATTTTACTTCACTCATTTCAAAATCCTAGGACGAATCTTGTTTCTAAGAGGTTCTGTTGATGTAGATCTTTTTGCTTTCATTCTTCCATAAGCTCCAAACAATTTACAGTATAAACAATTTTGTTTACAGTGTAGTCTTTTTAAAAAGAATAAATAAGTTTCAGCTAATATGTCCTAAGAGAAGGAATCCCTTTTTCAAGTCTGAGAAGGTTTTGCCTAAGTTCCTAAAAGAAGATAGTTTGTTGCTTATAAATAATAATGGACAATTCTATTTAGAAGGAACTTTGCATAAGTATTTTACATAAACATGTCTTCCAGAAACAAATATCTGTAATTACTCTTCTTTTATATAAAATTACCTGGTACAACCACACAAATATTACCTTTCCCAGGGAAAATCCCTGAGTAGTGGTGAATTCCTTAGCCAGAGGCAGGAAATTCATTGGAAGTCCTGTATCTGTGTGTGGGGTACGTGCAACTAGGAGAAGTCACATTCAGTATCCCCACCCTATTTCCACCAAACTTTGTGTAAAGATCAAGTTGATGTAAATAAACGTCAGGGTCAACCGTGGTAAACAAAAATCATAGAAGGGAAGCCACGAGGATGTAAATGATAGAGGAAAACATCAATAAGTCTTTACTTTGGCCAAGAAAATAAAGAGGGATTTTGTGATTGTTGCATGAATGGAGAAATAGTCACCTCTTTTCCCAAGGCCCACCTACTACTGCTTCCCCAAATTTTTCCTGATAGAGACTAAATTGGACAAAAGAAAACTAGTATTTGTTTACTGTTTCATGAAGCAAATATGTTTTGAGTAATGATTGTGTGCTAGCCACAGTACTAGCCAAATGGGATTGCAGTTGTGAAAAAGGACGTGTGTTTCTCTGATTTCACAAATCTTTATTTTAGAGGAAGATGCAGATATTTGTATAGGGAAGAATGCTATGGTGGTGTGTGCAGTAGAAGGGAAAGATCATGTAGCCCAGGAAGCAGAGGTTTTCCTGCAGAAAGTCATATCTTTTCTGGGACTGTTCAAGCAAGAAAGGTGGAGAGGGGTGAAGAATGGCCCAAGCAAAGGAAGTGCATGACCGAAGGCCCAGAGACAAAGACGTCTAAGAAGGCACTAAGTCTGAAAGTTGTGCAATCTGGCCAGATTTGCTAAAGTGCGAGGTGCGGCATCCTAAGAAAGGGGGCTGTGGAGGAGAGCTGGGGACGAGGAGGCCTGGGAGCCCAGTTAACAAGCTGACTTTATAGGAGGGATTCAAGCAGTGGCACAGTAAGTATGCGTTTTAGAACGCTTATTCTCAGAGGAGTATAGGGAAGGTATTGGAGTTGGAAAAACCTCAGAGCAGAGAGACTGAAGACTAGGTAAGAGTTTATAGACATTAATCCAGGCTAAAATCTACAGCAGCCTGAACAGACCTGCAGCGAGGGGGGCACAGAGTAGATGGATTTGCCAGGGACCGTGTAGCACTTCCAGCGCCTGAAACGCCAGCCCTGTACACAGTCAGCCTAAAGGGTGTCACATGCCTCTTCCAGTGTCCCTGCCTGTCACCCAAACATGCCACGAGGTCACAGCAGAGTCAGGTGTCCCTCTTCCTTGTTAGTTGCCCAACTGGAAAACAGATTTGTGACAATTTCCTGTCTCCCTTCTTTCTCCCTAAAAGAACATGATTTGTTCAGAGAGGCCAAGGGCCCACAAAACTTCTTGCAGATTTCCTTGCACAGTGTGGCCCTGTGATGTGTTTAGCCAATGAGAGGGCTGTCTAGTGGGTGGAGCCAAAAAGAGAAAAGGAGGCGGGAGAAAAAAAGCCACACACTTCGTTTCCCCTGGAGCCACACACCTGTTTCCTTTGAAGCCACACACCTGTTTCCTTTGGGGTTGAGCCTCCTTCCTCTCTGTAAAGTACACACCTTATTACCATGGAAACAAACCCCCGATGATGATGATGATGATGATGATGATGCAGAAAGAAGAAAAGGGAAACTGAGTTACTGCTGACTTAATGGAACTGCCTCACTGGCCCTCTCTGTCTCCCTCCAGGGCTTCTCTTATGTAAGAAAAATCAACCTTTGTTGGATTAAGTCCCTGCAGTTGGTTTCTTTTACATTCAGCTGAAAACAGTCATAACTAAACCAGCCGTTTTCTTTGCCATTTGACGGAGCCCTCCGGTATTCCATTTTATTTTCCCTTTTTATTGAAGTAGTAAGATGAGCAACCTTTAAATAAATAACATAAGCTATCCACCTCCGTTTCCCAGGCAGAGCTTTGTGAGGAAAACATTCAGGGTGATATCCTCAAGGTCTTCTATCTATCTACAAAAGAATTTGTAGAAATATTCGATTCCCTTTCAGAGCTCTGACCATCTACAATTTTCACAGTCACAAAGGGATAATCAAAGCAAATGTGGTTTATTCAGGTAAATAAACTCTCATTTCCGCAAAGTAATAGTGAAGAAAAGAGGAAGTTAAGGCTTAATTCATCAATTAAACTTGACCTGTTGTTCAGTCGTGTAAATAGGCTGTCTGTTTCAGAGACCTTGTCTTATCCTTGGAGTGTTACAAGCCCTGCATGAAGCTTCTGGCCCCTCACCTACCCAATCCCAGTACAAAACAGTGTACTAGTCACTCACTCACGTAGTTATTCTTTCACTAAACACCTACTAAGTGCCTGTACTAATTGCTCACATTGAACTGACTGTCAAAAATCAAAAGCAAAAAAAATCCCCATCCCTGACTTCAGGGAAGGGACAGTATGCCAGGAGGGGGGACGTTTGACCAGCCACCTGTGATACAAACCCCTACCCAGTACGGTGGGGCAGGGAGGAGGGGTGTGCAGGTCTAATGGGAGATTAACAAAGTGCCCATAGAGGATGCGGCCCTTGAGTGAGTCTTGAGTCTGCAGCAGTATTTGCCAGGGGAACAGGGAAGAGCTCTCATGTCAGGCTCAGAAAACAGGGTCATTAGGGTCATCGACAGTCAGGAATGGAATATGGCACATGAGGTTGCAAAACTTTATAAAAGGAAAATGTCAGGCGCTGAGGCTGCTTGGATGGACATAAGGACCGTGGACACACAGAACACAGTGACATGATCAAATTCAAGTCTAGGTGTTAGAAGGATCATTCTAGAAGTGTTGACATGGATAGTCATGAGGTCTCTCACTGGACAAAGAGAAATGATTTATTTTTGCCACCCAAGTTTGAGATCATGAGACCTTAAACTTCCAAGGGTAGAATTTATGTGTCTGAGGATGAGCAAATTTTTAAAATACGAAGAATATAAATGAAGAAACCTTAGCTAATGATGAGAAGCAGGAAATAAGAAACAGGCAGTTCCAGGGAAAATTCCCCAATTTCCTTTTGGGTGACTCGGTTGATTGTGATTCTCTTCTCTGAAATTGGAAATAGAGAGAAAGGAGTAGGTTTGAGGGAGGAAGGTTTTCAATCTGGTTTTAGCCTGGGCATTGGTGTGGTCCAGTGGAAATGTGCATTTAGGGGGAGACAGAGTTGAGTTCAAACGCAGCTTTCCAGTGCAGGAGGTCTGTGGCCTCGGTTCTCCCAGTCACCTCCCTGAACCATGGTTCCATCTGTAAAATGAGCACCATCATTCCTTCCTTGAAGAAACATCTTTTCTAAAACTGCATGTAAGAGGCTAACAGTGTCTCACTCAGTTGTGACCGTTATCATTATTACCTCGATGATGAAGTCCCTAAGTGAAATCCAGGTGAAATTCTTCAGCGGTTGTTGGAGAGTAGAGACATATTAGTGCATAGGTGTTTGTGTACCGTTGGCACCAAATAAAAGTTTGTTAAATTTAAGTGAATCTAATAATAAGAGGGACGCGGTGAAGGGCAGGAAAGGATGGACGTCTTCGGCAAGGAAGGAAACATTTATTTAGAAATTGCTTTGTGCCGGGCAAGTTTATATGCATTTTCTCATTTCAGTCTCACCTGAACCCAGTGCTTTTGTCTCAGATTCAACTAATAAGAAAACTGACATTCAGGAATATTCAGTGGCTTTCCCGGGGTCATAGAGCCAGCAGGTCCTTAATAGGAATTGAGTCCTTACTGACAACAAAGCCCAGCTGATGTCACCACACTGGTATGTGGGTTCCCCCCTTCTCTATTCTTCCTTTCCCATTTGCTACAGAACCCTTTGATGGGAAAAGTTACGCAATCAAACTGACTTGTTGTGCACTGTGGCATGTGGTACAGGGAGAGGTAATGATACAGGCTTGCGACAGAGGTCCTGAAAGGGTCAGCACCCTGGTCATAGGCACGGTTGCAAGGGCAAGCCTAATTTTTAGAAGGCCTAGGAAGAGTGTAGTGTTTTTTTTCTGGAAATTAAATCAAATAACATTTTTTAAAAACATGGTGGTTCTTTCATCCAATAACAAGTGCCCTACAGGCAGTGCGTCCCTCCCTCCTGCTTAGGGGGTGGCATCGCAGATGCTGTTGGTCTTGGGCTGTAGCAGGAGCAGAGACAGTGATGCCCTCTGCCTTCTGCTCAGTGAGCTCGCAGCTGTGTGGGGGACATTGCTCAAGGGAGCGCTTGTTTATTTATTACGTGTCATTCCGTTGTTGCCACAGTTTTACCGCTGTGACATCACGGACTGGTCAGTGGCAGCAACCTTCAACCTTCCTTTAAAGATCCGGAAACCAAGACGGACATGCAGCGACTCAGTCGGACCAGAGCCACTGTTCTGGCTCCTCTCTAGCGGCCTCTGGAAACGAGCCGTTTTCACTGATTCCGAGGGGGTTTGGACAATACCAGTCACTGCCAGTGACTCCCACTCCGTATGCGGTGAAGCCCTGAATCTGCATTTTTAAAAAATATACACACTTGCTGAGACAGCTCTTCCGCAGACCACGTTTTCACAAACGCTGACCTACACTCCTCTCGGATCTCCCTAAGTCTTTTTTTTTTTCTTTTTATTTATTTATTTTTTTAAACATCTTTATTGGAGTATAATTGCTTTACAATGGTGTGTTAGTTTCCGCTTTATAACAAAGTGAATCAGCTAAACATATACATATATCCCCATATCTTCTCCCTCTTGCATCTCCCTCCCACCCTCCCTATCCCACCCCTCTAGGTGGTCACAGAGCACCGAGCTGATCTCCCTGTGCTATGCGGTTGCTTCCCACTAGCTATCTATTTTACATTTGGTAGTGTATGTATGTCCGTGCCACTCTCTCACTTCGTCCCAGCTTACCCTTCCCCCTCCCCATATCCTCAGGTCCATTCTCTAGTAGGTCTGTGTCTTTATTCCCGTCTTGCCCCTAGGTTCTTCATGAGCATTTTTTTTTTTTAAGATTCCATATATATGTGTTAGCATACAGTATTTGTTTTTCTCTTTCTGACTTGCTTCATTCTGTATGACAGACTCTAGGTCCATCCACCTCACTACAAATAACTCAAATTCATTTCTTTTTATGGCTGAGTAATATTCCATTGTATATATGTGCCACATCTTCTTTATCCATTCATCTGTTGATGGACACTTAGGTTGCTTCCATGTCGTGGCTATTGTGAATAGAGCTGCAGTGAACATTGTGGTACATGACTCGTTTTGAATGATGGTTTTCTCAGGGTACATGCCCAGTAGTGGGATTGCTGGGTCGTATGGTAGTTCTATTTTTAGTTTTTTAAGGAACATCCATACTGTTCTCCATAGTGGCTGTATCAATTTACATTCCCACCAACAGTGCAAGAGGGTTCCCTTTTCTCCACACCCTCTCCAGCATTTATTGTTTGTAGATTTTTTGATGATGGCCATTCTGACTGGTGTGAGATGATCCCTCATTGTAGTTTTGATTTGCATTTCTCTAATGATTAATGATGTTGAGCATTCTTCATGTGTTTGTTGGCAATCTGAATATCTTCTTTGGAGAAGTGTCTATTTAGGTCTTCTGCCCATTTTTGGATTGGGTTGTTTGTTTTTTTGATATTGAGCTGCATGAGCTGCTTGTAAATTTTGGAGATTAATCCTTTGTCAGTTGCTTCATTTGCAAATATTTTCTCCCATTCTGAGGGTTGTCTTTTGGTCTTGTTTATGGTTTCCTTTGCTGTGCAAAAGCTTTTAAGTTTCATTAGGTCCCATTTGTTTATTTTTGTTTTTATTTCCACTTCTCTAGGAGGTGGGTCAAAAAGGATCTTGCTGTGATTTATGTCATAGAGTGTTCTGCCTATGTTTTCCTCTAAGAGTTTTATAGTGTCTGGCCTTACATTTAGGTCTTTAATCCATTTTGAGTTTATTTTTGTGTATGGTGTTAGGGAGTGTTCTAATTTCTTTCTTTTACCCGTAGCTGTCCAGTTTTCCCAGCACCACTTACTGAAGAGGCTCTTTTCTCCACTGTATATTCTTGCCTCCTTTATCAAAGATAAGGTGACCATATGTGCATGGGTTTATCTCTGGGCTTTCTGTCCTGTTCCATTGATCTGTATTTCTGTTTTTCTGTCACTACCATACTGTCTTGATTACTGTAGCTTTGTAGTATAGTCTGAAGTCAGGGAGCCTGATTCCTCCAGCTCTGTTTTTCTTTCTCAAGATTGCTTTGGCTATTCGGGGTCTTTTGTGTTTCCATACGAATTGTGAAATTTTTTGTTCTAGTTCAGTGAAAAATGCCATTGGTAGTATGATAGTGATTACATTGAATCTGTAGATTGCTTTGGGTAGTATAGCCATTTTCACAATGTTGATTCTTCCAATCCAAGAACGTGGTATATCTCTCCATCTATTTGTATCACCTTTAATTTCTTTCATCAGTGTCATAATTTTCTGCATACAGGTCTTTTGTCTCCTTAGGTAGGTTTATTCCTAGATATTTTATTCTTTTTGTTACAGTGGTAAATGGGAGTGTTTTCTTAATTTCACTTTCAGATTTTTCATCATTAGTGTATAGGAATGCAAGAGATTTCTGTGCATTAATTTTGTATCCTGCTACTTTACCCAATTTATTGATTAGCTCTAGTAGTTTTCTGGTAGCATCTTTAGGATTCTCTATATATAGTATCATGTCATCTGCAAACAGTGACAGCTTTACTTCTTCTTTTCCGGATTGGATTCCTTTTATTTCTTTTTCTTCTCTGATTGCTGTGGCTAAAACTTCCAAAACTATGTTGAATAATAGTGGTGAGAGTGGGCAACCTTGTCTTGTTCCTGATCTTAGTGGAAATGGTTTCAGTTTTTCACCATTGAGGAGATGTTGACCGTTGGTTTGTCATATATGGCCTTTATTATGTTAAGGTAAGTTCCCTCTATGCCTACTTTCTGGAGGGTTTTTATCATAAATGGGTGCTGAATTTTGTCGAAAGCTTTCTCTGCATCTTTTGAGATGATCATTTGGTTTTTCTCCTTTAATTTGTTAATATGGTTTATCACATTGATTGATTTGCATATATTGAAGAATCCTTGTATTCCTGGGATAAACTCCACTTGATCATGGTGTATGATCCTTTCAATGTGCTCTTGGAGTCTGTTTGCTAGTATTTTGCTGAGGATTTTTGCCTCTATGTTCATCAGTGATATTGGCCTGTAGTTTTCTTTTTTTGTGACATCCTTGTCTGGTTTTGGTATCAGGGTGATGGTGGCCTCGTAGAATGAGTTTTGGAGTGTTCCTCCCTCTGGTATATTTTGGAAGAGTTTGAGAAGGAGAGGTGTTAGCTCTTCTCTAAATGTTTGATAGAATTCGCCTGTGAAGCCATCTGGGACTAGTGAAGTAGACTTTTGTTCGTTGGAAGATTTTTAATCACAGTTTCAATTTCAGTGCTTGTGATTGGTCTGTTCATATTTTCTATTTCTTCCTGGTTCAGTCTCGGAAGGTTGTACATTTCTAAGAATTTGTCCATTTCTTCCAGGTTGTCCATTTTATTGGCATAGAGTTGCTTGTAGTAATCTCTCATGATCCTTTGTATTTCTGCAGTGTCAGTTGTGACTTCTCCCTTTTCATTTCTAATTCTGTTGATTTGAGTGTTCTCCCTTTTTTTCTTGATGAGTCTGGCTAATGGTTTATCAATTTTGTTTATCTTCTCAAAGAACCAGCTTTTAGTTTTATTGATCTTTGCTATTGTTTCCTTCATTTCTTTTTCATTTATTTCTGATCTGATCTTTATGATTTCTTTCTGTCTCTCCCTTAGTCTTATAGGAAGCTGATCTCCCCGGGAACTTGAGTTTTTAATTTCCTTTGCTCCTGTGTGACCCCAAGCAGTGGAGTCAGTCTCTTGAATCTCTGTCTCTCCATATGTAAACGCTAAGCGTTACCCACAGAAAATCCCACCCTTTGTTACTTCTTGAAGTTTACGAGCAAAAACATGCAGCATGTGTTGTATACTGTATTTAGTTTATAATGCATCTCTGAAAGACCTCATTATTTTCTATCATAACCAAAAATAAGCAAACTGCCAGACAGGTCTTCTTTTCCAGAGGGCACACCTAGGAAAACAAGCCTTGGAGACTTAGTAACAGCTGGTAAGGGCAGGACCTCACTTATGCTGGGTCTTCTGACTTCAGATCCAGTTCTCACTTTGCTACATTCTCTGTCACCAGAAGCTTTTCTCCAAATTCTTACCCCATATGTTTTTAACTAAGAAGTAAAGGCGTGCTGAGTTCTCTCATTGCCCCACGAAGCTTTGGTCAATCTCGAGGGAAAACTCTGGAATGTTTTCTCTATTCTTCATAGTAAAGTGCTGAACTTCTACAGAATGTTCTGTAGACATTGTCAGGTTTATCATTTGGGTATCTCCGGGCCCACAGTTTGACTAAAGTATAACTGCTGCTCTAATTCCAATCAGTCTCCACCCAAGACACATCTTGAATGTGGGCTCCCATGACAGCATAAATTTAAGGGTTTTCCTGGCTAGGAACGTATTTGTTTTTAATTTGATATAGAATCCCAGAGGTTACATTTGACCAAAGCATCACCATGAGACTCTTTCCCCTGCCTTGTAAATCACAAAAATGTAAAGATTATCTCTATATGATTTATACTAAAATAAAGTTTTGAGGTGGTTTTACAGATATAGAAGTATTTATTAACAATTTGGTTCTTATACTTTATGTGTTGAAAAATCACATTCCCCAGTCCTTTTAACTTATATATCTCTGAACACTGAAGTAAGAAAGTCTGTTAAGGGATGTGAATATAAAAGAGAACTGTGGCTTTATTCTAAGGATTTTATTGTCCCAAGCTTGTTCTTACACAACTGAAACAGAAAATAAAGGAGTGCTTTAAGAGAGAAGGGATATTCAGCTATAAGAAAAATAAGCAAATTGAATAAACTAGACATAGTTCCTCTGTTTGAAAAAAACCCAGAATCTTTCCTTACGGTATTACATTTTGTTTTATAAGACAGTAGACCAAAAGTTTAATTTCAAAGTTACTAAATCCAACCAAGGAGAGAAAGAAACTATATCCAAGAAAAAATTACACTGTATCACTAGATTTTTCAAATCAAAATTTGGGCCAAAATGGAATTGCGGGCAGGCTTCTATCCTACAAGCTGTCTAAAATAAATTAAAAATGCCTTAAAACCTTCACAGTGCAAGTCAGCAGGAAAAATGAGAGGTGGAGAGATGGAGGGCATTTTCTAAAAATTTAGTCTACAAATCATAGTGTAAAATTCAGAATAAAATAGTTGCCTCACTTAGGAATGATTAAATAAAACTCACACAAACATCCACAGGCACTCACACACTGTACACAGGCCTGATGAATGGATAAATCTATTTAAAAAGAAGATTGCTACACATATGTCTGACATAAGTTGTACCATAGCTTTCAATTCAATAAATTTCTAATAGCAAAAACAAAACAAAGCAAAACCAAAGCCCTCTACTCAACTGACGCTTGATCAAAGAATACCTCTGTACACTCTAACCTCAAACTACGTAATCTCTAACATAATACAAATTTGGTTTATTTATTTCTATTTAATTAATGTCAAGTTCATTAAAAAATAAATCATTTTCTGTCTCTCAGGAAATCCCACATCAATTGTCAACAGTAACAGCGTATATTTAGTGTGATTTCTTTCTCCAGTGAAACATCTCTTCCAGAAAATACCATTCTAGCTTTTTTCTTCAAAGGCAGGGATAAATACTTATGGAACTTTTGCTTATTCTTTTTCTCTTGCTCAACCCTTCCATTTTTAAAAAAAATTAATTAATTAATTTATTTATTTATTTATTTTTGGCTGTGTTGGGTCTTCGTTGCTGCTTGCGGGCTTTCTCTAGTTGTGGCGAGCGGGGGCTACTCTTCGTTGTGGTGCGCGGGCTTCTCATTGCAGTGGCTTCTCTTTGTTGCTGAGCACGGGCTCTAGGTGCACGGGCTTCAGTAGTTGTGGCACGCGGGCTCTAGAGCACAGGCTCAGTAGTTGTGGTGCACGGGCTTAGTTGCTCCACGACATGTGGGATCTTCCCGGACCAGGGCTCGAACCTATGTCCCCTGCATTGGCAGGCAGATTCTTAACACTGCACCGCCAGGGAAGTGCAACCCTTCCATTTTCTATCACTCTTTACTTTCTCCTGTGCCCAGGGAGGCTAAGCCCTGTGGGTGGCGTGAACCAGGCTGCACTACTGGCTACTTGCGGTTGGCACACCCAGTGGGAGGCACCCCTGCAGGAGACTGGAGTGCGAGAATGGCTGCTCCCCCTGTGCTTTGTTCCCTGCCTACCTCTGGCCCCTACTGCGGGGTTCCAGTCTTTGTTAAAGACTCTGAGAAAATAATTCCTGCACTTCTCCCTTCAGCCCTGGAGTCATAAAAGCTTCCATTGTTTCCTGCTTCAAGACAACCCTTCCTCTTCTGATAAGGAGACAATATGGGAATTCTGCCAGGTGCTAAGTATAATATATCTCTTCTGACTCTGCATTCAGAAACTGGAAAAGCACCGTATGATGTTTCCATGGGCTCAAAGAACCCACCGTGTGTTGGCTTCTTCCCCAAACTACACTTGCTCCCTGACTTCCAAAGTCACCAGTCTGTACCCCAATCCTTACAACCGATGGATCTTGGTGATGCATCGAGTCATCAGGGATTAATGTAAACTCAAAGCCAGTGTTGAGAAACTCCTGGAATATCTGGGTATTTACTGTTTCCTAGTTCACAGTTACTCTGGTAAATGTCTGTTATCCCCTTAGTGAAGGCGTAGAAGAAAATTTAGAGCATATATTTGAGGTGTGTTGTGGGATCCCTCCTCAAAAGGAGACAGTTTATCCCCAGATCCCCTTTATCAGTGGGCTCTGGACCCATGAACTGGCTCGATTCTAAGAAGTGGGTGAAAGGTTGTGAAAAGAATAAGGTTGGTGACAAGGTGATCTTTTGAAGAGGTGTTGGGTTGTGTTTCTTGGAATGAGCACATAGTGTATAGGTGTCCGTGTAGTGTATGAATATGGCAGTCCTGGTAGATTTCTGCCCACCATGCTGGATTCTTTGTCAGTGATTTAGCTCAAGCAGTAACCTTCTAGGCTGATTACTGGGTATTATTCGATGCAGCAAATTATAAGGCTGAACACAAGCATCAGTGTTCCGTTCCTTGATGGGAATGCTCTATATGAGACAGTCCTAAGCAGGTCCAGAAAATTACATGAACAAGTGCCCCACACCCACTCTTGCTGCTTTGTGGTCTTTTCCTCAGCTCCCATCTGTGACTTAGTGGGAAATTCCTCATGACCAGTGTAACTAGTTATCCAAAGAGGAAAAAGTTCAGGCATAGTTTTTTTGTTGTCATTGTTGATCTGCATGGTAAGTTGTGGTTGGGTAGAAGTGGATGTAATGTGTTATAGGCCATTCAAAAGTGTTCTTGATAGATGGCTGTGAAATGAAATTTTCCCAATAGTAATAATTATGGGCATATATCTGGTTGTCCTCATTCTTTTGTAGAGAAATAATCTGAGGTATGAATTTATACCATATAATGAACATTGGATAATGATTTGGCCAGTTGAAAAGAATAAAAGGTTGGTGACGAGGTGATCTTTTGAAGGGGTGTTGTGGATTGTGTCTCTTGGAATGGGCACATAGTGTATAGATATCTGT
The DNA here is from genome assembly GCF_028023285.1 of Balaenoptera ricei. Classification (NCBI taxonomy): domain Eukaryota; kingdom Metazoa; phylum Chordata; class Mammalia; order Artiodactyla; family Balaenopteridae; genus Balaenoptera; species Balaenoptera ricei. Next base: position 5,022,005 of record NC_082659.1, on the reverse strand, counting down.
GTGGTATATGAATGCCCACAAGAGGCCTCTACTGCAGAGGATGCTCTCAACGGTCAGATGACCAAGAGAGACTCATTTTCTAGATATTAGGTGACCTCTCTCTCTAGGCAGAACAGTGACGCTCAATGCAGGCTATAAATAGGCTCCCCTCTTTCATGACTGATGTAGATATAGCAACTGCACTGTAAATACTTGATACTTAGTGCCCTTCCTACCAACAGCAGATGTCAACATAGAGCCTCCAGCAGAGCACCAATTTTGGAGTGATCAGGAGAGGTCAGCTACTATCCAGCCATCTGGTGGCAGGTTGATTAGTTTGGTTCCTTTCCACTGTGAGGTGCAGCAGTTTGTCCTCACGGGAACGGATGCACACCACAGATAGAGATGTGCTTTCCTTGTCGGCACAGCTTCTGCTGGCATCATGACCCCTTTAAAGATTTCTCTGTTGTGTATTCTGTACAAAATTATTCTGCAAAGGAATTTACAAAATATTTGCTTCCTGCCCCTACATACAACCTTGGGCTCACAACCCTTCCACAAGGGATAAAGCCATAGTTCCATTAATGTAGAAGCTAAGACTGCTTCCCAGCCATGTAAAACTCCTCTTACTGCTGAACAAATGGGCAGAACTTGATTTCTATTAGTAAAAGGAAGTTGGTTGCTGCTTCACAAATTGGGTAAGGAGTTCTATATCTAGAATCCAGGGTATTCTTTGAAATAACTCTTAATAGTCCCATGACCATTAATAAAGCTCATTGGAAGGCTGTGACAAAACAAAAATAGAGTCTACAAATTCGGGGACTTGTAGGGGTGGGAAAAAATTCCTTTGAGCAACAAAGGCTAATTAAAATTTAGCCTTGAAGCGAAGATCAAATCAAGGCTAAAGCTGTTTATTCCTATTATTAAAACCCCTTGAATGCATTAAGGTAGCACACAGTAAATCCTTTCAGTTGGATAAATTAGCTCAAGGGAAAAGAGATTAAAGGTGTGGATCGCCCACCTCAGCCTGATTGGCCTAAGGCCTGTAATTAAGTTGAGAAAAAGAAAGCATAAGGCAGGAAGTAAAGAAATATTGTAAATCTAAGAAATGTGTCTAGAAAGAATTCTGAACGTGGCTATTGGCATAAGTAACTAGCTAGGTCAAACATTTGAAAAACCATTAAGGTTTTAAGAGGATTTACTGCCCATGTGTGTGGGCATACACACACACAAATACATACGAGAATTAAAGTGACTCTTGGTCCCTAACTTTCTGGGCGGCTGGGGAGCCAGCTGAGAAAGCTGCGTAGCAACCCAAGAGGACATAGCATCCCGGTCTCATTTCCAGATGAGGATGTTTTATTGTCCAAGGAGGGTAATAGAAAAGGAATAAACTATCAGAGGAATGGCCAAGAGCCATGGAGAAAAGGTAGAAGGCGGGTCCTTCTAGGAACCAGAATTACAGTCTAAACAATGAAAACATGCTTCACTCTCCCAACATAAGGGCTCCTCCTGACATTTCTTAAGCATGATTTCAGAATTTCTACAGACCAGTGACTTCACTGTTTCCCATTTCTCGCCTTTCCTGATAATGAAAACCTGTTCCTTTCCTCTTTTCTTTCTTTTCATAACCAGTGAATTTTATGCAACCGTAAGTAGGAGCAGAGGATTTGTTCCAATACATGAACAAATTACAAAAAACTAGTAACTATGGACTTGATTTTCCTACTTCTTCAAGGACTAGGAAATGGAAGATTTTGGATCAGGGAGATGTCTTCTGCTGTTTTTAATAGATGGGGTGCTGGGGCAAATTTGGGGGGGTTCTTCAAATTTGTGCTTTTCGGCCCCTTCTGCATTACACAGGTACAAGGGACAACCAGAGTCACCTGTTGTAAGTCTGGACAATCAGCCAGAGAACTGCAGGAACCTAACTGCAACTAGAGCTGACTCTGCCCAGTCGTTTCTGAAAAGACCAGTTAATAATTCTCTATACATCAGAGCCTTCTGGGGAACTTTTCAAATAAAGAGATTACTTGATCCCTTATTAGACTAGTCAAATAAGAATTCTTCTTGTTAACAAGTTCTCTAGATGACTGTTAACAGGTCCCTAGTCTTTAGTAGACTCTAGAGTTCAGTGGTTTCTGACTTGGGAGTAGGTTCTAGATTGCCATATCCACATTACCCCAGCTTCCTCCTTTCCCTGCACATCTTGGAGACATACTTAAGGCACATTTTCAAGGTGTCAGTATAAAGGACCATGCCAAAGCACCTGTAAACTCAATTTTCCATTTTGAAGTTCTGTTATGACCATGATGATCATTGAAGATACAGAATTTATATAAATTACATTTAAACAGGCTTATAGTCATGGCAACCTTTTCTTTATTCAAGGTCGAGGAAGCATGTGCCCTCTGAAAGCCTCAGTTTCACTCTACAGTCTCAGACAATCTCTTCCAGGCATCACTTCTTTCCTTCCCATACGAGCCAGAAGGATCCTGTCATCACTATATTTTGTCCTTTAAACTGGCATTTGTTTTATGCTTCTATGGCATTAATTAATATTCCTGTCTTTTGCACCCTGACATTAGCCTTTGATTTTCCTTGCCATTATCAGATGGAGAAGTAGTCCGCTGTTTTTACTTTAAAATTTTTCTCACTCTTCTAAAGACATTTCTGTAAGAGATGTTATTATTTTCAAATGGTTAACATTAATCCCAAGGACTTTAGCAGGATATGATTCTAGTCAAACTTAGGTTGGCTAATATACAAACACCTCTATGTGTTATGATTCTGTAATACTTTCCAACATTCAAGATATATTTAAAATCAGTTGTAGTTTTTATAATATCGCAAGGTTGACATTATTTTCATTCAACTTAAGTTTCTGAGGGAAGAAGAATCCATATAAGAATCATCCATAAACAGAATTATTTCCTTTTCTATAGTCTCACAGGGGTAGAACTGGAAAAATTTGAACTGAAACAAACTGAAGAAGTGAAGTAGGAGTATTTTGTCTTACTTTCCCTTTTCTCCAGTAATGCCCCACTCTCTCTGGCGGTTCACATTCCCATCAGCCTGGTGTGCAGGTGCCGACTCCGGTTGTGTTCTGTTAACGGATTAAGGTGTAAGCTCTCCCAGAGTTGTTTGTACTTTTAACAATGAATTCAAAGGATCACAGAGCTTTAAGAACTCAAAGCCTATCTGATGGGGTCGCAATCCCCTGCCCTTCCAGTTCCTCTCCGGCACAGTGGCCTTTCGCCTCTCTTTAACCGGCGGCTGTGATGGAGGTTGCCCGCTCGCCAGCCTCCCCGCAAGCCTGGTGCGTTTTCTCCTTATGGATGCTTCCGCTGCCAACCTGAGCGGAAGGTTAAAGAGTCAGGTGATTATAGTGCATAAACCACCGAATGCAATTACCTGGCAGTGCCTATCAGAATAAAAGGCAGTCAAAAGACATTTATGCCGCCCTTAAATATATTACATTGTTAAAGCATATAAAAATAATACTTCATCTGATATCACTCGCAGTGTCAGGATACAGATATATAGAGACAGTTCATATTTTACACTTAATTAACGTGCGATAGTAGGCTGGTTTCTCCATAATCGAATAACTGAGTCTTCCGATAACGCTTTGGGTCATACGTTTGAATGGCCTTGTTCAGATTAGTTTAAAATATACCTGCTAATGCCCCTTTTTTTTCTTTTTGCATGGATATGGGTGGTTTAACAGAGTAGATAAATGTCAGGGAAGTCCTTTGGTTATGAACAATGAGTCACAAAATGGTATGGACATCAGAGGTCATTTGTTGTGGTCCTAGGGCATCTTGAAACTGATCATTAACGTACTACGTACGGTTGTGAATCTGTCTGATTTCTACATGTGAGGAATTAAATGGGAAAAAAAGCCATCGAAGTGCTTTTCGCTTGCATGCTTGGCTACATCAAGGAATCTTACGTGAAAAAAATCCAAATTTTATGACTTAAATTCTGGGAATAGTTGGTATTTTATGAAGATGCTTAGCCTCCGTGATTACAAAGACAGGCTGAGATATACAACGAAAAATCAAGCCTCTGCTTTATCTTGAAGGATCCACGTTAAAAAGGTAACGATGTCCACCATGAGTTTCCAAGCACAGCCGGTGTGCCAAGCGCTGTGCATCCTTTATCTCATTTAATCCGTTTAAAACAAGCCACACACAAGATATTCATATCCCCATTTAACAGTTGAAAATGTTGAGGCTCCTAAAGACTAATTTGCCTGCTTTTAAGCTCAGGAGTTCCTAAATACAAAGCTGACACATTCCCCTCGGTGCCACACTGCTGCTTCAACTATGGAAGCATTGGGGAAGGGACGACATGAGTGCTTTAATTGGACTCATTCACAGACTGCTTTCCAGCTAGCTACCAGCTCTTTACTAACGCAGGCCAAGCTTGTCTTAAAGTAGTGTTTCTTGAGCAATTGGCTTCTGTTATCCGGGTTTCCAAGGAATACTGAACTCGAACAATCTTTCCTGCTTATAACAAATAAAACAAACAAACAAGACCTGAGATAAAACCTCATAGGAAAAAATACACCATTTAAAAAAAATTTTTGATATAATTAACATATAACGTTACATTAGTTTTAGGTGTATTGTATGTTTGAAAGTTGCTAAGATGTAGATCTTAAAGATTTTTTAAACTTGTAACTACGTATGGTGATGAATGTTAGGTAGACTTAATTAGGTGATCATTTCACAATATATTCAAATGTCGAATCATTATGTTGTGCACCTAAAATACACCATGTTTATACTGATTGTTAAGAAGCATACGCAAGCTATTCATTAATACCATGCAAGTTGCATTTTCATAGAGAAAATACAGTCAAAATTTCATGGGCACCCACCCCCAAAGCTTCTCTGAGACTAACACACATTTAAAACAAACGGTTTAGTGAGTGAGTGAAGCATTCTCCACAGTATTAGTACAAGTGTTGATACATTTTACAAACTAATTGTGTAACTTAGTGAGCTTATGTATAGATTAAATACAATATTTTACTCCCCCATGAATATATTGGAAGAATACTTCTTAGGTTAACATTTTGCTTTGAGTTTCTTAGACCTAGAAAACTCAGCAGGTAGAGTTGATTTTTACTTAAAAGGTTTTAAACACCGAATATCATGAGTCTCCCTATTTCTTTTAGAAAATAGTTATTTTATGAATTTTTTTAAGAATGTGCTTTGTCTAGAAACCTTAGATATAAGTGTGTGTGTATAATACATTCTCAGAAACCAAGCTTTAGCCATATAAAAACACATACAAGAAAGATGAAAATTGTTTTGCTGACTGACTTATTTAATGTGTATTCAACACTGATAGAATGCTTTTTGATAGTTTTTTTTTCATG